>NC_060278.1:37182507-37556376 GCF_021613505.1 Equus quagga
ACCATCCTTTCGTTCACTGGAAGACCAAGGCTAGATGCTCTGGAATCCAAACCCACTCCCATTCTGTGAAAGATATTTTCACATGTGGAGTGGAAGGGAGGGGGGTAAGGACCTTTAAATGTGCATTTTATATGTGGCTGACTTTTCTTTATTTGATGTAAAATGTGCAAAAACAGATCAGAGCCTTGGAGATCATTCTCGCATTCCCCTGTTATCAATCCAGCTTATTGCCAAGAAAGTCTTTCCTTTGTCCTTAAGAAGAAAAAAAGATCATTTTGAGATTCTTTGTTTTATCTTGAGACATCACACTCTTCTTAATCTAGAAACAGATAAAAAATACCTTTGCATTTACTCAGAGCCCTTATCTCAGCACTTTCATGCATTTTATGGGTTGACGGCAGCAACGCATGTGATAATTAAGCATTTCTATGCATGCAGGGCTTTGGTTAGCTCAGTAAAGGGTATACTCAGCAATTCTGTCCCCTGTCCTCCAGAACAACTTGCTTAACATGCATCAATGTGCGTTATTAAATATAATAACACATCAAGTCAGAAATATACCCAACACTTGCAAGACATAACACAGATTTAGAGTTATTGGGGTGATTTTTTCAGATGGCAACATTTAATCACAGAGAAGCTGAATAATTTGCCAAAGATTACTGTAAAAAATCGGAGCTGCAATACCAGCTTTTCAGTTTAATCCCTCACTTTCAAAAATATGAACATCTTCTTTAGTATCTATTCTAAGAAACAGAGCGATGGTGGAAGAGTAATAGAAGACAACATTTTTTTTAAAAAGGTTACAGAAATTTGGTGCATAGCTTCTGTGAAAAAGAAATGTTAGATGGAAAAAATTTGGCTTTTCATTTTTCAAGGGTGCAGTTTTATATAGAAGAGACTTCACTGTGGTCTATATAATCGTCCCTCGTTACCCGTCGATGGATTGGTTCCAGCCTCCCCACCCCCCATTTTAAATCCACGGATGCAGATGCTCAAGTTCCTTATATCAAATGGCGTAGCATTTTCATATAACTTACACGCTTCCTCCTGTACCGTTTAAATCATCTCTAGGTTACTTATAATACCTAATACCATGCAAATGCTATGTAAATAGTTGCTATACTGTGTTGTTTAGGGAATAATGACAAGAAAAAAAAAGTGTGTGTGTTCAGTACTGACACAACCATCCTAGGTCTTTCTATCTGTGGTTGGTTAACTGCAGACGTGGAGCGTGCGAAAGCAGAGGGCCGACTGTATTTAAGTGGCTGCAGGGGCCTCTGAAGGCTGCTAGAGGGTTAGATTGGTAACACTTTCTGGCTTCCCTTTCATAACTGTTGACATAGGCATTTTGGGGGGCTGCCCTAAGTATTTCTCCTTTTCACCTAGTTTACTTGACCTTTGCCTAATTTACTATGAGTTACAGATGGAAAAAAATTGGCCTTTTAAAATCACATAAAATTTTAATATTTTCTGAGTTTATAGTATTCTAGGTTCATAATTATAACCTGGTGGAAGTGTGCCTACAGGGTACAAAGCAATCATATGACTAATGAAATTTCTTTGAGGTTATCTTTTCTTGGCAGTCAAGGACCCTCTAGATCAATATGGTAGCCACTGGCCATTTGTAGCTACTGAGCATTCGAGATGTGGCTAGTCTGAATTGAATTGTGCTGTAAGTAAAATACACATTAGATTTCCAAGACTTAGTACATGAAAAAAGAATGTAAAATATCTCATTAGGAAGATTTTTTAGGTTAATTACATGTTGAAATGATAATATTTTGGATACATTGGGTTAAATAAAATATATTATTTAAATTAATTTCACCTGTTTCTTTTTTAATGTGGCTACTAGAAAATTGAAAATTATACATGTGGCTTACATTTGTGGCTCCCATTCATTATATTTCTATTGGACAGTGCGGATCTAGAAGGAAGGAAAATATAAAGCAAAAAACCCAACTCATTCAGTGCACTTGAGACTGCATCCAAGAAGGAAAGCTGAATATCTAATGATCCCAATGTTTTTTGTTAGGTTTGGATTTCAGTAAAGCTTCTTTAATTAAATCTGTTGTAAATCTGCTCCAGGGTCCCCCTTGGGAAGAGAATTGGATCTTTTTGTTTGCTTAAAAAAATTCTAAGAAAATCCTGAACTCATTTCAAAAGTGATTTATTTTTTAAATGCTTTCTAAAAAGCTTCCCATTTACTGAGATTGAAGCTATGATCAATATTGAGTTCTTAAGAGGCTCAAGAATTGTGAAAACTATCCAGAAATTTCTGAAAAGACCTTTCTGGTCTCACAGAGAGGCATCCAGAGGACTTTAGGGCCCTTAGAAGCCGCAGATCAGCCATATGCCTCTGTGTTCACACCTTCCCTCCAATAAGTGAAAACATTGGGAAAGATAAAATATTTATTCCTAAGTGTCTATAACTGAATTTATGGATAGAACTTGCTGGATATTATTGCCTGTGTAAACCCATGTAACTGTGCATGTAAAGCATGTTTTTATTAGTTCCTACATAAAATTTTTATGATAATGGCAAACAAAGGAGCAATTTAGTTTAGCTGAGTTTGTTCTTATTACTCCAGCTTCGAATAGATAAGCAACAGTGCAAATAACAGCAGTCAACAGGGAAGAGGGTTGGGTCTCCCAGGGCTGGGGCTCCTGGCTCATGACTAGGAAGGTTGAAACAGGGCCGCCTGTTGGGGAGCCCCAGAGGGCCTGGCCAGAACGTGGTAGGGCGAAGCTGGTAGGGGCTGCCATTAGCTTTCAAGCCTGTTGTTGAGCAGTTATACTCCCAATTGTTAACTACAGAGTATTCAAATTTAGTTTCTGAAAAGGCCCGCATAACTACTATTGAAAGGACTCCCACATACTGTATTTCAACTGGAGACTTACAGAGAAAAAAGGTTCAAGTGGCTTATTGTGGGTCATCTCCCACTCTGGGATTTAAACAAAGCACCAACAGAACAAAGTTCCTTTAAACAGGGTGCCTTCATCTGAGTCCCTCCGGTCTGTGGTTTGGCAGGCAGACCGGAGAGAGAAGGAGCCCACGCCTCTCGTTCCCACTCCTGCCTTTTTATGTTTGACCCTGAGTCTAGCAAATGATCCCCATGGTGACCTGGATTGCAGGGAGGGGGGGTTTAGAATTTGAAGATAAAGCATCTTTCATAAATACTGACTTTTCCTTCCCAATGACTAGTTAAAAATTGATAGTAAGCCTGTAATCTAGAGTGAGCGTGACTCCTGAACCAAAATTCAGGAGATAGTATTTGACACATATAAATCACCTTAGGGAGACAAAAGCATGTAATATTTTAAATTGAATGAGGCTGAAAAATGGAAGACATATGATTGTCATAGATATGTAACACTGAAGACTTTCTTAGCAATCAGCTGAGACAATGGATGAGCATGGTCCGTGTTAGGTTCACCCTAGGCTAAGGTCTGTCTGGGACATTAATGAAATTACAATTTAATGGTTAGAGGGTGCAGTGGTTTAGATTCTAGACATTGGAAGTGTTGACACATCAGAAAACTCATGCTTGAGAAGGGTTTTCCTCCAGGCGTCTGGTACATCTCTGCCTCACAGGAGATCCACACTGGAGTCATTCTAGATACGTTGAAGGTTCTTAAAGGTCCCTATGGAAGGAAGGAACTTCCATAAGTTTTGGGAACCTCACTTTTAGAATGTGTTCCTTTTAGGACCAATCTAATTTGAGGTTCTTTATTCCAAGTACTTCCTCAGTAGACGGGTTACTGATTCTCCAGTGTGTCTTTGTGTATTTCATAAATTGTTTCTTAGCATTCTTTCCCACAGAGGAGGCTTAGTCATTCTTTCTCAAAGACGCTGCTTGAGCCTCTCTTGGAAGAGCACTTCTGGGGTGTGTGTGAGTGTGGACGCACATGGGTGTGTGTTTGTTTACTTTGGCCTCATCTTAGGCTCTGGGGAAAAAAATCTACTAAATCTTAAGCTAACTATAAAATGCATACATTTTGCTTTGCTCTTGCCAATGTCTTACAAACCTGCTGGTTGGTAAGTCATGTAGAAATCCAAATAGCAGGGTTTTCAATACGCACTCCAAGAGAGTTACTCAGAGTAGTAAAGTTTACTCCAAAGGCAAGATTTCTTTCCTGCCTTCATGGAACCGACCCTCCAAAATGAATGTGTTGCTGTCCCTTCTAACAAGGGCTTACTACAAGTTCTATGTGTTCTCAGTTTGCACTCAATTGGAAATTGTAGTTTTTGGCTATCAGCTTCTTTCCAGGTAGCCTGGTTGATTCCACACTCTGGATCTGAGAAGCTGCGTCTGTTTGTATGATTGCCCAACGTGTGGAAGCCCTTCAGACTTCCAAGTTCCTGCCTATTAAGGATAGAACCATGGTTTGGGGGAGTTGAGAGATGACAGACAGACTTAGCTGAGATGGTCCTGTTGCTTTCTTTCAAGAGGTTGTTTGAGAATAATTCACTTTGGGTGGAATTGCATGAGACTGATTTTTTAATGCAGTTTAGAGTCTTTTAACTCAGCATTGGATGAATAGCTTTTCAAGTTTGTATGAAAGACAAGAGTCCCAAAAGATTGGCTCTATTTTAAATAGCAGACTCCAGGGACTCAAGGTTTGTAACAAAAGGGCAGATATGGAAGAGATGAACTCCCGGGTCCAGCTCTGAGAATAAAGCATCCTGGCTGAGATCCCTGAGGTGTCGGGGTCTGCCAATCTTGCTGGCTCTGGTTTGTTAGCTGAGGAATCTAGTTAGATAGGCTCACAATAACTTAGTTGGTATTGACTTTGCTGGGCCTGACCCATATTATAAAGTTCCAACAAGTGGAAAGTATAGCCGAGCTTTGGGAAAAGCCATAGCATGTACAATAGAAGAGAAAACCAACATCTTAAATGAACACAGAAGAAATTTGAGCAGAACCATCAAGTGAAGAAATTAGGACACTGGATGGAATGTTACTGCCTCAACAGAAAAAAGGTAGAATATTTATTTAGTGAAGACATAATGAGATTACACAATTCTCTGGCGTCAACTCACACAGAAAATCTTTGTCTCTTTGCTAAGGGGGTGCAGAAAAAATGGTATGGACTTGAAGAAACCTGACAACGGCAAATTTAATTTTGGAATTTAGCTTTACAACTTGTGAGCCCCAGGATTTTTTTTTTTTTAGGCAGATTAGCCCAGAGCTAACATCCGCTGCCAATCCTCCTCTTTCTGCTGAGGAAGGCCAGCCCTGAGCTCACATCCATGCCCATCTTCCTCTACTTTATATGTGGGTCGCCTGCCACAGCATGGCTTGCCAAGCGGTGCCATGTCTGCACCGGGGATCTGAACCGGCGAACCCTGGGCCGCCGTAGCAGAACATACACACTTAACCGCTGCGCCACCGGGCTGGCCCCCCCCAGGATTTTTAAATATCTGTAAATTTGAGAATTCAGGGTTGAGGAAGGATTTAAGGAATACTCAAAGATTACTAAGCTTCTAAAGCATTCTTAATGTTATTTTTACTAGCGAAATATACAATTAAAACATGCATGTGTAAATAAGTATATTTTCTTAATAATCAAAATCCTCTGAGTGAACTGATTTATTAGAAAGCCATTGAATGCAAAGCCTGTCATGGGTCTGGTGGTGGGATTAGGATCAGTCCTGATTAGGATTAAGGATCCAGAGATTCCCAGTAAGCAATCCTGCTGAGCTATTCTCTGGATTCTGGGCGTGTAGGAATGCGTGAGCATTTAAATTACCAGCTTTACAGAGTAAGTGATCCTAGACTGAGAAGAACGAGACAGAGGAACAATCCTAGACTTCTTCACAAGGTTACTTTGGGTCAGCCCACAAGTGTTTGCCCACTCTTGTGCAGGGTTTCAATGAGAGGCTTGACAGCATTGGTTTTGAGTCTTAAGCCATTGTTATTTGAGGAGAAGGACGCTTGAGAGTGTTTTTGTTTAATATTCTTCATGGCAGATCTCTGATTTTGGAAGCTATGTTACAAAGAGGTTAATTGACGTTATTAATGTCCCACATCCGGCCATTTGGCTAGAACTGAGCCCCTGACTTATTGCTAACCACAGAGACTAACTCCTTCCCTCTGTGTATTTCAGGGGTTTTCAAATATTTTAGAGTTCTGTTGTGCTGTTGTTGGAGTTTTGATAAGCATGAGGGGAGTACTGCAGTTTACTGCTGTGCCGCGAACTAGATGTGTGGTTCTGGACAACTCATCTCACCAGTTCAGGCCACGTCTCTTCATGTTTACACGTGAAGGTTGCCCTAGATATACCTAAGGACTTTTCCAGCTCTACTTTTAATTTTTTTTTGAAAATTGGTTTTTGGATGGTGTAGCATTTGGCATTTCTGCAGCTGGTAAGTAGAATGTGTGAGGTCAGGTCAAAGCTGGAACCATGAAAGCCTGTGCATCGCTTTGGAGCAACCAGCTGGCTCTTAAACAAAATCTGATCCGTGTTCACCGTGGATGGTTTGAGACAGTGCTGGGCAATGTTTGTCGTTGTTGTTGTTGGCATTGATGTATTTGTATATTTTTGCCTAAAGGCATGTAAATGTTAAGTTGGGGACATACTTTAAAGATGAAACAGGAGTATTTCTAAATATCCTTGCTTTATATTTGATTATGACTTTAGGAACCACAAAGCACATTAGGCTGCCTTATCTTATTTCATCCCAGACACCGACTTATGAGTGGGAGTTGGGGCTGAGAGAGGGGAGATGACTTGCTAAAATGCCTCATGTTGTTACCAACCAAGCCAGGCCCCGAATGAGTTCTTAGCATTCAGTGCAACCTTTACCCAGGGCCTGAGGCATGACACACCCTTTGCTAGGCACTGGGATTACACTGGCAATTCCATTTGGCCCAGCCAGTCTCTGGTCTGGGCATCTCTCCTTTGTGGCTATAGATTGGAGCTGACCAGGGTAAAGCAGGGTAAATCTTACAATCTAGAGCCAGCCCCACTGCTGCCAGCTTCCTTGAAGGACTCCAAACAAGGAAAAGCCCTACCCGGCTCATTTGAGCCCTGTAGACCTGTGCTCATGCGGTTCCTGAGATCGGGGCCCCAGCAGCTGCAGACCTCCCCTGCCTTGTGTGGGCTCTCCCTTCTACCTTCCCTGGCACCCTGAGGGGTGTGTGTGTGTGTGTGTGTGCACTTGCCTTTGTATGGTAAGTTCCCAATATTCTTTTCTCAGTTTTGCCCAGGATGCAAGGTTGCTTTTGCACTGAGCAAACTGGCCATTCTGCAGACGTAGGTGGGTCACATCCAAGGACTGTCTACAGGTCCCTCTTGACTTTTTCTCACAAGAGCTCAAGGAAAATATGAGGAAGTAAGATGCCTCCAAGGAATGCACATTTTAAATTCCAGGCCAGAATGCGCTGCTGGGTTTTCTTGAAAGTTTTCCACGCATTAGCCAAAACTTAGGTAGAGAATGACACACACCCTGGGAGGGTACTGCTTCTTAAAGATGCACAGTGATGTCTTCTACAGACAAAACCCAGCAGCTTACTCAGGGGTGGAAAAGGCCATGATCTGTGTTAGAATTCAATGCTGCATCAGTTCCAGGTAATCTAATGTTCAGTCCCGTAATCTTATTGCGTTTACCCTTGGAAGCGTAGCTAATAAACGATGCCGTTCTGCAAAATTACATAAAGCAGGTATTCTGATAAAAACTCCAAGCCCTTTTCTTCAAAGGTTAGAGCTATTTTTTTTTTTTTTTAATGCAACAGGGAAAGAGAATGGCTCAATTTTGTGACATGATCTTTAAATTGCTCAGTTAGTACATTTTATCTTCTAGCGTCTCCGGATGCTGAGCGTAGCTGAGTCTCTTGTGTGGGTCCAGGAGGGGCAGGCTGGTGGGACTTCCCCCTCTGGGCTTGACTTCTCCTCTGCTGGAAGCTGTGTTCCTAGGATCACCTACTGAATATTCCAGAGAATTCCAGCTCCCCAGCTGCGGCCGTCACATGCTCACATTCAAGCTGGCAGAGAGGAACAATTCCTGGTCTCCTCTCCCTTTTTTCATCTTTTCATGTAAATTTCTTTTTGTTTTTCTCTTTTCTCTTTCTTCCTCTTTCTCCTATTCCTCTCTTTTTCCTTGGTCTCTTTGTTCCTCGCTGGTCTTTCCCCTACTCCAATCATTTGTCTCACCACTATAATGAATGAAGTCTATGCTGAAATAGCTTATTTTTATCCAATAAAGCTTTATGTACCCTAGTCATAATTTTTTTAATCAGGTGAAAATAATCTTTATCCTTCAAAAACAAACAAATTTCCAGCAATCCCAACCCAACTAAATTTTGTTTTTATTTGCATGTTATATTAATGTATTAATTGATGTATTTATTAGATATATTCCATAGCCAAACAGTATGCTATGCTGCTCATACTGAGGTGAGCAGGACCCAGTCCTCTCAGGGCTGCCATCTAGGTGGGGAGAGAGACCAGTGACAAGCAGTTACAAAACAAACAAATGCTCTGATTTTCTAAGGACAGGCTTGGGGGAACGCATGGCGGGGGCGGCCCTGATCGTTCACTGTGGGAAGGGAGCTCAGGGTGTGCCTTCTTGGGCACTGGCTCCTGGTTGAGTATTTGGGGGTGGGAAGCAATGGTAACCTTCCCCCAACAGAAGAGCAGCCCCGGGTGATTCAGCGTCTGAAGAAAGGGGTTGGTCTGCCCAGGTCTTGGGAGCTCACGTACAAGCAGCCTCGGGCCTACCCTGATGTCAGCGTTGGGTTGATTAGGGTGGTGATTTCCTCTTGACTCCTCTACTCAGTCTGAATTTGCTTAGTTGCAAATTGAAAATGGAATCAATTACATCAAGATTCAGATCATTTGATTTTACTTTCATTTGATCATAAAAACTGCAAACACTAGCTAGAACAAGGCTTTTGTGCATACTGAGAAATTATTCAAATGGTTCTTTGCTCTGTATCAAATCCTTTGCTGTTACCCCATTTTCTAAACAGGGCAGCCATAGCTGAAAAGCTGTAGATTCTCTGGGTGATGGGACTAGTGCAAGATAAAACTCAAGGATAGAAAGAAACCAAGCCCAGTGGCATTACCTGCCCCAGGGTGTTGCTATGCGGCTGTCAGAGTTTAAGCTATTATTTGATGATAGTTGTGCCTTCTTCATAGGGTTGTTGCCAGCGTTAAATATGGCAACACATATATAAAGCTCTCAGAACAGAACCTGGCTCGTGGTAAGTGCTCAAAAATGGCAATGAGTGTATTGATGTTTATGAGGATGCTTTATGCCGCTCCTCAGTTCTCTCAGGCTGGAGCTAATCTCATCGTGTCAACTGGACTCCTTGTATAATTATATGTCATTGAATATGTCACCAGAGCCACCCCACAAAACATAATTGAGGATTAAGTGTTAAAAGTATTGTGAGTCAACGTATTTACGTGCATCTCTATATAGAAGTACTACAGACTTTATCATTTGTTATAAGGTATACTTTAAAAGAATATTTGAGCTCTGCCTTAAGATACACATCTTGGAACTAAGAAATCTAAGAGAAGAATCCAAAAATAGAAATGCAACTGGCCCTTTGCTTCATCCTCTGCCTCAGTCTTTTCTAAAGCATGTGGGCGGCCCTGCCCCTTTACCTTCTAGCAACACAAAGAATAAAGGAAAACAGTCACCAGGTGCTGAGGGGCCAGATTGAAGCCCTGATAACGGGTATCGTGAAAGATGAGCAGCCTGTTCTATTTGCTCAGTCTCATCACACAAGACAGAACCCTGGATGAAGGTGAGGCTGTAAATCGAGGGTGAATGAAAGGCAGCTCTCCTAGGCCCTGTGGAGCACCAGTGTGTGGAATTTTCTTTTGCAAGAGGTCACTGAGTCAAATGCTGTGGATGGATAATTTTATGGCCACTAATAAAATTTATAGCCAAAGCAAGCTCAGATAATAAAGGTAATCAAACATCCAGCCCTGGGACATAAGCATCCCATCTTGGCCCCTTGGTGCTGACTGGGGGGTCGGGGGCGGGGGCAGACAGCACAGGGAAGAGTTTATCTGTCTGACTCAAGGCCAGTGGCACCAGTGATTTGTGCCCATGTGAGCTGTAAGGACTGGCCAGGCCTGGGGGCAGCTTGCAATTAGGTGGGAACTGCCTGTGCCCTGGGGACAGCATGCCAAGAGCCCTAGGAAAATAATTGTCATATTTAAATGCTTAAAAGTAAACAGCGTAAGAAAGGATCGGAACCCAGGCAGTTCTGGAACTCCACATTGTGGGAAGAAGGTTAACCGACTGTTCGGGTGTGACTCGGCAGGCAGGAGGGAAGATAAGGATGGTGTTTTACTTGGGCAAGCGGAAAGAGACCAGATGAGGTGTGATCGGAGATCTGAGTTCAGGTGGGGCTTTCCTCAGCCCCGTCTCCCGCCCGACTTTGCTGCTCTCCTTGTGTCCTTCCCCCACCCCGTTCCTCCCTCAGTTGGGGGTGCAGGCTGACCCCCATCTGCAGGTGGCCAGCATAGGCTGGGGGGTCTTGTCACTGAGACCAGTCTGCAAAACACGCCATCGGAGTCCCTGGAGACAGAAACGCCCCGTTCTCGGCCAGTTCTCTGACTCGGGCCCTGGCGTTGACAGTCCATATGACCACCCTCTCTAAAATGACAAGGCAGGGGCATGGCCACTGGGGCAAACTAGGGGGAATTAATTCTTTGGTATTGTTAGGGGTTTTGTTTTGTTCCTTTTTTTTTTTTAATTGTAGGAAAATATAACCTGAAATTTACCACCTGATGTTTCTGGGCAGAGAATATTTCGTGCCTCAGGAGAGCACCCCACAGAGGGCAGGTGTCACCACCACTGCTCTACTCCAGGAGAAAGGCCTGCACATCAGGATTCCTAAGCCTTGAGCTGTTTATTCAAGTGATATCTAGAACATTCAGGAAATATCTAGAGTTCCTACTATGTGCCGGGCATTGCATCAAGAGCTCAGAACTTCTAGAAGCCTCCATATAACTGCATTTGACCTTGGAGTTGTTGTCACGGGTTTGGAGCTGCATCTTAAAATGAGAGGAGCGCCGTCCTTAAGGCTTCGGTTTCTGTTCAAGTGCTGTGTTCTTAGTCCTCGCAGTGATGCGGTTCTTGAGCTGTCTCTTTAGTCAGCAGTCTCTTAGTGGTCTTTGTTCTGAGTTTTTTCTTTTCTAATTGTGGCAAAATACATGTAAAATAAGATTTATCATTTTAACCATTTTTAAGTGTGCGGTTCGGTGGCATTAATTGCATTCACATGTTGTGCAGCCATCGCCACCATCCCTCTCCAGATGTTTCTCATCTTCCCAAACTGAAGCTCTGCACCCCTGAAACAACTCTGCAATCCCCTCCCCCAGCCCCAGCACCCACCATCCTACACCATTCTGTCTCTATGAATTTGACTAGTCTAGGAGCCTCGTATAAGCAGAATCATACAGTATTTGTCCTTCTGTGTTGTGTGTGTGTGTTTTTTTAATAAAAACTCTTTTGATCAGGTAGGGGAAAATCATTTTATGGCCCTAGTTTTCAGTAGAGTTTATTTTTGCAAAAAGAGCCCAGCCACAGTTAACTTGCTGCAGTGTCTACTGAGATTTCTGAACAAAAACTTGTCTAGCCACTGTCAGCTTTTCCCCGTCTCAATCCTGCTTAGAAAGGTGGTGCCTCCATGCACAGAGTGCAGAGCTCGCCTTTGAAAAGCATCACTCCGGTTCTGGATAGCTCTGGTTTCTGGGTACAGAAGAGACCTGCAGGGTGAAATTAAAGTTGAAATGGAGTTGTTTGCCCGATCCCTTGAGGGCAGAAAGCACGGTGAGAAAAGAGCCAGTGGAACAACTTAGGGTGAGGGCATCTGGTCCAGGCGATGCTGACATGCAGACACTGCAGAAGCAGGTTGTTCTGGCTTCCGAGACATCAGTGCTTCCCTCTGCGGTGGGGCGTTTCTTCTGTTTCCCTGGCTGCCAGGGTAAAATGAACATAACTCATACAACAAAGCATTGCGGTCCCCAGAAGGAGTGGTACCGAAGAAAGGCATGAGTCCTCCGCACTGCTCTGTCCTTGGGGTTACAAAGTGCAGCCGCTCCCTGGGGGAGCCTGTTCTGGGGGTCCCTCTGCCGGATGCTGTTATATAGTCAGCCCCAGAAGTGACTCGAAGTGGGGACTGACACAGATTCCTACAGCAAAGGCTAAGATTCATATACAAAGGGATGTACATTTTTCTCTCCCCCTCTTTCTCTGATATGAGCAAAAACCACCCAAGTTACTGTGGGCCTGTGTCACTGCATTGTGACGGCTGGAGGAGGACGTCTTTCTGGGCACCACCATCAGCTTTCTGTTTCCCAATGGCTGAAATGGAGCATCTGCATGATCAGCTAAACTTGGTTATGTTTGGTTTGGGGATGCATTTTTTGATCTTTTCCTTTCTAGGTTTGGTTTCCTAACTTATATTTTGCATAGGCTTTTTGAAAGTGTATTCTGGTGTCCTAATTCCCTAGGAGTACAACATAGCAGCATAGAAGCATCCTAAGACAATACCAAGAGTTAAACATTAGCTGTGCCTGATCTTTTTCAAGATAATTGTGAGTTAATTTGTGCTAACACGGATCAAAAATATTTATTGAGGACCCACTGTTTGCAAAGCCATAAAAACATTAAGTTACAGTGTAAGTAATAAATAACAATAAAAGAGACGTCTCCAAACAGTGAGATATTAATTGCCTAAGAGAAAATGCTATTAAATGTTGTTTTCTGGGATTTGGGGTCATAATGTCATTTAATGTAGTTAAAGACTGAGTAGGATGCATTTGCTGTCCGTGGATGTCTCGACGCAGGAAATGGATACTGTTGGTGTTCCTGCTGTCTCGGCAGAGTCAGGGCAGGTGGCTCCCCGGGTCAATAATGCCGCCTGAGATGAACCCCATGCTGACACACTGGAAGCTCTCAGTCGTTCCTGTCAGTGGAGAAGTTAAAGGTCAACGACTTACAGATTTCCATTTGTGATGTGGAAGCAACCTTGGTTTCTAAGAGCCAGACATCTTTTGTCTTGATTTTGTGGTGAAGATCCTAACCAAATTTAAGATTCACTATTTCTTTCGGGAAAAGTATAGCACTCCCTATACTAAGGCATCAATGCAAAAATTTAAATGTGGTTGAAAGACATGAATCTTGCCCAAGGTTAAAATATAGAGAGCAGCTTTACGTATGAGTCTGAGAAAAGCAGCTCCCCGTACACATGAATGATAGCTGAGATCCTCACGCACACTGGGGACCCTACATGTACGAGCACACACGTGTGCGAACACACACGTGCAGCCTCTCCCTGCAGCCTGGTTCCCTTTACTGCCGCCCGTGTTTAATTTACCACCGCCCGAATGATGTTGTGTGGTGTTTTCAAAGTAACAGATACTGTTACTTGAGTGAGACGGTCCCATGTAGCTGAGATGGAGAGCTCCAAGCAGGTTTTAATCAGGACTAAACCAAACAAAATCCTGTGGTGAAAATCTCGTCTCCCCAAAGTTTGTCATGAGGACCCCTAGGAAATTTTCAGCTGCTGCTTCTAGACTATTAGAATGGCACATACACATAAGCAAGATAATGAATCCTCTCCTCCAGAACTTTAAGTTTTTCAGATGTGTTAGATGGATAGTTTGAGATTTTTGAATCTGAGTTTTCTCAGGAAGAATTGTGTACCTTTCACAGGATCCTGTGAGAAAAAATTAACTCAGGACAGTGAAAAGCAGGGCTAAACCATAGTCCTTTTAAACTACGGCTCTTGGTTCAGAATTACACAGTGAAGCTGAAGTTTCCGGGGACTCCTGCCATCTTGGGCATTTTCTCTGATAGTGGCCTGCTGCCGACATGGGGCCGACCGTGAGAGCAGCCTCGAGACTGGAAGTGGTCCTGAGGGGAGCGTTCATGGGAGGGGGTGGACCTGAGGGGTGGAGTGCAGAATGAAGATGGCTCAGAGTCAACAAATCGGGGTTCCAGCCGCGGCTCCTCCACTCGCTAGCTGCTTTCCCTTGGGCAAGTAGCCCAGTCTTTCTAACCATCAGTTTCCTCATGGGGAAAAGGGGTAAATTATCTGAGAATCCAGTGTCTGCAGGGACGGTCTGCAGGAATGCGGTGAGGGCTCTGTGGGAACCCACTACAGCCCGTCCACTAGCCTCATCTCAGGTGCTGCTCGCCTGGCCTGGGAACCAGAGGTGGGAACCAGAGGCTGGAGAAGGGGCTGGGGTCTCGTCTCCTCCCCTTTTGGATCAGCCAAGGCTTCAGGCAGATTTAACATTCAGAACAGAGCCTAATAGCAGCAAAAGGCTGACCCAACGAGAGAGACTTGCTTTTGAAATGTGAGGGGCACACTTGCTTTTGAAGTGTGGCGGGGCCACCCACTGGTAGGAAAGGCCGCTGCCCTGAGATAAAATTCAGACCTCAAGGGAAGAATGAGTGCTACTGAGTGGATGGTATGCCACCACGCGTTGGGGGCAACTAGAGAAGGTGGGGTGGGGGCAGGTGTTAGTTTCATCACAAGAACAATCATAGGACGAAAACCCTCAGATCCCTAAAGGAGTGTGGCGTCTGCCCCGGGTCACTCCTGAGACAGCTCTGACACAGGAAGGCTGAGGAAGGAGGAAATTCACAGCGAGGCCAAGGCGTGTGAGGCAGCGCCCTCTGTCATTCGTGTTGATGTGACCAAGGGCTGCAGCCGGTGGGTCCGGGTCTCTTTCCTTGAGAGGCTTGTTGGAAGTGACCCAGGTTTGGCACCACCTCCCCCTCCGGCCTCCACACCCAGGGCCTGTGCTGCTCATCCCATGAAACTGAGCGGGTGAACACGGACACCCTCCTTCCTTCTAGTCCCCCGAGGGCCTCTTTGAGCTAAAGACTTGGCAAAACCCCATTCTGGAAGCTCCCCATTACCAAATCACAGAATAGTGTTTCTCTGCACACATACTCCCTTTATTTTGGAGAGGGAGAGAGAACATGTGTCTTTAGCTGACTACAAGTTTTTCTGTCTGGTTTTCTTTCAAATCTCTTGAGGTCAGTGACTAAGCAAAGTTTCCTTTCTAGAATCCCAAGTCTGGTGCTCAGGTTATTCAGTAAGCCTCAGTAAATGAGGAGAGATCATGTAAGAAGGGGAAGAAAAGAATGAAGAATGGAGTCACTGGCCAATATTTCCATCTGAACTTCCCTACATCATGGCTGAATGGCCTTGGACAAGTCACCTGACTCCTCTGAGCCTGCGTTTGCTCATCTGTGAAATGGGCATAAGAGCCCCTCTATCTATTGAACTTAGTGTTGATTGCTTCAGATGAGGCTGGTCTGAGGAAGAGGAGGTTTATTAACAGCAAAGAGTTAGACAGAGATGAAGGCATCCTTCATTCTGTTAACGATGATGTAATTATCATAGGTATAGATCTTTAGCCTTCTCTGCTTAATATATAACCAATTCAGTGACAAGCTATCACAGTTTCAGAGAGCCACAGAGAGCATTTGGATGGAAGCAGTGCTTTCATAGCCAAATTTCCTCCAGTAGGCAATTATTTTGTTTCCTGTACGGTGGAACAATTCAGTTGCGTCCTATGGTATTGTCTTATGGGTAGTTGGCAGGGTTGAGGAGAGTAAATTCTTGGTAACAAACGATGGTACCTTGGTAAGAAGAGGTCCATCCACACCCAGCATCCTGCAGGCTGCGCCCTGGGGTATGTATGAGAAATAATAGCTGATCTGACAAGGCGGCTCCCTCTCTCTCAGAATGGTCTAGGATGGCAACGATTCTACTTGTTCAATTAGAGCAGCTGTGGCGGCTTCTACTGAGAGCAAGCCTAGTTGCCTGAACAGACACAACAGATAGAAGTTGCTTTAGGTCAACTATCTTGTAGATTATCTTTGTACAGGATACTGACTGCCAGCAAGTTGTAGGCAACTTGCAAGGGAGAAAAGTAAATGTTGAAGATGCAGGAGACTGTAAGAAGTGTTTGTGCGTATGCCTCCACAGTGCCAGCTCGTACTAAGTACCCGATACACGGTTGTGCATACAAATAAGTGCACAAGTGAATTAGGGGTCTGAAAAAGAGGTAGCTCCTCATCCCTACACTAGCACACAGTGGAGCCAAAACACTACACTTTGGTGGTGATGGGGCAAGGGGAATACTTTATACCCCAATAGTCCAACAAAATGGAAATATGATGAGATTTTAAAAGAACTAAGTCTTCTTACATAAAGGACTTGAGAAAAGAAGATTTAGTTAGATAAATGTGAGCAGTAGAAAATAAAAAGAGCCCAGATTTATTCCACAAACATGTTTTGAACATCTCTGCGTGCCGGGCATTGTGTTGATCTCTGGGGATACAATGGTAGTGCTAGACCTGCTGTCCTGGAGGTTTTGTGTAGTAAGAGATGATGACCTACTATTAAATGTATAATATGAACCAAGGTAAAGATACTGAAGGAGAAGCCTGCAGTTCTGCGAAAGCATCCAGCAGAGGCTGGAAGAAGGCTTTTCTGAGGAAGTGATTCTTGAGCTTGGATCTGAAGGAAAAGTAGAAGCATTCCTGATAGAGAGTGAAGGCGTGTGCAAAGGCCCTGTGGCAGGAGGAGCAGGAGGTGTGTTTGAGGGACTTGAGCAGGGCTAGAGCCCTGGAGTGCAGTGAGTGAGGCTGAAGTAAATTAGCAGTTGCTACAGCTATTTGTATATTATTTCTAAAAGTTTGTAATCCCTGAAGAGGCTGCTGGGTGTAAATACAAATGAGAACATAAACTTTCAGGTGGTCAGAGCCTACAGGAGTGGGCATTTGGGGGGACGCCCTCTTCCCATTGTGGAACAAGCAGAACAAAACCTAGAGAATTCTCAAAAGAAACAAATTCTCAAAAGAAGAGCAAGCTCAGCCAGGCTGTTAGGAAGGCGTGCGTATGATGGAAGGCACAGCGTGAAGAGCAAGAACACGGACCGGCTCCGTCAGAATCATGACACTGGCTGTGCCCGGGAGGGGACTGGGAGGAGGACATGCAATACAGGCAATTTCAATTTTATATAATGTTTGGTTTCTTGTAAATAATATCTTCTAAAAGAAATAAAACATTAACATTTGTGGATTATGGTAGTAGATGCACCTATGTTTTTATTATTATTTGATTTTTTCCCCATATGGTTATAATATTTTTTAATTAGGAGGAAGGGAGGGAAGAAGAAGGGGTAGCAGGAAGGAGGAGGGGCTGGCCCTGGCCGATGGGCTGATCACTTCTCTCTCCTCAGTTTCCTTATTTAAGAAAAAGAGTTTTGAAGAGGATAATCTTTTATTTTTTATTTTTTGAGGAAGATTAGCCCTGAGCTAACTGCTGCCAATCCTCCTCTTTTTGCTGAGGAAGACTGGCCCTGAGCTAACATCCGTCCCCATCTTCCTCTACTTTCTATGTGGGACGCCTACCACATCATGGCTTGCCAAGTGGTGCCATGTCCACACCAAGATCCAAACTGGCAAACCCAGGGCTGCTGAGAAGCAGAACATGCGCACTTAACCGCTGCCCCACTGGGCCGGCCCTGAAGAGGATAATTTTGATGATCCCTTCTGGCTCTTAAGACGTTCTGTGATTCAAATTCCTAAAAACAATTGAGGATCGAGTAATTCTATGTGTAGGCTTGGGAATCAAGTGTCCCATGTCCAGTAATCCCCAATCGTTTAAAAGTAAGAGATCCAGTCTTGCTGGGCACAAGATGGCCAATAGCTCTCTTTTAAGGAGGCCAATGTATTGCCATTCATTTGCTAAGTGACATTTTTGAAAGCCCTGAGCCCACAGGATGCTCATGTTCACCTGGGCCAGACTGGGGAACCTGGAGCCATCAGAAACCTGTGCCTCTGTGTAAGGCATCTTGCCATTTGCCACATGTCTCAGGGGTTTCTCTGGGTTTTCAGGGCACCTGCAATGACAGTTCATCCACGGTGAGGCAAAAGAATTGCATTCCCTTCCCTCCAAACTTTGCATTAGAAATACAGTAATGGAAGGGAAGCTACACAAACAGATCAGACGGTAGCCGCATTAGTGGACCTGCCTGTGTATAAGTTGTAACACATTGCACGACACACCTCCTGGTTTGCTGACTTTCTTCAGACGTCCTTCTGTGCTAAAATCAGTGCGTGTCTTACATTGAGCTACTTGATGAAAGAAATGCTGCTATGAGTTTTGGGGTTTTGTTGTGGATGTGATCCAGGATGGCATCGTGTACCACGGGACCTTCATAAATGCTGTTTAGTGCTGACAGCAGTGTGCGTGGCCATACCCTCCGTCCTCAGTTGTTTGAGCAGCCCCCTCCAGCCTGCCTCATTCCTCTGGGAGACAGGCAGCTGGTTGAGGGGAGCCCACACCCCACAGGCAGCAGAGGAGGCCCAAGGAGAGGTGACCGGGACCTTTGCGTGGCCAGCAGCCCTGGCTGAGGGCAGGGAATGTCGTGCTCCAGGCCATTGGCTGCTTTTGCTGCCTCTTCTCCTGTTTCTCTTACGAGGGTGGAGTTTCCTTACCATGCGTTGAGTGAATGAGAATAAGAAATTACGTGTTGGTGGAATTTCAGCTGAATAATACCAAATCTTTCCAAGTAAGAGCATGAATTTAAGCAAAGTTTCAAGTAAGCCGGGCTCAGAGAAATGGCTGTTCTGCTAATAATGAAAAGTACAAATGTTTTGATGTTCAAAGGTTAACAAATGGGGCTCTTTCACTGCAGAGCGGCCTGATCCGGTACAAAGTGGAAACTCTTCTTGATCTTTGCTTTACAGCACTGTGTTTTCTAGGCAATTACATATATTTCCCACTCAGCATTTAAGGGATCTGAGCTGGCTGGAGACTCCTTTTTTTAAAAAAAAAAGTTTCCTTTTTTTTTTTAAATAGTTTTTTCTTTTTACAAGGAAACTGAAGTTTTAAAGTAACAGGCTTTCAAAATAGCACACTCAGACTTGTCTGCAAATTATTGCGTTTGTCACAGGATTAGCACTTTCCGAAAGTATATTTGTACGCGAGATTCTTCTTTTGCCCAGAAGTGCTGTTTTTCACATTGTGTTATGTGGATTTAGGCAAAATGGATCCAGCCCCATGCGCTGGAACTTCCATTATAAAGGCAATCTTTGCAAATAAAATGGGAGCCATTTATCTTAAAGAACCACTGGGAAAGTTAAGTCTGTTGAAATGACGTAAACCCTCAAAAAAAAGAAACCAAGCCGTTGGTAACTCATGGTGGCTGCATGTACTTTGTGAGCGTCTCTAAGTCATCTGTGTGCTGACTGCCCACAGCAAACCACTACGACAGACAGTGTCGTGGCTAATTCCCTATGTTCTTCCTCAGAGGTTCCCTTCGCCTTCATAAAGTGATACCTTTGCCTTACTTGTCTACTTGAGAGCGTTCGGGACCATTCCTGGTAAGAAAGCAGCACCAGTTGATGTTACTGGTCTGGTCTTGGGCTGCAAACTGTGTATAATGACCCATGTTTTTCCTCGCCAAAGAGAGGGGAGACACAGATGTAATTGAAACTTACAATGTCAGGGGGTAATTTTATTCCATTATTTTTAATGAAAATGAGGAGGTCTCCTAGCTAAAATGCTGGAAAATAGCCTTAGAGAAGCCCTAAGCACCCACATGTACTGTGTACACGTAACATGTAACTGAACGCACGTGGGGGACGTGTTCCCTCTCAGCCTCCCTCCCTGTCTCCCCTCTCTGGCCCCCTCACCCCAAGAGCGAGATGCTGTCAGTGGTGATCAGGAAATGCAGGGAACCACAGGTAATGAGCTCAGTATCCATTTTCCTTGTCAGATCTCCCAGCTGATGATGGAGTCTGGCCGGGAAGGCCTGACAGAAGCAGCGCTGAATCGCTACAATGCGGACAAGCCTTCGGCCTGCGGTGTCCCCGCCTCCCAGGGCTCCTGTGCTGCCAGCGAGACTTCCACAGGCCCCTCGGTGGCCGCTTCCTTCTTCGCAAGGTAAGAGCGGGGTCCAGACCCGCAGTCCTTTCAGGTGAGCCCATCTGGTCAGCCTCTCACGTGGACCAGCTTAGCGAAAACTCTAGGAAGGGTTTGGGGCCATCCTTTGACTTCACTCTTTAAGACAGGGTTTCTTAAACTCCGACTGCTGACATCTTGGGCCAGATAACTCTTTGTTGTGGGGCCTGTCCTGACCATTATGGTATGTTTAGCAGCATCCCTGGCCTCTACCCACTAGATCCCATGGCACCTTCCCCAGGTGTGACAACCAAAAACGTCTCCAGACATTGCCAAATGTCGCCTGAGAGGAGAACCGCTGCTCTAAGAATACGGGGCTCTAAAGCTGGTCCTCCATGGGGTGAGGACTTTTGTGGGCAGAGCCTATGGCTGGTATTTCCAGATTTATCTTTCCGTTACCGAAAATGAGCTGCTTAAAAATTAACTATTGCAGAGATGGCAATTTGTTCCTTCCTGACAGACTAGCTGCATCATTAATAAATACTATTCAGCTAATCTTAGACACTTTAAAAACATGAGAAACAAAAAAGAAAGGTATTTCAGTAATGTTTTCTGTGTAATTTTAGCCACACGGCAGAGACAGGGCAGACACAAAGGACAGCTGGGCAGGAAGGCGCTTCACGGGTCGTCTCGTTTGCTCTCCTCATTTTGTGAACGAGGAAGCTGAGGACCAGGCGAGTTCAGCTCTGAGTTAGTTTATAGCAAAGCCGGGAATAGAAACCAGATTCCTCTGCTTTTTGCTCTGTCACTCATTCTGTATTTGATACTTGGAACTCAACCTTAGGAAATGTTTCTACCCAAGACTCACAGGCTCCCGAGTAAGCAGGCCGTGGAATGAGTAACACCAGATACGATATCGGACGACCCCCTTGGGTTCAGGTTCTGGGTCTGCCTCAGTCTCCCCCTCTGTCAAGTGAGGATGACGCCCGGTCCTCAGGGCTGCTCTGAAGATTATGATAAGATGACTGGAAATGATAAGGCCTGTACAAATGTAATTCCATGTGGGCTTAGCTAGGATGTCAGCAAGAAGGAATATTGCATGGCCCTTCTTGTCATCCTCAGGAATGGTAACATCCAAAGCACAGATGTGGGGAAGGGGCTCTGATTAGGAAGGGAGCCAGTCAGAGGAGGAGCAGAGGGCTAATATTCTGGAGTGAGACACAGCAAAGGCAGCACATGGGGCTTCTAGCAAGACCGACCCTGAGGTTCTGATTGGACCTTCGTGCCGTGTGTATTGTCCTATGAGCAACAGGCTCAATTTGGATATATGGGAAGTAACAGGAAATGTGGGTGTGCTGGCCACCCGACAGTGAGGGCTGTCACGTTAGCTCTGTCTGTACGTGAATTTCTGTGTTGCCGGGACCATTGAGCAAGCTCACTGGGAGATCATGTGCATGCCGTTCAGGGAGGGGATAAAGAGATGAAACAGAACATGAGGAAATGCCACAGGCACGGAATATCCAGGACCCAGGTAGTTATTAGAGCGTGTCCAGAGGAGGGTGACCAAAGCATCGAGGAGCTAGGAAGCCATGACATGGCGGGTTTACTCTGGAGAAGAGAGCCCTTCTCTGCCCCTTGGGCCATCGTGTAGAAGAGGGATTTGGTTGGTTCTATAGAACACCCGAGTATGTGGGCAAAGGCTGAATAAAACCTACTGATGGAAGCTCAGAATGAAGGAGAACTTGCTCACAATCCAAACTGCTCGGGAGAGAGTGAGGTCCCCGTCACAGAGGAGATCAAGCTCACACTGGAGGGCTGCCGGCCTCGATGCTGCAGAGAGCCTGCAGTGCTCAGAGGGGAGTCCTCAGTGCACCTTCCTGACCTGACACACTTTGAATGTGAAAAGCCTTCCGTTCAGAGTCCATCCAGAGATTTTTACAGATCGACTGACTCACAAAAACCTCCAGAAGAAGGATTGGAAGCAGGAAGAAATAGGAGGTGAGGGCTCCTGATGGACCGTGTTTAGGGAGAACAAGTGTTTCCTGCTGCAAGGAAACCAGCAGCGTTTCAGAGGCAGGAAAAGCACAAGAGAGGCTGGGGAGGCCCAAGTGCTGGACAAACGGTGTGCTGGGGCCAGCTCTCCCATCACTCAGAGGAGGAATTGCTAATGAGCAAACGAACATCAGGGCAAGAAATGGCCAACGGCTGCAAAGATGGCCTTCGAGACTCTTGCTCATACAGCCAAGAGATAGGATGGAAACACTGAGGTGAACCCAAAATGGATGGGCCAATGATGTTGGTTGGGGGAGGCCCTGCACATGATGTTAGCCACAAACAGAGGCTGGAACTCATGAGTTCAGAACTGCAAGGGCTTGTGGTGCGAGCTTTCCAACAGCTGGAACGGATCCAAAGGGCAGCCTAAGCCCTTCTTGTGACCCTCTTGGTGGTGAATGCTGATAGCACTTGGAGCTTAAGGGTTGAAGGCATTAAAAGTACATGGTTTGTGTTTAAAGGGTTTACAGTGTACAGTGTGGGGAAAAGTACCACGTGAAAACGCATGATTCTTTATATCTACATCTATATCTATCTGTCTGTCTATCTATCTATCCCCCCCACTCCCATTACTCTATTTGCCCCGTTGCTCTTGTCAATAGTGCTTGGGCTTCCACACCTCCCAAAGAGGGGGGCAGCGTATTAACCCCCTTCCTGTCACAGATGGGAAGCTAAAGCAGAAGACTGAGGGACTTGCTCAAGGTCCACAACGGTAAGAGACAGAACCAGGGATGTATCTCACCTCTTTGGATCCCCAAAGTCCACGTGATAAGTGAAAACCAGCCCAGCTTATGTTGTCAGACAGTAACTGAGTTCAGGGTCCAGGGGTTTTCCATTTCAGCTGAAGCACAGCTATGGAAGGTGAGGGGACAGCGGCTTTTGATAGGGGTGAAATCCAGACCCGTGGCTGGTCCTAAAACTGGAAACGCTTTAGTGGTTACGGTTTTATATCGAAAACAGGAGTGTGTTTGCACATAGCGATTTGGGGGCAGAGTCAGCTCCTACGCCTCAAATCTGTGCTCACTTCTTTTCTCCTTTTTCTGCTTGACTGTGCGGTGGAAACGCCACACTCCGAGTCTGCAGGACTGGAATCCCCTGCAGCTCCGAGTGAGGACACAAGGGTGCCTGCTCTCAGGAAGCTGTGCTGGGCATCAATTCATTTCACGTGGGAGGGGCGCCACTTGCCAAATCTGTGGCCAACATGGCTGATGTTTACTGAACACTCAGTATCCATCACTCACTGTACCAAGTTCTTAATTTGCAAAATCTCCCTTCATCCTCAGAGTAACCCTGTGGGGTCCATCCTGTCATTTCCTCTGTTTTATAGATCAACAAAGAGGTGTCCTGAGGTTAAGTTACTGACCCAAAGCTGCACAGCCAGGAAGGGGCCGAGTGGGGAGTGGATCCTCATTTCCTCTCACTTGAGAACTCTTGTTGCTTTTCTCTATGCTAAACAGGCACAGTAAGATTCTTTATTACAGACGTTTTTCACCATAATCGTGAACTGATGATCAATGCTTATAAAACAACGTTTGAAATAAGTGGGCCCTGCAATTTGTTGAGTGTTGCAGATGTCCACTTGTCTCTCTGATATGAGCCTTTCTTTTAAAATGTTTACTTTTCAGAGCTGTGGGGAGAGGTCTGGGTGGACCTTGTTGCATTTCAGATTCGACGTCTATAAAACAAGAATTCTGGTTCTGAGTAAGCAGCGATGCTTTTGCCCAGGGCTCTCCCAGTGTGCTCGTGACGACTGCTGGCCCCGCACTCTCACTGGGCTGTGATACGCGTGGAAATTCAGAGGAAGCTTTGAGAAACTTCTGTGGCTAGTTAACAGAGTAATTTTATGTCTGTTCAATCTATGAATAAAGAAATGGGGCTTGTATTTTGAATATAATTAGAAATAAGAGAAAAAGTGACTCCCTCACCACAGACAGTTTGAGAAGTGCTGCTTTGGGAGGCATGAAGCCCAAAACACTTGTCCTTTTCTGTCTTCTTGCCAGAATGTCTTTATTTCTGTAAATATCAGCGTCTTGGTAGACTGCCTTTGCTTCCCAATTTCAGTACCCTGTTTTTTGAAAAATACTTTTCTTGGTGTAGAAAAAATAGTAACAGTGAAATGGTAAGAGTAATACTAAAAATATTAATAGAAATCATAACCCAAAACAGAGATTGGCATAATTGATCACCAAGTTGGTTAACGATCGTGTGTCAGCTTTGAACTTTTCAAATGAAGACTCTCCTTTGCAGGATTCCCATGTTAATATGAAGCGGTGAAGTAGGTGTAATTAGGTTTTCCCATGTATGGACTGTTCACTTTGGGTAAAGATTTGCTTGTTTTTAAATTTGTCATGATCTTTTCTTCTCATTTTATTAAAGCACTGTGTGTTTAAGGTGTACAGCATAATGATTTGACTTACATATACAGTGAAATGATTACCACAGTAATTTTAGTTAGCATCCATCATCTATCTCATACAGATAGCAAAAAACAGAAAAAGAAAAGAAAGGATTTTTTTCCTTTTGATGAGAACTCTTAGGATCTACTCTCTTAACAACTTTTAAATGTACCATACGGCAGTGTTAACTGTAGGGGAATTGGAGGAAGATGGTTAAGAGATGCAAACTTCCAGCTGTAAGAGAAATGAGTACCAGGATGTAATGTACAAAATGATGACTATAGTTAAGATTGACTTAATTATGGGCTTTGTGTTTTAAAGTATGAAGTGCATAAAACCCAATAAAAACTCTTGGGTGAATCCTCAGCATTCCTCATTTTTATTTGAAGAGGAGTGGACAGATTCTACATTATGCATGGAATTGCCTTGAACCTGGTAAAAGAAAACGCATCTCTCAGACGACCTCATTTCACATCGATGTTCTTTCCCAAATAGCCTGAATAACCATTTAAAATCGTGTTGTTGTTGGTTTAATTCATGCAGAAAATAAGCCTCTGGACGATTTTAATCTACCTTCAGAGCAAATGTTTGAAAAGTAGTGAAAATTGCCAGCTAACGCGTGAGCTTTTCAAAGGCAGGTTCAGGTTTGGCAGGACTCGTGCTGCCGTCTCTGTGCGGTTGCTAAGCACGTGCGTTTTTGGTTCTGTCTTCAGACACCGCTTCTTATTGTAATATTTTTTGTTCGCAGCTCTTATGTTTAGTTCACAACCTTTGTGAGATGATCATTTTTTACCAAATTGAAATCAAGTTTTCAAGTAAAATTTTATAAAGGGCATTTCTGAATATCATTGATTTTTTTGTAATTTCCTTATTTTCTTTATGTCAATAAATGCCTTTAAATCTATTTTCACAGGTTTTGATTACTTCAGATGACTCACTGTCTCCAATTCCTTTATTCTCCGTCCATTTGCTCATTACTGGGCAAATCACATTAGTGAGAGCTTCTCTCCCTCTCTCTCTCTTCCACTGTTTTTCCAGTAACAGGGTTATTTTGTATTTATCGACTCTCTTCTTGAAGATTTTGACCTTTACCCAATTTTTCACTGTTGATTAAAGATGCGTCTGTCCTGGGTTTGGAATTTTCTGGGTAAATTTTGGAGTTCACCTCCGTATCGGGTTGCCCTCGGATTCATTTTGTGGGCCCATTTGCTCTCTTTCTCTTTCTCGCTTGCCAAGCTGCCCCTCATTTCCTTCACCAGCGCCACCAACTCTTTGCCTTTGGCCTGAGCACATTCTTTTTTAGAGATGTTATTCTATTTCTGTCCATCTCACTTTCTCATGCGATCTCCAACTGTTGTTTTCAGACCGCGCCTTGTCTTACCTAACAGTCTTCTCCAAGCCCCTCGAGCACTGACTGTGCAGGGCTCACTGGACCCGGGTCCCCTGGAGGCCGAGGCTGCTGTGGCATTAGACCCAAACCAGCTCAGGTTCTGGGGTCAGGGGCTGAGCTGAGCTGAGAGGGCCAACCCCTGGCTCTGAGGCAAAGGCTTTCCTAACACCCCACAGTAGTACTGGGTGATGTGCGAGGAGTCTGTTAAGTCGAAGAAGGATGAGAAGGAGTGTGAACCTGCTCAGGGTTCTTTTGCTCTTACATCGGATTAAGTTCCCGTTAAGGATGCTCACCTCTCCCATTAGAAACACATCAGCAGTTAGTGCCAGAGAAAAACGATCCTCAGCACACTGCAGTTGGTCTCAGGTGATCTAGGAGGAGAGCAGTGGAGCTGGGGGCCCAAGGTCCGCCTCTTACCTACCAGCTCACTACGGAGAGACCGAGCAGAGCTTCCGTCTCCAGTTTTGCAGATGGGAATTTCATTTCCAGCACCATGTCCATCACGATAGAATGAAACCTCTCAAAAAACCTAAGAGTTTTGAGGAGCTCATCTTGTGGAACTCTCTGTATTATTATTATTGTTTTTCCTGTCTTTGTTTTGTTTTCATCGAATCATACTGTACCTACTCAGGGTCTCATTCTATCCTCTCCCTGCCTTAATCTCCTCCCTCCCCGACTCCAGCTCCCTGCCTGCCTGTTCCATGGCTCCCATGGAAGTGGGGCTACTGTCAAGCTTCCTATGGGACACCTGTGGTCAGGGCTGACATGTGTAATGATGCCATTTCCTCATTGGACAAGGGTAACAATTGAAGGGGAAAGTGGGGCTTAAATCCAGCCGCCACTCTGCTGGCCGAGCTGAGGCGCCTCGGGCTGGGCATCTATCCAGTGGGGCGTCTTTTCCTCAATTGCACAAAGGTGCAGTCTGGGCCTGTGTTGCACCAGCTGTTCCTGCCTCCTTCCTGGGCGCTAAGCAGTGTCAGGACAGCCATGTCTCAAGGCCTGAATTGGAAGTCAACCCCCACCCTCTGGGTTTCTTGTTTATTTGTTTCTGGAAGGCCATAGCTTTACTTTTCTTAGAAAAAATCTCCTTCTCAGAAAAGAAGGGACTCTTACGTGTGTAAATTGATGGAGCGAATTTTTAGGAATTGTAGTTATGTGATTATACTTTCTCTCGAATGCACAGCAGTTGCAGTACAAAAGGAAAACATTAAGAAGGAGCCAAATGGATATTTACTGCCCTCAGATTTCAAGAGCCCCAGGAAACAGTTTCAGATGTTTGCTGCATAAAGAATTAAATCCTTGATTTCTTATGAGAGACAGTGAAAGCACTGAAGAAAAAGTGGCCATAATTCAATGTCTACACTATTAGTCCTTGTCTTTTAAAAACAGTCCTAAAACGCTTTAAATAGATAATCCTAACATCCAATACCCAACCCCAGCAACCTCTGGGACTGTTCTGTTTTGGGGTGTGCAGACTATAACAGAAATGGCATTCATGGCTTGGCCCGCACCATTCTGAGCTAGTGATCTAAACTAAAGAAAATGGCCAGTGTTCGCAGCCCCCTCCCGTCTGCTGCTGCAGGGAATGTGTAAAATAGGGCCTTTCCCGATTAAACAAGTCCTTTGTCTGACTGACGGCTGGTTGGGGTGTTGGCAATCAGCTCACAACATCTGGGAATCATTTGCACAGCTTCGCCTAGGTTGAAAACCTAATTCCTGCCTTGGTGTGGATGTGTG
This sequence comes from Equus quagga, assembly GCF_021613505.1. NCBI lineage: Eukaryota > Metazoa > Chordata > Mammalia > Perissodactyla > Equidae > Equus > Equus quagga. The sequence continues at coordinate 37,209,993 of NC_060278.1, forward strand.
AAGGCAAAGCAGTTTCAGTGAGCCTGAAGGATCCCAGTGATGCTTGTCAAATATTCTCAGGGGTAGGCAATCTAGTTCTTTTTTTTAATTAATTTTTTATTGAGGTAACATTGGTTGATAACATATAAATTTCAGGTGTACCTCATTATATTTTGACTTCTGTGTAGATTACATTGTGTTCACCACCGAAAGCCTAGTTGCCGTCTGTCACTGTACACATGTGCCCTTTTTCTAGTTCCTATTGTATGTTTTGAATGTTTTTTTACCAATGTGAGGGGGAAGGGAAGAAGTGTTGGATAAAGCAAAGAGAAAGATGGAGAAGCCGGTGGTTAAATCCACCGCCCGCCACTGACATTCTGACATTAGGCGAGTAACGTCACCTCTCGAAGCGTCAATTTCTTCTGTTAAATGGAGATCCTCATATCTACTTTATAGGATTATGGTGAGGATTAACTGAAAATGTGATTGTACTTTATAAACTTCATCTGAATCCTAGAGATGATGTTAAGATGGCACTTGCTATGAAAGGGATGGAATTCTACCCTCAATGGGAAATCCAATGAATTCTCGATGTTCTCTTTTGAGTGGACAACTTTTGTCATGCCTGCCTTTAGAGAGTGTTTACATGGCACTTTGTAATCTGGCCTAAGGACCACCTAGGACCTCTACAGCAATTGTAAGGGTGGGGCATCAAGCGTCAGAGAGCAAAACTGCTTACACAGGAGCCAAAGACCACAGTTTGCCCTTTAAGCCTCACCTAGAAAAACCCAGGCGCCGTTGCTGATTGAAAACATCAGTGACCGACACAGAGAGAAACTGCCCTCTCGAGTGGGGCCCCAGTTAGCTGGCTACACACTTCAAGTCTTTTGAAGGGTTCCATTTTGTAGTTTTACGGCCCTCAAAAACTCTCAAACAATAAGAAAGAAAACAAAGGGAAGAAAGGAAGGAAGGGAGGAGCAATTAAGAATTCTATAACCACATAGCTTGGTGGTGTCCAAGCACAGGGAGGGGAATTCCGCCATGACACTGACAGTGAAATTAACCAAAACAGTAAATAAAATAGAAGTAATCGGAGGGAATACTTTCTTTGTTAATACTCTCATGGTTTGAACCGGGGGCTGAGGAGGGGGGATGAGGTGGTGTGGAGTTGATTCAGAAAGAGCAGAGGAGTGACCTGTGTACTGAAGGAAGGGATGGATGGGGAGAGGACACAATTTTCTCTACTGTGTGTATTTTTAATTTGTTTCCTAGTCCACACTCTACCGCCACTCTATTGCAATACCTCTATAACTTGTTTCCCTTCTTCATAGTCATTTAAAAATAATAGCCTATATTTATTGAGCGTTTCCTATATGCCATGCAATAATCTGAGTTCTTTACACAAGTTTAAACTTCAAAAGCCCCTATGAATTGGCCCTCCTATGATCCCCTTATTTAAAGATTTTATTTTTCCTTTTTCTCCCCAAAGCCAGCTGGTACATAGTTGTATATTTTTAGCTGTGGGTCCTTCCAGTTGTGGCACGTGGGACGCCACCTCAGTGTGGCTTGATAAGTGGTGCTATGTCCACACCCAGGATCCGAACCGGAGAAACCCTGGGCCACCGAACCGGAGTGTGCGAACTTAACCACTTGGCCACTGGGTCGGCCCCTGATCCCTTTATTTAGATGTGGAAACTGAAGCACAGATTGGTGAAGTAACTTGGTCGAGGGCAGACAGCTAGTAGGAGATGAGTAGGTACTTGAGCCAGGCTATCTGATTCCAGAGCCCATGAACCAGACTGTAAGCTCCCTAAGACAAGGGACATTTGTCTCTTTGTCCTTGGGTGAAGCCCTCGTGCCTAAAAGAGCACTTAAGAAATGTTTGTTGAATGAATAAACAAATGCTCTTAGACGCTGTGCTCTCCAGCCTCCAAACTCAAGATGGGTTGTGATGGGCAGGCAATCATGAAGTCTCAACTTGAGGACGACAAATGAGACTGAGTAGAACGGACGCAGAGCTCCCCACAGACGCTCAGGGAAGACACATTTTGACCAACTGCTCTTCTAATTCTTCTAATTTTGTTAGTTACTAAATATTGCTTCCCATCTCACTCAGAGTAAAAGCTAAAGGTTTTTCAGGGACTTACAAGGCTCTCTCTACAATCTGCTCTCCCCCGTCCTCGACAGCTCTCCCTCTTCCTACTCTGCTCTAGTCACCAAACTCCTTGCTCTTCCTCAAAAAGTGCCAAGACTGTTCCCTCCTCACAGGCTTTGTTTTTTCTATTCCCTCTGCTCTTTCCCCAGATATCTACTTGGCTCAGCCCTCCCCTCCTTCAGATCTTCGCTCAAATGCCACTTATTGGCAAGGCCTCCCCTCATCTCCCTATTTAATAGCACAACGATTCTGTCTCCACATCCCTCCTCCCATGTTATACCTACTGTCTTATGAATACTTGTTGATGCATGAATGAATGACTCAGTCTCAGACTCAAAGGGAGACGGACAGCTGAGTCTCCAGATTGTCCTCCGCTGGAGTTCTCTGAGAAGTTCGCCTCCTTTGCCGCTCAGTTCAAACTACATGCTCAGGAATTAAATTATTCTTTTACTTTAGGATATTTTGGGGAGATTGCATCACAACACCGCATGGAAAAAGGCATCATTAGGAAATTGAAATTCTTATTGAAGTGTAAGTACTTAGCTGCCTTTTCAAGAGGAGGGTTTGTAAGAGATGGGACAAGTGGCTCTGCCTGGGACAATAAGCCAAAGAAAGAGTTAAAACAGAGAAGAGAGTTATGAGTTACAGGACTAGCACAGATGAAGTAGGGCTCTCCATCTTTTTTCCTGTCTCGTTGAAAACCTGTCTTTTCCTCCCTTGAATAAACCTTTTTGCCTTCTGTCCTCTGCTTTGATTTATTATTTTAATTCTATAGCTGTCTTAGTGAAGTATGTAAAACATTTGGGAATAAAATCATGTGGAAGACATTATAGAAACTAAAGATGTATTATATTATGTGGTGGTGGGGAGAGGTTCAGTTTGCTGGTGAATCAGATTGTTGATGAAAACACAAGTCTGGCCATGGCATTGTCTATCGACTGAATAAGAAATTGGCTCCTCATTGAGGGTATAGGAAGGAGGAATTTAAGGAGTATTGTTTGGAAAATTTGGTGAGAAATAGGTAGAACCGAAGCATAAAGAGACCTAGTTGGTGTCTCTGCTTTTCTTTTTTGAGGAAGATTAGCCCTGAGCTAACTGCTGCCAGTCCTCCTCTTTTTGCTGAGGAAGGCTGGCCCTGAGCTAACATCCGTGCCCATCTTCCTCTACTTTATACATGGGATGCCTACCACAGCATGGCTTGCCAAGTGGTGCCATGTCCGCACCTGGGATCGGAACCGGCGAACCCTGGGCTACTGACGCAGAACGTGCGTGCTTACTTGCTGCGCCACCGGGCCGGCCCCATGGAGTCTCTGCTTTTTGTACTGAGAAATGTCCCTGAAGGTGGGATTTTTATTTTCCTGCCTCTGAAATGGAAATAATGAATTTTTCTTTTTCTTCTATCTGATTACTAAGGGATAGATTTCATGAGAACAGAAACTGTGTCTAATCGCCCCCACTGCACTTAGCATCATGCCTGGGACATAGTAGGAGCTTAATAAATGCATGTTGAAAGCATGAGTCAACTATGCTTGAAAACTTAGGTCTGCCTTCCTTCTCAAAAGAGTAAAATGCTGAAAAGAATCTGTGGGATTGTACTTGAAAAGAGCAAAATTTGTTGTGTAGGCACAGTTATCATCATCCCAAGTACTAGTGTTAATGATAAAAATAATTCTGTTAGAGAAAAAGTAAATAGAATATTTTTCATTATTGATTTCAACAGTTGGATTCAGCAGTACACTATTTCTATAATCATCTTTTTATTTAGCTCATGCAAAAATGATTTTAGCATCACACTGTAATTAGATGCTTTTCCTGGCACCTGATATGCGTATTCATGAAGTGCACTGAAATTTGGGAAACAGAATTTCACGAGCCTGAAATAATAGCCTGTGTCATTTTCTGGGCATCCTCCAAAGCCGAAACCTTAAGATCCCACAGTTTGTCCTTTTCAACCCTAGCAAAGGGAAGAAAGGGCCCTGGCAGTGACAAAGAAAGAGACATTCTCTCGGGGGCCTGGAGTGGAAAAGGATGTAATCAGCACCAGGCCAGCCACAGTGAATAAAAAACGAACAAATATAAACCATCACTCACAATTTATTTCCAGTCTTTCAGGCGCTTCAGAAAATAAATGTGGTTCATTTTTCTCAAATAAATTTTCGTTTATTATCATATCTGTCCCTTTGGTGCTCAATCTAAAGTGGCAAGGTGGCGTTTGTGGGAAAGCAAAATATTTCTGAACTGGGCTAACCAGAATTTTAGAGGCACTTTCTAGGGATGAAAAAAACACTAAGCAGTCTTGAGTTCCTATACACACTCTCACCACCTACAAGTGTTTAAAAATCAAAATAAGTGCTTGTTTCCACCTTTGAGGAGCTCCAAGTGTCAGATTAAGACTGAGAGAGGTGGTGAAAGCGAGCCAAGGGTGGCCACCCAGCGTGTCATAAAGTCTGACCTGGCAGAAACCTTCTTCCTCCCCCCACCTGCCCCCATCACTGCTGGCTCCAGGTCCCTCGGGAATTCGAGAGACGCATGTGGCTGGCTGCAGCAGGTGCTGTTGGCCCCCTGGTCCCCGTGACCTTCCACTCATCATTCTCTGAACAGAACGTTATGGCTCCAAGGTCCAGCGCTTGTTACTCTGCCCGAGGGTCTGCTCTGGCTGCTAGAGCCCACTGCACTCAAGCGTGGGACAGGCCAGAGTTCCAGGGAGGTAGTCCCCTGGGAGCAGCTCCCAGATAAGGTGGACAGGAGTTGGTGGGGAAATGCCCCTGCTCCCTTGCCCCTTGCTTGGGATAACGCTGAGGCACGGTCCACCTTGTCTCTCAGATTTCCTAGGTAGGACTGAGCTCAGTTGCCCACACCACCAACCTGCTTGATGCTGCACCCTCTGGTGGCTTCCTTCCCACCTTGTCTTACTTTCCCTTTCCCCTACTGCTGCTCCCTGGAATCACCTCCCACTTAAACCTACCAGCACTCTCATCCTTGTCCAAGGATGCTTCTAAGGACACTCAGTACAAGATATAAGGAGTGCATCCTCTTTCATTCATTCATTCATCAAGCGTTTGGTAAGCCCATACTATATGCCAGGCATTGTATTCAGCACTAAAGGTAGCAAAAGAGCAGCTACTGCCATCAGGGATCTCCCAGTTCAGAGCGGGTAGTCAGTCCCATTACTGGACGGTTATAAACAGCATGGAAGTTCAGGACAGAGACATCCACGAGAACCCCAGTATCACTCACCCTGAGTCTTCAGGTTGTTTGGAAGTTAATGGTGACTTCAGAGCACCTATTATTAATAGAACTTATCTTATCTATTCATTTGCTCCCTGGTTTATTGCCTGTCTCCCTTCTAGAATGTAAGATCCCTGGAAGGAGGCCCTTGTCTGTCTTGTTCCATCGTTGCATCCCCAGCTCTGAGAACGGGCTGACGTGCAGGAACTCTTTGGTGAGCGCCTCTCAGAAGCGTTGGGAGTCTGCCTGCCTGCCGTGGGGAGTTTCTGTCAGCCTCCTCCTGTCCCTCCTGGAGAGCTCGTCTGTGTGCACTGCAGTGTAGCTAAGTTCACTGTGGAAGTAGTGTCGCCAGCACACCGTGAGGTTCTGCTCAGGGCAGGAGAGAACGACTGAGTCCTCCACCCTGCCCTCCGTCACCGTGCCCTGAGAGTGGGGACTTCTTTCTAGTCACCGCTCCTTGGGAACTAAGTACTTTGTCCCACCGTGTATCCCAGGTGAGCGCTTTCCTCTAACATAATGGAGAGTAATCTGCTTTATTCCAGATCTGCTGATTTAAATGTTAATTGCATCTAAAAAATGCCTTCACAGCAACAGGTAGGCTGGTGTTTGACCAAACAACTGGGCGCCATAGCCTAGCCAAGTTGACCCTCTCACCTAGAATCAGTACTAAGTGTAACTTGAAAATATTTTCTTTCCATGCAATTCATCAACCATCTATTGAGACCGGCCGAAGTTGCTCCTGGCGCTTGTTTCTTAGTGTTCAACCTGCTAAGGGGGTGTACCTGCTGGTCCTCAGATGGTGTGCATTCATTCTCTCCTCTGCTGACCCCCAGTCTTTATCCTTTGTTCCTCAGTGTCCCTACCTGTCGACATGTTTAACCTAATCCTCATGTCTTTTGGACAAGTTGGAGAATCCCACATCATTTATAACTTAAGATGCTAAGCATTTCCTTTTAGCTCTCACACTGAAGATAGAGAAAATAAAAATAGATATCATTAATCTTTAGGCTTCTCCTGTGGTCCTGATTGCCAACCACAGCCTCAAAGACTTGTGCTAGATTTACTGCTTTGCATGTTCTTTATTTCCTATAAAGCTGAGCATGTGAGGAAAATTGATTCATGAGGCCTAGATCCTGCTTAGCTGAGGGAGAGGGAAGCAAAATGTTGTTCAAGCTGCAGTAAATTTAAACATCTGTAGTATTTCTTTACACGTTCAGGAAAAAAATCCTAACTTACATCTCTTGCTACAGGAGCCCATAAATTAAAAATAAGAAGACTGTTTCCTATACACCTGGAACTTCAAAATTACAACCTGTTGATTCTGAGATAGCCGCTTCACAGTAGAGGCATGGAGGGTGATGACTCAAACAGCATCTCCCATCGTGGCCTTGAAATCCGAGCAGTGGTTCACGCATGTTGTTGACGGTGCTTACAAAACATTTCAGGATGAAGGAAGTTATTTCCCTGAAGATAGAATCTCAGAATTTGGCCCCATTATCCTTTCTTCTAACTTTCCTCTCTTATTAATCTCTTCACTCTCTCCCTCTCTGTCTTTAGTTTTGCTTTTTCATTTTATATAAATTTCAAATAAGTCTAATGGCATGAGAAACACAGGCAATTCTCCTTTATTTTTCACTCAGTTCTGAGCCATAAAGTCCTCCACACACTCAAATAACGTACCTCGGAGGGCTGGTGGGATGAGTGTCATGAGCCTCTTAAATGTTTTGGCACCTGCAGACCACAGAGCTTCCAAGAATGGGGAAATTATTTTTCCTCTGATCCCTAAGGGATTGCTTGTTGCCTGAGCCATGCCGCTGCTCGATGCCGCTTTACAGAGGTTAAGATTGAGCAGCCTCGTGGAGAAAGTCCTAAAGAAGAACAGGTATACGACTTCGAGGCCCCAGATGCTTTTACTTCATCATTATGTTCTTTGAGTACATGCATAAATAAAGAAGAAAGAGAGGGTATTTATTTAGATTTTTAGAAAGCCTTTAAAAATATGTCATATGGGAAGCAGTAGAAATGAGTTTTCACTACCATACCCCCAGCCCTTCACTCTTGGCATTTACTGAAGAGAAATTAAGGCATATGTTCACACAAAGATTTGTACGTGAATGTTCATAACAATATTATTCATAATAACCCAAAACTGGAAACAATCCAAGTGTTCACCAACTGATAAATGGATAAGCAAAATGTGATATATCCACACAATGGAATACTATTCAGAATATTCAAACTTTTGGTATATGCAACAGCGTGGATGAATCTCAAAATAATTATGGTGAGTGAAAGAAGCCAGACTCCCCACCAAAAACAGAAGGCTGCATATGGTATGATGTCATTTATATAAAATTATAGACAATACAAACTGATCTGTAGTGACAGCAAGCATATCAGTGGTTGACTGGGAATGGAGGTAGGAGGGAGAGAGATCACAAATGGGCATGAGGACACTTTTGGGGATAATGTGTATGTCCATTATCTTGTGATGGTTTCATGGATGTATACGTATGACAAAACTCACCAAATTGTATACTTTAAATATGCACAGTTTATTATATATCAATTGTAGCTCACTAAAGCTAGATAAATGAGTTTTCTTGGGACTAGAGAGAATGTTTTGAGATGGAGAGAGAATTGTCTTAGAGAGTTGGGATAAATGACCATTTTCTCTGGAAGGAAAAGTGTTAGTAATAGAAAGCCCTAGGAAAGCATATTGAATTGGCCTTATTTAACATTTTTTTTGGAGGGATCAAGATAAGAAAGGACCATGGGAAATCTCCAAATTTGTGCACAAAGCAAAGTTCTTCCAGGTATAAAATATCATCAAGGTGGAATGAACACGAGGAGGAACAAGCAGAGGAGCTTTAAGGAGAGCAAGGAGGAACGTTTTGGGTAAAATAATTCAAAGTATTCCTACGAGATGGTAGCCTCCGTGAAACTGCTTATAACTGAGGAAGAGACCCTAAGGACTTAGTTGCCTGAAGATGCAGTTTAAGATTATGACCAGGGAAACCGACAATAACAGAATTTGTTGGACATTATCAGAAAGGATATTGGAAACCAAGTGAAAGGTATCATGTCTTTGGACAACATAAAAATTTGTTTGAACCTAGTTGTTCTGATGAAGTTTTGAAAAGTACACTTTAAAATATAAAAGGGAAGAAAAATTCATTGAGGGAGGTGGAGGAACTTCCATTTGTGAAGAGGCCATCGGAAGAACTCTTCAGTCTGGAAGACAAGATCCAGGAGGGAATTTGAGTAGCTCATTGACTTGTGGATCGATTATTCATTACATCTTGGAGTTCTCACTTAAGACTGAGAAGAAGCAGCATTAGAGAAAAATGAATCAAGCTGGACTTAACATCCTAAGACAGTACCGACTAGGCACGTAAACCTGCGGGTCCAGATCCATTCACAGATGGAAGGCTGGTTGGAAGGTATTCGACACAGTTAGGGAGGTTCGGGAGCAAATCCCCAACTTCTGACGCCGTGGAGGGTAACAACATGCCTCTCTTGCACAGGCAGAGATGGAATTCTCAGCTCGGTGCATCAGGATTCCATCCCATATAATGGCTGTTCTCATCTGCTTCTGAAATTGTCTTTTCTACAGCGTTTTTATCAAGTAACAAATCAGCTAATGTAAATGCTTGAAACAGCTGAAAGCAGGCCAGGATTTATAAGTCCCTTCAGCAAGTCCAGGTTGGACACACATCCCAGGACCTCTCCCTTGGGAGGAAGACGCGTGGGCAGGCTGGTGTAGCGTGACCTCCGGTATCTGATGTTTCGGATATGAATGTTAGCATAGCAGATGCTAGGCAGCTCCCCCCCGCACCTGGATTGTTTATGCCCAAAAGGAGACAAGACAGGAAGGAATAAAAATCCAAATCGGTGCAGTCACTCAGAAAGAGGACAGGTGATGGCCTGGCGTTCTTTCCTTGGCTTCGTGTAGAATTACAAAGTGCAGCTTTGGGATTGTGAACTCCCGCCATCTGCTTACTTGGGACCTGGAGAGCAATCCAGCTGGTATCCCCCGCCATAATTAAGAGGGGTGCAGAGCATGTGGGCATTGCTGGCCAGTGTTAATCACCAGGAAGGAGCTGAGTGTGGGAAACGAAGGGGTCTGCATTTGAAAGTGAAGGCTCAGGGAAGCCTGCTGGTTCCCAAAGTACACCAGGTTTCCTTTGTAAAAGGAAGGGTGCAGTTTAGGAAAAACGCTGACTTTTTCCCAAGGTGTCTATACCTGGGCCACAACTGAATGAGAGAGTCTTTCGCTGTTGCTGGCTTCTTGTTTGCAGGAAATTGTAGAATTTTCTGATGCTCCGTGACATCAGTGCTTCCTTCGGCTTCCTCGTCCTGCCCCCCGTTTCATCTGTTGGTTCCTGGGAGTGAGTGGAGGTACCAGTCTGCTTGGCTAACGAGTGTGCGATTCCAACGGTAACGAGTGACACGGAGAGACCCCACCAGAGGAGCAAGAATAGGACGTTCCTATATTTTTATGTGGAGATTGATAATCAAGGCTAACAATCCCCGCAGAAGGTGAACAACACATTAAACAGAGGGGAAAAGATAATAAAATACTGCCTGCTGCTTAACAATCGCCGGGTGGAAGTGTTCCCTGGAACCGTCCAGCTGTTGCACTGGATGGCTCATAAAGCCTCCGTAATGTCCGTCAAGGGCCTTTTTTTCTTGGTAAGGAACCATTTTTTTCCATGCAGTTATGATAGCATCTGGTTCCTGTCCCTGGAAGTACAAAGAATCCACAGGCACAGGCAGACAGCTGCTGGGAAGTGCCTGAGTGCAGAGGCATCTGGCTCCGTGATGGGTTTGGGGTCACTTCTGACCTAACAGGCACCATCAAAATGCAGAGTCAGATTTGGCAGGCAGCCATGAGCACCCGCTATGCCACACACTGGGTTCGGTTATCTCATTTCATTGTCACATCTGCAAGATAGGTACTATCACCATTTTAAAAAGAATATCATGGAGGCCAGCCCCATGGCCTAGTGCTTAAGTTTGGCAAGCTCTGCTTCAATGGCCCAGGTTTAGTTCCCTGGCACAGACCTACACACTGCTCATCAAGCCATGCTGTGGTGATGGCCCACATACAAAACAGAGGAAGATTGGCACAGATGTTAGCTCAGGGCAAATCTTCCTCAGCGGGGAACAAAAAGACTATTATGGAAAACAGAGCCCTGGACTATTTGAGGAACATATCCAGGTCCCACTGCTGCAAGTGACAGGCCAAGATTCCCCAGCCCAGTGGCCTTTGCTCTGTGCCACATTGCTGCAAAGATTGAAGAAGAGGTGAGGGTGGCTTCCTGTCTGTGCCCCAGGCATGTGAGATCCCTCTCCATGTGCGTGTGCTCCCTGGGTGTCTGTGCACGTGTGTGTTGGGAAGGAACGATACTTTCCAGAATACTCGAAATAAACCATGGGAGGACTAGGTGTCTGAGTTCCTCAGAAGCAAATACTGAAGTGAGGATTCCTGTGCAAGTGATTTATTAAGAAGGTAGTCCCAGAGAACTGGTAAGGGAGTGAGGGAGAGGCAAGGAGAAGAAGAAGACAAAGATGGGTACGTCTCCTACCCTTCCTTCGGCAGAGGGTGACTTTCAGCGTCAGCCTGATCCTGCTTGGGAACTTAGGGGTGTGAGTTACGCCTCCGAGTTGTCCTGAGCTGGGCGGCAGAGCTGGAGCTGTCACACCCTGATGACCTCTTAGGGTTGCAGGAGAGCAGTAAATCCCAGAGACTTCCAGCCAGCTCTCCACGCCTGCAGGCAAAGCAAGCTCCAGCAGCCCCAGGGCAGCCTTTGAAAAAGAGCAGCAGGTGCTGACTGTTAGAAGCAAAAGCACCCTGAAGGAGAGACACAAAATGCAGAAAGAGTGCTACGGGGACCTGGGTTCAGCACCAGCGTTATGAGCTGCACCTGCCCTTCATCCCACCTGGCAGCAGAAGAGGAAGCTAATGAGACATGAGAGCAGCAGTGAGATTAACCAGGTACCCCTGATGTCTTCAAGCTGCACCATCAGCTGTATCTCCATGAGATATGTCTGTTTTCCTGAATTCTGGGAGTGGTGTTTTTCATCACTAAATTCACTTTCAAAGCAAGTCAGTGTGGAACAGAACGTTGGGATATTTCATGTTGAGTGGTATAATGGGACAAGGCAGACGAATGTCTCTTGGGAGTGAAGGGAAGTTGTTCCTCAGTAAACATCCATGTTCTCGTACAAAGTGGGAAAATAGAAAGGGAAAATGAAAGGGGGGGGCGATTCCCAACACAGGGAGCCCTCATCTGAAACCATACTGTGACTCGAAGTGCCATAGATTCCAAACCCATGTGTGTCTTTCTTCAAAACCAAGAGCTGCATGTGAAAGAATAATAATTATATAGTATATGAACCCATAGCAACAGTATTTTAAGTGAAAACAGATTTCTTCCATTTTAAAGAAATGTCAACTCTTTGTTTGAGGTATGAGAGTCCCTCACATGTGTCCCAGCTGCATATGATCACCAAATTCCTATGTGATTTATAGCAGAGTCTGGTTCTGTCCTTAGCTGATTTTGTATCTGTCACAGCCATCATCATTGAGCACTGGACGCCAAGTACATTATGGTTTTAATGTGACTGAGTAGAGACAAGAATGAATGTTCCTCCTCCTTTCTGGGCTGTTTAGAGATGTATAGAGTGAAATCCAAGATGTGGTAATCAGGAATTTCAGTGGAATCACGCTTGTCTGACCTAACCCTAGTCTTCCAGGCAACCCCAGCATGAGGAACACCATCAAAGGGGTGTGGGTGACAATTTAAAAAGTAATGAATTAAAATGTTTTTACGAGGATAATGGAATTATAGTTTTTTAAGTGTACTTATCCTTTAGAGATATATACAGAAATATTTACAGATGAAATGTTATGGTTATGGCATTCTCGTCACGATAATATAGTACAAAAAGAGAAATGAGGGGTGGGAGAGGTATACATGGAATAAGACGGGCTATGAATTGATCGTTGTTAAAGCTGGGTGGTAGGTACATAGACTAGTCTGTCTATTGATGTATATATTTGAATTTTCCATAATACAATGTAAAAAAGGTCGTGAACCTAGTTTCTACTTAAAGATCCCTCCAGAAGACTCTCTGGAAGCCCAGCCCTGCTGGTCCCAGGGTATCCCTCACTTTCTCCCTGGTGACCTTAACACCCCTGCTGGAGGACTGGTGAGGACCCCTGGCTCTCAGCCTCGTGGCCACCACTGTTGCCACCACCACTCTCCTCCCAGAATCCCGTTCCTCCAGTTACAAGGCCCCCAGAATTACAGTTCGATTAGGGCCTCCTCCCTTATTTCTTACAAAATTATTCTTACTGTGAGTTCCAGGGACTGAGTTCCTTTGAGCGCACCATCTATGACTATTTCATTTGCCTTCATCGCATTCCCTTTTCTCAGATGAAGACATTAAGGTACACGCTGGGTTTGATTGCTTCTACAAAAGGAGCCGGCTAAATTTTATAGAGCTAGTTAAGAAACGTATAAGAAGCTGTGAGTTAGTCCCAGACATCTGTGACCTTGGAAACAGAGTGGGCTTGTAGGCGACCAGGCCTAGAGCAGGCTCAGGAAACAGTCGGGTCTGGGATCCTAGCCTATTGATCCCCAGTTGGGTTTTTACTTCCCAGGGTCACCTCCTCTTGGTAAATCTGGAGGTTCTAGAGCTTAATTAAGAGGAATCTAATTAATGAGTAACCTTAAGATTTAACAGTAACAGCCTTAGATAACCAAAAAAACCTTTTTCAAAGCAGTTACCTCTTACGTAAGCTGTTTATCTCACAGAGGAGATGCTGGTGCATCTGCAAACCCTGCCCTCTCCCCTTTCACAAAGCAGCAGAGTGACCTGAGCCCCTCCCAGTTTATACAAAGATAGATCTTTATTGCCATCACTAGGGAGTTCCCACAGACATTGACGTGGGTTCTGGAGGAGAAAAGGAGTTTCATTATTTGGGAAGTAAATTTCATTTTCTTTCATATTCGGAGATACGGTTTCTGACTACAGACAATGGTTTTTTCCCATAAAGATGTGTGTGCTGTGAACACCATAGACTCTCAGGATGTAATCTGATTCATTGGTTGATTGATTGAATGGTCATCTGCTCTGCAATTGCACTCTCGGTTCCGTTTTAGCTTTGCCTTCTCACCTCACAGCACATGTGGTGGATCAGCTGGCTCTTCTCCAGCTGGTGCATTGCTGGTGTACTCGACGCCGCCATGCTCTTGCCCACTGGATTTAACAGCTCACAAGGTGCTTTGATCTTTTCTGCTCAAGGTCACTTGATAGTGATGGTGCAGAGAGCTCATAGGTAATGTTCTAGCCTTGGTGTTTCAATTCACTTCTGCCCAGGTTGTCTTTTGTTCTGAGTATCTACTAAGTGAACAGGAATATGCTTAGTACTGGGAGGGTAAAGCATAATTCTTAATAAGAACTAAGCTTAGAAAGAAGGAATCAACTTAGATCTTCTCTTTACAATAGCCAAGAGATGGAAACAACCTATGTGTCCACTGACAGATGAATAGATAAAGAAAATATGGGAGATATATATGTATGTATATATATATATGTATAAAATATGAAATACTACTCAGCCATAAAAAAGAATGAAATCTTGCCATTTGTGACAACATGGATGGACCTTGAGGGCATTATGCGAAGTGAAATAAGTCAGACAGAGAAAGACAAATACTGAATGATTTCACTTATATGTACAATCTAAAAGCCAAACCAAACAAAAAAAACCAAGCTCATAGATACAGAGAACAGATTGGTGGTTGCCGGAGGTGGGGGAGGGGTGGGCAAAATGAGTGAAGGTGGTCAAAAGGTACAAACTTCCAGTTATAAATAAATAAGTCCCAGGAGAGTAGTGTACAGCATGGTGACTATAGTTAATAATACTGTATTGCATATTTGGAAGTTGCTAAGAGAGGAGGTCTTAAAAGTTATCACAAGAAAAAAAATTGTTTTGTAACTATGTAAGTTGACAGATGTTAACTAGACTTGTTGGGGCAATCATTTTGCAATGTATGCAAATATCGAATCATTATGTTGTACCCCTGAAACTAATATAATGTTATTCGTTTGACATGTAGTATAATGTCAATTATACCTCAATAAAAATTTTTTAAAAATTAAAAAATAAAAACATATTTAGATTTTCAAAACTTAAAGTGCATAGGAGAAAAATGGCTTAAAATAAAACTAACGCTTCAATTAAAAAATATACACATATAGATCTTCTCGAGGTGTGGCTGGTGCCCGGCAGCCTGGAGGAGGCCCTGCGGTCCTCTCCGTGTGGAGCGCTGTAGAGCGCCCCAGGGCTCTTCTCCGGTTGGTCTGCAGTGTGATAGCCGTTGTTTAGAGTCAGAATTGACACTACAGGCTGTGAAGTGTTGAATCCTCTCTTGTTTACGCAGAGCTACTTTGAATTTTAATAGCTTCATGCTATCCATTCATTCAAAAATATATTTATTGAACATCCATGTGATGTTTAAAACCAGAGGCACCCAGCAGCTATTAAATCCTTAAAGCAATACAAGCTATTCGCCGCCATAGTCTTCTCAGAGTCCAGACACTCCTCTGTCTGAAACGAAGAGACCGTTCAGTTGAGCACATCTGTACTTGAGGATTGATCCTAGGTTGCTGTTTTTGGCCTGCCAGTTCACAATAACATCATGTGAATTTTGAACCAAAATGAAAACAGCGACAGACAGTCCATCACAGTAACAGAAAGAGGCCAGAGCCTGCAGCTGCCATCCTCATCAAAGATCTTGCTTTCCCTGAGCTCTGTATGCCCGTGGACCTTTGTCATAGGGAAGTGATTGGGTGAAAAGAACCAAGATGTTTCTCAAACTCAATGAGAGCAATTTGCAAGCCTGAGTCAAGAAACAAGCCGGACACACCACAAAGAAAATGCATTTTCCCAATAACTGTTTTTGGAGGAAGCTTTAGATAACTTGCCTTTGAATTGCATTTGTTTATGAAGTATCTTGTAATCACTTCCATTGTAGCAGGACCAGGAGGGGCTAGGTTTTCTTCTCACACCTGATTCCCATGATTCAATGTGCCCTAAGAGCTCCGTTTTTATCGCCCTCTCTATGACTGACATACATTTCTGCTTTGTACTGTTAATCAGATAAGTCACTACAAGCTGGGAAGCACATTCAGTAAGCACCTGGCTAGCCTCAAGCTCTTTACACTTGACAAAATGGGGGACAGAAATTATAATGACTGTTCCATTTTAGACTGGATTATGGAGTTCTATAATCAAGATTACAGTAGTCCCTGCCTTATCCACGGTTTTGCTTTTGGCAGGTTCAGTTACCTGTGGTCAACCAAAAATATTGAATGGAAAATTCCAGAAATAAACAACTCATAAATTTTAAATTGTGCGCCATTCTGAGTAGCCAATGAAATCTCATCCCATCTCGCTCCATCCTTACCGGGATGTGAATCACATTTATTTTTATTGATATAAATATTTAGGTTATGAATTTTCCACTGATCACTGCTTTAATTGTATTTTTTAGATTCTGCTATGTAATGTTTTTGTCAACATTTTGTTTTAGAAATTCTGCAGTTTTGCTTAGTATTTCCCCTTTTACTTGAGAATTAATTATTTAAGATAGAATTTTTAAACTTCCAGGGGAAATACTGGAAGAGCCTTTTGGTTTTATTATTTTGTTATTTATTGATGGTTATATTGCATTATGATCAGATAATATTTTTATTATTTCTATTTTGTGAAATTTATGAGGTTTTCTTTATGATTTAATGTACAGTCAATTTTTATGAAACGCGTTTGAGATGAAGGTTTATTCTCTGTTTTCTGGGTGCAAAGTATGATATGTATCCAGAAGATCTATCTGTTTTTTTAAAAGATTATTGTGATAAAATATATATAATATAGAATCTGCCATTTTAACGATTTTTATAATTCAGTGGCATTAATTACATACACAATGTTGTGCAATGTCGCCAATATCTGTTTCCAAAACTTTTTCATCACCTCAAACAGAAACTCTGTAACCATTAAGCAATAACTGTGCATCCCCCACTCTACCCAGCTCCTAGTACCACTGTTCTACTTTCTGTCTCTATGAATTTGCCTATTCTAGATACTTCACATAGATGGAATCATTCAATATTTGTCGTTTTGTATCTGGTTTCTTTCACTTAACATGATCTTTTCAAGGCCCATCTAAGTTGTAACATGTATCAGAACTTCATTCCTCTTTATGGCTGAATAATATTCCATTATGTATATATTGAGTTCCTGGTTTTCAGTGCTTTGGGGTATTTACCTAGGAGTGGAATTGCTGGGTCAAATGGTAATTCTATGTTTAGCTTTTTGAGGAACTGTCCAAATGTTTTCTGTGGAGGCTGCATCATTTCAAATTCCCACCAGGAAAGCATATTCCAATTTCTCTACATCTTCACCAACACTTGTTATTTTCTGGTTTTGTTGGTTTGTTTGCTTTTTAAATTATAGCCATCCTCATAGGTATGAAGTGGTATCTCATTATGGTTTTGATTTGTGTTTTCCTAGTGACTAATGATGTTGAGCATCTCTTCATGTCCTTATTGGCCATTTGCGTATCTTCTTTGGAGAAACATCTATTCAAATTCTCTCCTCATTTTTTAATTGTCTTTTTGTTGTTGAGTATAAAGATAGCATCTGGATATTATCAGATATATGATTTGTAAATATTTTCTCCCATTGTGTATGTTGTGTTTTCATTTTCTTGATGATGTCTATGATGCAAAAGCTTTAATTTAGATAAAGTACAGTTTATTATTTCTCTTGTTTTTGTTGCTTGTGCCTTTAGTGTCATATCTAAGAATCCACTGCCAAATCCTAGATCATGAAGATTTACCCCTATGTTTTCTCCTTAGAGTTTTATGGATTTAATTCTTATCTTCAGGCTGGTTATCCATTTTTGGTTAATTTTTGTGTATAGTGTGAAAGTAGAGGACAAACTACATTCTTTTGCATGTGGATATCCAGTTTTCCCAGCATACCAGAAGCTCTATCTTATTGATCATGTAGTTTAGATCTATAGCCTTACTTATTATTTTGTCTTCTTGGATTGTCTTGGACTGAGAGTGGCAGGTTACGGCAGTGCCAGTGCATGCTGTGCTATGTCAGAGCCTGAGGCAAAACGAAAAATCAGTAGTACAGATCCTGTTTTTATTTGAAATTTTCATATTTTATTCATCATGGATTGTTTGCATTAATTTTTATTTATTTTTTAAAAAAAATATTGTATTAGCATATTATTTATTTTGGTTCCTGAGTTTTTGGCAGTCCCTTAAATTATGTGTCTGAAAAGTGCCTCAGTAATCTTACCCTACTCTCAGCCTTGGGGTAAAGTCTGCATTATTAGCGTATTCTGTCTATTTCTCCTTGCAGCTCATGCAGTTTTGTTTTTTTCAAGTGGTTGCTGGGTGTTTGGTGCAGAAATATTCATAAATGTTATGCTTTTGCTATGAGTTGTGGCTTTTAGTGTCACCATGTCCTTTGTCTTGTTTAGGGCCTTTTAACCTGGATTCTACCTTGTCTGCCATCAGAATCACCAGCTATAGGGGACAACTTGAGATTCAAACAAATCGTCAATTTACAAACGATGAAACTGAGGCCTAAGGACTTTGGAAGAAGTTGAAATAATTATTTCATTAAGTCAAAAATGTTGATGGCTTTCCTTCTAAATACTGATGTAGTAACAGCCCTAGTATATTTCAATGTGGGAATGGTATCATTCTGAAATTGTACGAATAAAAATTACGGTGAACATCCTCATCATGTACAAGCATTGCACGGGCCACAGCAAGATCCTGGGCCTCCTTTTCGAGCTACTAGAAGTTTTATGAGTGAAGAAGGGAGTGGCTTCGCTGCACTTTACAAAGTAGAGTCTCCTTGTCTTTCTCTTTTGTATTTCTTGCCATAACCTTACAGCCTCTACATAAATTAGCCTGGCTTCATTCAAGAGGTTCAGCCACATTCGAGACTGTCGTCTTACTTTCCTTCTAAGTAGTTATGTGTCTGTGTCTGAGTATCTGAGGAGGTAAATCCTGAAGAAGGGTGGAAATAAAATATGGCTCAATTTTGTCCTTACCAGCCCCTTCCAAATGCATTCATGCTTTCTCTCTGCACATCTCATTACATGAATGGAAAGGGAAAAAAGCATATTTTGGTCCAGCAGGTTTTCTTCCCTTTGTCTCCTTCTGAGGTGCTCAAAGGCATCAATAACAGAGCAGGAAAACCCTGGCTGAACAAAACGTAGTATTTTCCTTTGATACCTTCCACTGGGAGGCTTCATACAATGCACTTTGTCAGCCAGCTCCTGCTTCAGGCGAACATTGAGAAAACTATTGAGGAGGCCTCAATGGAAAGGATCTGATCTGCCCTGGAAACTGCCCCAGTTCTCTATCAGGAGAGCCCCAGCAGCAGCAGAGAAGGTTGCCCCACCCCCAACAGTCTTTTTTCCTTTCTCCTTTTTTCTCTCCTTTCCATTGTAAGAATTGTGGGAACTCTCTTTAAATGAAAAGAACTCTCAAGCTGGGCTTTGTTTTCCAACATGGATAAATGCCTAGATATCTATATCTCATATCCACTCTGTAAAACTAGCGTCTCAACTTTAGATGATAACAAACTTATTTGGGACGAACGTTTGAGTCCAAGGAGAAATAAGCACTCTGGGTTGTGTGTATGGTTTTTTAAAGCACCTAAAAATCAAATACTTGCTCATCAACCGACTGCTAGGGAGCCCCGTGCCCCCTCCTCACTGGTCTGTTTGCACGTCTGCCCGAGGCTGGCTCTACATCATATTTGCGTTGGTATCCCATCTCTCGCCAATGCTCCTTGCATGATTTGAATTGAATTTAAGTATTTCTGAACCCCTGAACGTCTGTCACTTAAGAACTATACTACGTTATTTTCTACTTACAGTTGCAGCTTACATTATAAGCAAATACTTAAGGTGGTTATTCCAAGAGAAATGAAGTCTCTATGTAGCTGCCTTCTTCTCCCAATCATTGAGATGAACCCGATTGGATACAGATGGATGAGTTTTCAAGAAGTGAGAGGGTGTGAACAGTGCCCTAAGCGCTTGTTCACGGAATCAGGCAGTTCTGTTCTGCCAGCACCACTGGCCTGGCCGAGGCTTTATGGGCCTTCTCTGGGTCCCCCTCAGGACATGGCTGCCCAGGCCAGGAAGGGGATGCAGCCACTCAGTAGTGGTGCAGCCTCACTTAACCTCTGCTCCTCTATAAAAATGAAGAGGTCCTTCTTGATCTCGATTTCTGTAATTACCTGATAACTTATGTTTTATTCTAATTATAAAACAGTGCCATTGAAAAATATTTTAAAAATATATAAAGGTATAAAGAAAGAAGACACTCGTGATTTCAGAAGTAAGAGATAATTACTAGTAGCTTTTTAGTGTGTTCCCTTCCAATCTTTTTCCAATGCATATATAGTTATTTTATAGAATTGGATTCCTATGTATATGTAGTGTTGTATCCTGTTTTCTCCACTAACATTATCTCTTGACTATTTGTCCATGTCATTTAACGTAAATTGAAAAATAAATATATATGAAGACTGCAGATGATTAAATTGTGTGGATATTTTATTTAATGAATACCCTATTGTATATTTAGGTGTTTTGCTTGGATAAATGATGCTGCAGTGAATACCTTTGCACACAAATCTTTGTGCCCATCTCAGGTTATTTCCTTAGTATATAATCCTAAAAGAAGAATCATTGGGTCAAAGTATCTTGGTATTTTAAAGGCATTTGATACATAATGCCACATTACCCACCAGCAGAATGTGAGTGCCCAATTTCCTGAACCTATGCCAATACTGAATATTATCTTTGCCAATTTGATAGTTTAAAATGATATCTTATTTTAAATTTCGTCCATTTTATTGCTCATTTGGTTGACTATCATGTGTTCATCAACCATTTAAATTCTTCTGCTACAATTTTTCTGTGTCTTTCATTTATCCTTCCGATTGGAGTATTTGGATTTTATTTAGTGATTTTTAAGAAATCTAAAATTCTATTATCATAAAATATGAACTGTTACCAAAATACTTTAAATATTAATGAAGCTACAATAGCTGGTCTCCTTTTAAATGTATCCCTGTTATCATTTCCCAACTCTTATGCCTGGAACAGAGCTACGCAGACTCAAGGGGCTACATAAATGCTTTTTAATGAGAGAATGATCCATCATCTACACACATCATTGATGTACAACATTGGTTAGTAACGCTAAAATGAGAATTTTTAGTCCGTTTGGAGTTATAATAAGGAAAGCTTTTTATAATGAATTGTCTCAGAAATGGAAGATAGAGGAGAAAAAATAAACTATATTCATATTTGTGACCTTATGCTCATGGCACATCACAAAGGACAAACATTAAAAATCAAAACAAAAGTACAAATCAGAATTTTTTAAAATTAAGCAATATTTTAGGCATGCAAAATGTAGTGTGATATAAGAAAGACTTTTATTAAATCTTAGTATTTTGTCTTTTTTTCTGATCATTTTTTAAGGAAATAAAACATCACAGGATTGTTGAAGCCCCCTGCACTCCCCTCTTCCTCTCCAGACGTAGCTATTATCCTGAATATGATACTTATTGAGTGCAGTGCTTTCATACTTTTATGACATGGGCACGTGTCTGTAAGCAATATGGAGTACTGTTTCCCATTTTTAAACCTTTATAAATGGTATCATACTATAAGTTTCCTATTGCAACATTTCTTTTCTCATTCAGTATTATGTTTTGGGGACTGATCCATTTTAACAGTATTCTGTCATATGGAAATGTCACAACTTATTTATCTACTCTCCTACTGGTGGTCATTCCAGTATTTTGCTCTTGCAAACACTGCTGCAATGAACATTGTTGATCCTGTCCCCTGTTCACATATGTGAGTTTCTCCAGGGTAGCAATGGAATTAAGTCATATAGGTATGCGCATCTCCTCCTTTCCTTTTTTTTTTTTTTTTGAGGAAGATTAGCCCTGAGCTAACTACTGCCAATCCTCCTCTTTTTGCTGAGGAAGACTGGCCCTGAGCTAACATCCGTGCCCATCTTCCTCTGCTTTATACGTGGGACGCCTACCACAGCATGGCTTTTGCCAAGCGGTGCCATGTCTGCACCCGGAATCCGAACCAGCGAACCCCGGGTGCTGAGAAGTGGAACATGCGAACTTAACCGCCGCACCACCGGGCCGCCCCCCTCCTTTTCTTGAAAGTGCCAAATTTGTTCTCCTGTTTTTAAGGTATATAAATACCTGCATTTTCCCCATGGACATTTACATAAGTAATGCCAGTTAATATTTTTTGAGTGCTTACTTTGGGCCAGGAAATGTTCTAAGGGTTTTTACATGATTCAACACATTTAATCCTCACCTATTAATTTTACAAATGATGAAACTGAGATACAAAGAAATTGCAGCTCTTGCCTACGGTCATACAGCGAGTGACAGAGTCCATTCAAAGCCAGGCAGTGTCCTTCCCAAGCCCTATGTCTTAACGCCAGGCGCTGCCCCAAGTCATAGAAAGACACCACCCATGCCATGTTTATAGTGATGCAAAGACACCAGCTCTTTAGCCCACAGGAAACCTCTGTAGAAGGAAGCAGCCTCACTAGGGTATTACTGCTCTTCAGATTAGGAAGAAGAACCAGACGGGTGCTTCATTTGCCCAAGGTCCGCCGATCAATTGCTGATCCGCACCTGAGTCCCCGGCTCAGAGGCGGCATGCCTGCTACAATTTCTTTCCAGTCTCTCTCTCCACCTGTGTGTTCGTGAAGGCATGTAGCTACATCTTCACGTGCTTTTAATTTCTTTTAGTCTAGGGTAGACAGCTCACAATGGAAAGGTCAAATAAATTTTTTAGGAGTGGTAATAGATATAATCTTGTACATGTAAATTTTAATTGCAGCACTTTAATCCCCATTCTAAGTGCCAAACTTTCAGGATTAATTTGTTGCATCTGTTGGTAACACGGTCCTCGGTCTCCTGACCAGATTCCTTGCCCGAGGGCCCTCATTTACTAATGAGTAATCGCTGCAATTTTCAGAGAAACTGCTACTGGTACAATCATGTTTGAACATTCATCAAATAAGACGTGAGCCCAGTTAGGAGAGATGTGAGCGTCCTTAGCCTGCAAATAAGGGCATGGAATGAAATCTCCCTCCACTATGATTTTCCTAGGATTATTACTTCCATCAGTGTTTGGAACGGTTGACAATGAAACTATTTGTGGCCTTACGGCCCAGTCGATGGGACCATGTCATGAGTCGGGCTTACAAAATGGCTGTTGAAGCCTGCCTGCCATTTGCCTTTTATTCTTGAAGCCCATTTTAGAAAGAGGAGGCAGAGGCAGAAGAGGAAGCCACTTCAGCAGGAATGCATTTCTCTTTGTATGCACATCATAGATGCACAGCATTGACAAACTAATTATAGCTTTAGGTTGAGCATTTCCTCTTTCTGCATTTTGTTTGCAAACAGCCAATTATTTCCATCCTGCGTGCTGGAAAAACACCAAACAAAGTGGGTTCGTCAGTTATGTTTCTACTTAAGTCCAGCTGTCCACTTATCTCCCTTCTTTTGGTTTTATTTTTTCCAGGTTGGGTTTCTAATTCCTCTTCCATCCCCACCGAGCTGTTTTTTTAATCTTTCTAACCTGCCTTCAGACCAGTGGTTGGAGTCCCAGGTTTATGATATCTGATCTGTGTTCAACCTTATCTACTTTGGAAGGTACTGAGAAACAGAGTCAACAAAGCCAAAAGCTTATGCCTTCCTTAAGAAAACAGCGGCATCGATTGCACTGCAGACGTTGCACATCTTCTGTGTGCAAGGCGCTGCTAGTCACTAGGAGGATGGGGTAAAATATAGAAGTGAGTATGACCTTGCCATAAAGGACCTTAGGATGGACTGAGTCAATAAAAGAATGAATGGATACTTTGGGGTCACCTGAACTGGAAAAAGAACTAAGTACTAAAGAAAGCAGCAAAAACAGAAAAAGCTGCAAGAATGAGATAAAACCCCGATACTGCAGATCTGTGGCTATGTTCCTTTTCTCTGTTACAGCACGGAAAAGGATGGAAGTCTCCGAAATGTGGATTTGAGTTTCAGGTTGCAGCCTAATATAAAATCCGTGATTCAAGGTCTCTCCCCATCTTCCTAATTTTTTTTGCCTGTGACCTGTTGTAGAATGAGGAAGTCAAGAAAGGCCCTAGATTCATTATCTCCAGAATTTCCTTATAGCAGAGTTAGTTTATCATGTTCTCTCCGGATCATTTTTCTTTTAGATCAGGAGTTAACAGAGTATGGCCCAAGGGCCAAATCTGGCCCAAAGCCGCCTGCTTTTGTAAGTAAAATTTTGTTGTAACACAGCCAGCCCCATTTGTTTACAGTTGTCTGTGGCTGATTTTGCGCTACAACACTGGAGTTGAGAAGCTGGAAGGAGACCATATAGCTTAAAATATTTACCGCTTAGCTTTTTCACACAGTTTGCCCACCCCTTAGAGTAGAGAAAAAAAAGACTTCAGGGAATTCCAGTGTGGGAAGGTTCTTGAAAAGTCCTTTGGTAAAGCAAAGTGTGAGAAAAAGGTATATATTTGGTAAAAGAAATGCAGACAATATGGACAGCTGCCAGCCTGTGGCTTCCGGTGGCAGGGAGCATGGAGCCGTGGTGTCTATGTGGGAGCACATATGCAGCTCCCAAGTGATGCCACCCTCTCTAGAGTTATTTTAGCCATCAAGGCCCAAATCTATTCAACAGGCTGTTCTTGAAAACTTCTGTACTCAGAACAAGAAATACAAAGACGGAGATGACGGAAGCAAGCCCCTTCTTCTGAGAAGTGGGGGAGTCAGACATGCAAAATTTCCTGAAAACCAAAATCACATATCCCAGTAAGAACCCTAGAGATAGAGCAAGGTCAATGGGATCCTAAGGAAGCAGCTCACTCCGCCTGGGAGAGTTGGAGAAGACCCCGCACTGCAACTCTAGGGTATGGTTCCTTTCATTGTCGCGAGAGAATCTGAATGGAAACAAAGAGCCTGTCCACTCACTGAGGACATGAAGCGTCCGATAGCTGTCTTCCTTGTCATGACTAAGCAGACATTCCGGAAAAAGTATTCTCACCTCAATTCTCAAACAACTTGTGGGGACCCAAGTTAGAAGCCTGGATTCCTAGGGGTGATGTCTTAAAATCTGGACAGAATCTTTTGTTCTGCTTTCTCAGAAACTCAGCTCAGTTTTCCCAATCTTATAACCAATCAGATCAGCTAATAATGTGTTCAGCAAGCATGCACTGACTAGAGTGCTCAGCCAACAATGGTCAGTGGTAATTTATGGAGAGAAACTCACTGAGGAGGAAAGAAATTCATGTCCATCTTTCGTTCCAATTACCTCGAGCTGCCTAAGCCTTGGCTAGGACTGATCAGAGCCTCGTCAGGGACGCTGCCCCGTGGTTCTCAGAGAAACTGAGAGCTCTGTGCTCCATCTTCCAGTTGCATCCGTGGTCTCAGAGGTGTTGGTTGTGAGAATGGTGCACTAAATAGCACTCTCTCCAGACAAGGACGATGTCTTTTTATTTTTCAGATCGGCACCTGGGCTAACAACTGTTGCCAATCTTTTTTTTTTTTTCTGCTTTATTTTCCCAACCCCCCCTGTACACAGTTGTATATCTTAGTTGCAGGTCCTTCTAGTTGTGGGATATGGGACGCCACCTCAACGTGGCCTGATGAGCGGTGCCATGTCCGCGCCCAGGATCCGAACCCTGCGCCGCGGCAGCGGAACGCGTGAACTTAACCACTCGGCCACGGAGGCGGTCCCAAGGATGATGTCTTAATAGAGCTGGAATGCAGATATTCATATGATTTCACTATTGCCTCAGGAATTTCATTTTAAGTGTCTTGAAGACGGGAGATTTTGACTGGTAATGGTGAAAGAATCTTGTGTAACTCTATGAATCTCCCTTATTTCTCAGGAATACCATTGAGAATGGAGTGAGCCATATCAAAATGTGATCAAATGAAATGACTTCGAGACACACGGAAAGAATGCTGTTACATGGACGCTTAGGCTTTTCCCTAGATAATATTTTTTAAAGGTTAATCTCCAAAATGCTTTAAGATTAGTTTTGTGATAACTTCTTAAAAGTATAGACTAGGCATATTTTACATTATTGAGTATTTCAGCCAGCAAATCAAAGCCAGAAATAGACCCCTGCTTTGAAGGCATGGGAGGAAGTGATGGTCACGGCGGGGCATTCCTTCAGCAGCGTCTTCACTGTGCATTCGCTGTGTACCCACGGTGTTGCTACTGTCAACATTTATTAGGTGGCTTTCAAGTGTCTGTCTCCCTTCTAAAAAGCACTTTACAGATGCCATCTTGTTTTGTGTTCACAATATCCATATGAGGAAACTGAGGCATAGGAAGTGAGGTTAGGTGCCCAAGTCCATTCGGGCTGGGATTTGAGCTCCGGGTGGACTGACTTTAGCAGCTGCGCACTCAGTCTTTACCCTGCTGCCTCCTCTGAAGGAATCAATGCGAATGAATTAATGAGTCATACCTGCTAAGGGAGGCAGGCTCTAGGGGCACAGAGACAACTTCTGCCCAAAGTTTATGACCAGGTTTGGGAGACAAAGCTTGATACAAAACACACATACAAATAAATGGACAGAATGGAGAAATGGATAACAAGCACTATGAGATAGGTCGAATGGCCGCTGAGGAAATTCCGTCTCTCCTTCACCTGTGCTTTCCCAATGGCGCCCTTGTCTGAAGCACCCACTGCATCTGCATGCCAGTGTAGGTCAATAAGAGTGATAGCAGCTCCTATTTATTCCTTGTGCTTGACCCGTTACAGGTATTAGCGTATCCAGGCCTCACATCGATCCCATGAGGTAGGGATTGTTATTCCCACTCTATAGGAGAGACAGCTGAGGCTCAGAAAGGTTAAGCAACTTGCCAGATCTCACAGATGAGAAGCGGTAGAGTCGGGATTCATGCAATGGTGTGGCAGACTGTAAAAGCCTCAAGATTCCCTTGATATCTGTGTCTCCCTTGGATAGACATCAATACCGTGAGGGATTTTATTTCTTCCTGGCTGGAAAGGGCAGCTGGGGGCTAGAATGCTCAGGAGGGTGACAGAAGGGAAGTCATGGACCTGAAGGTATGTGGACCATGAGGAAGTTCACAGGTCAGTTCCTCGAGGACTTGCTGGGACTCTGCAGTCAGTGGTTACAGAAACTACGGTAGATCGGCTCGTCCAGAGACCTGGGAGTCAGGCATGGTCCCCACGCCCCTGTGGTGCAGCTACTGTTTGCCCACCTCTGGGGACCAACAGCCTGCCCGGATTGTGACTAAAGGGAGAGGAGGAAGTGGAAACAGGACTGTTCTGTGTTCTGTGAGTGTGGTGTGACTCTGTTACAGGAAACCGGAGGTGGGCGAGTGTGGGATTCCACTGTGAGCGGACACCTCAGAGGCGAATCCATTTGACTCATTTTCTACTTGGGGATATTGTGCCGTGAGGTTTATTGTCTAAGGCTTCCCTATAATGATTTTTGTAAATGATTCATTCCTCATTAGTGATGTTTTATTGCTGCTTTGCCACAGAGCTTTCAAAATCATTGTCTCTTCCTCCTCTAGAAAACATACACGGCCTCTACCCACATTTAATTGTGCCATCCCCACCCTTTCCAGTCTTTCCTCAAACGTCTGCCAGTTGCTGTATCTCTAAGATGAGAGGAGCACAATTCACTCTAGGAAATAAATATCAAGAGCTAAAATGCATATTCAAAAAACATACTGGTCCAAAGATGCTGCTGCTGATGCATGGGAGATGGCTCAGGGTTGTTGAAGAAGCAGTGGGGAGTGAATCAAAGCCTCAGGAGATTGTGGGCCAGAGTAAAGTGTGTCCAGTTCTCCTGACCTGGTGTGTGTGTGCATGTGTGTGCATGTGTGTACATCTGAGTGTGCATGGACCCAGCCCAGGGTTTTTCTTCCTGGACTGAGGTTGTGGAGCCAGTATCCAGAAGACAAGCACCCTAAGTCGTATCCTAGAGGGGGCACCAATATCACATCTAGCAAATCAAATCCAAAGCAGGTCACTGCTCAAGGGGGAGCCAGGCGAGCAGAGGGCAGCAGCCAGGGCGCAGAGCACCGGCCAGGATGCACTGATAAGAGCTGCAGTGTGAATGCACACTGGTGCAGCCTGCCTCAGGGACCAGGCTGCACCTTACCTGCATGAGCTCATCCCTCCCTCCAGCATCCTATGAGGTGGGGACTGTTCCTGTCGCAGTTTCCCAGGTGACACAGGAGGAAACTGCCAGTGCGTGTCTGTTACCCCTTAGCCCAACCTCATGACCACATGGGAGGGGAAGGCAGCATGGATGCACAGGCAGAGAGACTGTATCAACCAAAGGATAAGGACCGCAGAGCAAATGTCTTTTGGGTTTTCTGCCCAGTTACCTGAAGACTTTCTAGTTTTCTCTATATTCAATTCCCTTCAGATTTTTACAGATTCCTTTAACATGTAAATATTCGTAACCCTTTGGGGTCCTCAATATCTTAAACGTTCTTGGGGTCCTAGCAGAAAACAGATAGCATAGTCTGTGTAATAAACAGTTTTAACAAGGGCTGTTTACAAAGCTGTGGCAGATGTAGAGAAGCCAAGAGGGATCTCCTGGAGTCAGGAATGGAAGCGCTCCTACCACCTGCAGGCCGGAGAGGCAAGGAGAGGAAGCCACATCACCACAACCCAGAGAGGGAGGACCACTGTCAAGAGCTGGGACCATCAGCTGAGAGACACACCAGCCTCCAGCAGCCCCACAGGGCAGAAATGGGGCACAATGCCCTGCCTGTCCCACCTCCTTCTGAGTGCTCCATCAGCTGAGACCATCTTGAGACCAGAAGGAAATCTATCCATGGGTCCATGCAGCCTGCATTAGTCTGCTTCCTGGCACAGACCGGGGTGGAGATAGGGGGGAGTGGGCCTAGAGGGCAAATGGAAGATTCCCAGCCCAAGCATCTAAGGAAAACAATAGGCCTGTTCATCAGGAAGGTGCCCCCAAATGCAAAACGTTGCATATGTTTTCAGGGAGTTTATGCACCCCTCTCAGCCTGTCCAGAGCTCAGGGTCAGAGATCCTGATTGAGATTGATGGAAAGCGTTTTTTCCTAAATAAAAAGCCTTGGGTGTGTGCTCTCCTTGAAGTCCGTAACAGTTGAGTGAACCAATGGCCTGCGCACTGGAAGACAGGTCAGAAGTACAGCCAGCAGACGTTTCTTTCCTTGTGTCCACATAACAAAAGGATAAATAAGCCCAGAAGAGGAAAGGATCAGGTGAAGCAGAATAATATAACCCTAAGTTATTTTCAGGGAGTGTTTAAAATGATGGCTAATTAAAGAAAAATTTGTGGCTAGGATTTACAAGGTAAATAAAATCAACCATAGGAAGGAAAAGAAAAAATTTAAACCAAAATCTGAATGAAAGGCAAATGTGTGGGTAGACAGTTCTGAGGATCTTGACTTGCCTTCGTTGCCTTTTCTCATAAATGCTTTAAAAATTCTCTGGCTCCTTAAATTACTGGTATTGACTTCAAGAAGAAGAAGAAGCCCTAGCTAACCCTTAGCTTTAGCTTTCATTCATCTAGAGAAGAAAATCACTTGCGGTCTCGAACCCAACAATGGACCATTCTGCTTAAAATGGTGAAAATGGCTATTTTGGCTCAAAAGATTTAAGACTGGAAGTTATGAACCTTTGGACCTTGGACAGTTGTAATTATCTGAGAATTCACCTAGACACCAATATTTTGAGCATTCCAAAATAAAATAAATTCCATTAAATATTGAATATTTATACCACCTAATAGGTGATAGAAAAGAATGAAGGAAAAAATGGTGATCAAGATGATGTAAGCTGCACAGCAAAGGAAACCATCAGCAAAATGAAAAGGCAACCTACTGAAGGGGAGAAAATGTTTGCACATCATATAGCTGATAAGGGATTAATATCCAAAATATATAAAGAACTCATGCAACAGCAAAAAAATAATCTGATTAAAAAATGAGTAGAAGATCTAAATAGGCATTTTTTCAAAGAAGACATACAGATGGCCGATAAGTACATGAAAAGATGTTCAATAGCACTAATCATCAGGGAAATATAAATCAAAACCACAATGAGATATCACCTCACATTCTATACCATGATATAGAATGACTATTATCAAAAAGACAAGAAATAATAAGTGTTGGTGAGGATATGGAGAAAAGGGAACCCTTGTGCACTGTTGGTGGGAGTGTAAATTGGTACAGTCACTATGGAAAACAGTATGAAAGTTTCTCAAAAAATTAAAAACAGAACTACCATATGATCCAGCAATTCCACTTCTGGGTACTTACTGAAGAAAACAAAAACACTAATTTGAAGAGATATATGCACCTCCATGTTGATTGCAGCATTATTTACAATAGCCAAGACATGGAAACAACCTAAGTTTCCATTAATGGGTGAATGGATAAAGAAGATGTGGAATGTATAGACAATGGAATATTATTCAGCCATAAAAAGGAAGAAAATCTTGCCATTTGTGACAACATGGGTGGACCTTGAAGGCATTATGCTAAGTGAAATAAGTCAGACAGAGAAAGACAAATACTATATGATCTCACGTATGCGGAGTCTAAAAACAAAAAAATACGCAAATAAACAAACTCATAGATACAGAGAATAGATTGGTGGTTGCCAGAGGCAGGCAGTGAGGGATGGGCAAAATGGGTGAAGGGGGTCAAAAAGTACAAACTTCAGTTATAACATAAATCATTCCTGGTGATGTAATACACAGCATAGTGTATTTTAGTTAATAATACTATACTGCATATTTGAAAGTTTCTAACAGAGTTAATTTTAAAAGTTCTCATCACAAGAGAAAAAATTTGTAACTGCGTATGATGCTGGGTATTCTCTAGACTTACTGTGGTGATCATTTTGCAAGGTATACAAGTATTACATCATGTTGTATGCCTGAAACTAATGTATGTCCATTATACCTCAATTGAAAAACTTTTAAAAGATGATACAAGCTGTTTATTCTGTGTTTTCAGTTTAATCACTAGGACGGTACTTTGTGGAGTATTTTGTGCAGGCATTAATGCCTGGTATGCATCATTTCTTAAAATACTGGTTTTGGTTGCTGTGAGAGTTTGAGATGAAAACCTGGTTCTTTGAGAACAGTGTTTTCCTCTATTCCTGGAATGCATCAGTGTTTGGTACTTGAGTGTTTGCAAATGAAAAGAGGCCTCTATTTCCCAGTTCTCTCTCCTTCTGTTGGTTCTAAGACAGAAACCACTGGGTCTGAATTCCTAAGAGGTCCCACAGGCTGATATTTTAATCAGTCTGGCCTAAAGTTGGTTGACAGTGGCTCTCCCACCAGTGGCCCCTGCCTTTAATTATGGCTTAAATCATGTTTTAGATCCAGGACCTTTGTGAAATGTAAGTGAGAACCAAGTTGAACACCCCTGGAGGCTTTGTCCTTTGACCTACAGAGTCACCTATACCTTTGAACTTTCCCAGGAAGAGAGATGGAGGGTGGGAGTGGGTGGCACCAACCTAGAATTCTTTAAATTCCTTTCTAATGATTTGGAATTATCGGAACTTCCAAGGCAACTTCATTTCTGCCTTTTACCTTCCCTCATCCTTCCATCGTGAGGGTATTTTTATCTTCCACAAAGACCTCTTCTCTAAGGACTGTTGGAGAGAAAACAGAGCACTGGGGAGTTAACATAAACCACCTTTCCTTGGTTACTGACGGCCACCCAAGCAGAAGAGGTCATTGGTCTGGGGGGGGGGGGGGATGTCCACATGGGCTCTGTCTCCTTACCAGATAGCTCATTGCTTCTGAGGACCAGCTTCCCTGCACTGTTGTCACAAAGGAAGCAATCACCTTATTTCAGGGCATCCTTTTTATAGAGCAGGTGGCACCCTATCGGGGTGGCCGTATTTCATTCTCCCGAAAGTGGAACCTCATTGCAAAATGTCCCAGGAGTCATATGCCATTTTTATGAAAACCTGAAGAGGTTAGAGAAAAGAATGAGAAAATAAGGAGGCTCTTGCTGAAAAGGAGGAAGCTGTTTGCCAAAAGGGGGAATTCGGGCTTAGAAAGTTACTGTTTGAAATACTTATATCTTAAAGAAAGAGAGAGAGAGAGAGGCCCTTGTTACTGAGTTGAATGACATTTCTCTTTATTAAAAAGTTATGAAGTCTGGCAGTAGAACTGCCGATCAAAGCTCAGTTATACACTGTGGTTTGGTTTGTTTTTTTGCTAGCTATGCTTTTTTAGCTGTTTGCATCTGGACTGTTAAATTAAGGGTTCTTACAGGGGAAATGCTTCTTATTCCTTTAGCAAGTGAAACTAGTTGCTAAAGTAGTTATTTTTAAATATAGATATTTAAATACATGTATATATATATGTATATGCCGTATATATAATGTGTGTGTATATTGTTTTGTTTTATAAAATCAGCTGGGGTGGAAAGAGACGGTGTCTATGTTATAAGATCTTTCCCCAACTGGGTCATAAAGAAGGGACTCTGGCTGCAACTTACGTGACCTCCCTTCTACTAACACCAGCATGGCCCCCTACTTTAGCACCAACACCAGTTTCCAAGGTAGAAATATTACCTTTAGCTGTTCTCCTGTGCTCCTGTGTTGTGGCATTTGGAGAAACAACGTTCCTCAGGGGAGAATGTCAAGAAGGCACGATCTGCCTTGACTTGAATTTGCCTTGCCTCTCATCTCAATTAAAATCAAGCCATTAACTTGGCTTTAATGTGGAGATTTTGTGGTTCAATTTTCCTTGGTGGTTTCCATTAAAGAAGGAAGGGAGGGTGGGTAGCAGAATTGATTGGCATAGTCTTGAGGCATTTAGTATGTATTATTAATATTTAGAATGTATTATTAACATTTCCTACCTGTAGCAAGAGCTGTCATGGCTTAATCAGGGTTATTCTTTACTCTGGAATCAAACCATTTTTTTTATGGTTACCTGAACTCCAGGTGGGGCTGGGCACAGCTAAGAGTATCTGGTGGCATCGTCAAGTGATGCTTTTGTGGTAGCCAAGCCTTTTAAAAACTGCCACACAGACTTGTGAAAATGTATACTTCTCTTTATCCTTGATTGATTGGCATTGTCTCCATGCATGTTTATTTTAATGAAATGGACAACCTAGAGCCCTGTTACAGCACATCCCAACCCAGTTGACTTAAACAATTAATTAAAACTTTTTTACTGCCTACCTACAATGTGTGTAGCACTGTGCTACCCTGTGTGAGGGGGATATAATCTAGTCCCTGTTTGTTAGGGATTCAAGATCTCGTTGGAAAGAATAAAATGTGTCCAATTAAATAGATGCAAAAGGTAGGCTATGGATATACGCCAAGTGAGTAGTACCGGAAGGGACTTCTATAGGAGCTCAAAGGAACTGGAGGTCACAGTGGGCTACAGTCAAGGGAGAGTCTTCAGGGAAGAAATGGGGTTTGACTTAGGCGTTTAAGTAACCAATAGGAGTCAGATGAACCAGAGGAGCTGGAGAGTGTTCCAGGCCACGCATTCTGATTATTCAGTGTTTGGGTTGCTCAGCTCAGGGGTCTGTGTTGGGAAGGTGGATCTGATCGGAGGGGACCTTGACATCCAGCCTAGATCTTGTGGGCTGGGGCAGTTCCCTGAAGGATTTTAAGAACTGAGAGCCTGGCAGTGCTAATCGATTAGACAGAAGGGACGTAAACTAGGCTTTTGCAATAGTCAAGATTGGGGTTACTGAGCATCTGGATCAGGTGGACATGAAAAGAAAGCAATACATTCAAGTTACAGAGCAAGAGTTGGCAAGGGTTAGCAAAACTTAATGCTCAGGACACCAGTGTGGTCGGAAGCGTAGTGCCACTTTGACTCCACAGTCTTCCTTCTCCATCTCCTGATGGACAGAATGGCCTTCCTGCTGCATTTAATAATTTCCTGCCTATTGGTACAAAATTTGAAACCATCTCTACCTATCTTTCAGATGCTCATTTCCTTCTGGATTCCCTCCCCAGCACAATTTCGTATGGGGTGTCTCTCCCCTGTTCCTCCCAGTCTCTGTCTTTCTGTCTCTGTCTCTCTGTTCCTCTCTTTCTCCCTTCCTTTCTTTATTTCTCTCTCTCATATAGATATATAATATGTATTTCACTTGATAACTAGCTCAAGAATTTCAAGATAGATTCTTTTCCTATTTAGCTGGAAGCATTTTCAAGAGAGCCGAAGCCCATTCTTATACTGGCCTCCTAATTTATTGTTTATATACTCAAGTAGGACAGTGTAAAAATAACTAAAGTTGAACCTATTATTCAGCTTTTGATGGTCGTTTTTTCAACTCTTGATGGCACCTATGAAGATACAGAATTAAGACAAAAGTCACCATTATAAATAAATACCATTATATTGCTTTCAGTATCTGTTTACTTACAAGAAAAATTTTATTTTACTGCATTAAAATGTTATCTCTGTAAATAAAAGTGCATACTCATTAGTGACTTCTTGTCATAGAAACCTCTGTATCTCTTAGAGCTGTATGTAGGCATTTTCTATCGGGATATATGATATTCACGTTCTTGAATTAACTTGTTAATTCCACAAACATTTATTGAGCCTGTGCCTCTGTGCCTGGCATGGTTCTAGGTGCTTGAGTACAATTAAGACAAGCTTCTTGCTCTCATAGATTTTACATTCTGATTGGGAGAGAAAGATAATAAATAAACCAGTAAATGTCTGACAGTCAAAAAGCTATGATGAAATTAGCCAGGCAAAAATCTAGGGGGAGAGCTTTCCAGACACATCTCTACTCCTGTACGATGTATGTAAATACACAGTGCCTTGCACATGGGAGGTACTCATGGTACATTTATGGAATGAGCAAATGAATGAGTGGATGCATTTATTTTCTTGCTCATAAAACCTTCACCATTAGTCTGTTGGCTCTTAGAACTTTATTATGCTAATCAAAGTGATCTTCTGTAATATTTTCCCTCCAGAGAGACTTGATGGAGAAGCAAATGGCTGCCTTAGTTAGCCCTCCTTCTCTGGGCTCACTTCACCCTCTTGCCCTCAGATAATTCAAACAAGTCAACTCCTCCTTACCTTTCAAGGCCACACTTCCTCTGGGGAACCTTCCGGAGCCCCATGGACCCGCCACGTGCAACTGAAATTATAGTTTGTGTGCCTGTCTCATTCTCTAAATTAGCTCCTCCAGGTTGGGCACAGACAGTCATTTCCCTAATGCAACCTAGCAGTGATCTCCTGCTGAGCTAAGCGTCACCAAGCCTGGCCATTTGCCTTTGTGTAGATAGCACTGCCTGGTTCCCTTAGGCCTCTGCTCCCTGCCCTCGTGCAACTTACCCTTCATTTAGGGAAAATGAATAAACTGTAAATAACAAGAGAACATTTGCAAACGAATATGGTAAAGACCTATGGAGACTTGTAGAGGGGAGGACAGTAAGAGAATCAGCTTAGTGAGCAGGCGTGGCTCACCTTGTTCTCCTTGACTTGCTCAATAAGGACTGTTTGACCAAAAGGATCAGTTATCTGGTCTTTATCCTCAATCTCGGTGAGTGTGCCTTGTCAATGGAGGAGCTTTTCCTAAATGTGCACTGTGAAGACTGTTTCTCTCATTCACTTGCTTTTTCATTTATATAATTAATCTATTCTTAATGGAAGAGTATGGAAAAAAAGGGGGAAAGAAATTACAATAAAACACAAAAAGTTAAACACTCATAATTCCAACAGCTACTATTAACATCTTGGTGCATAGCTCTAAATACTCTGCAAGTTATTTCTTCCTTAAATTTTACAACACATAGGCTTATAATACCAATTTTCTCAATAACGGAGATTTTCCAGGTCAATAAATGGCTTTCAGACTATGTTCCAAGGAGTGGCAGGAGTTGCCCAACTGAAGAGAACAGGGAACCTGCAAAGGACAAGGGGCCCCTCTTCAGTGTAGTTCCACTCTTACTGGAACATATTTTGTAAAAAGAAAGATTTTTTTCTCGTAAAAGGGTTTCACTGCTCATATAAATAACAAGTCGTAATGTTCTTAGTCATATTTCCATTGAATAGAGTATTATATGCTCGTTCAAAGTTAAAAACTCTGATAAACACCTGTGTCCATGTATCCTCCCTCAATGATGGTCTTTTGTTTTGTTTTTGTTTTTAATTATTTTATTGAGGTCATACTGGTTTACAACATTGTGTAAATTTCAGGCGTACGTTATGATATTTCAGCTTCTGTGTAGACTACATCGTGTTCACTACCAATAGTCTAATTTTTATCTGTCGCCTTACACATGTGCCCCTTTACCCTTTCGCCCTCCCCCCACCCTCTTTCCCTCTGGTAACCACCAATCTGCTCTCCTTATCTATGTGTTTGTTTATCTTCCACATATGAGTGAAATCAATGATGGTCTTTTGATTGGCACTGGAGCAGCTATCTGCTGGGTCCTGGAAGACTGGCAATCTCTGCCTCTTAGACTGAGCTGTGCAGACAATTGACCTAACACTGGTGGCCCCATTACTGATGAATGGGAATCAGATCATACTTGTGCATTTTTATGGCGGGGTCAATTCTGACCCCAGCTCTGCTGAGGAAGCCTTGGTTGACTAACAACTGAGGAGGAAATTGCAAGGTGCCCTTGTGTACCCTTGCTGCAGTTGAGTGGGGGCAGCTAGTGGCACCACTAGACATCCGGAGGTGGGCCCTGGTTGGGGGTCAGTGGGTCATTGGATGGAGGAATAAAAATCAGTGAGAGGAATGGAAGAAAATATTTACAAATCATATGTATAATAAGGATCTAGTATCCAGAATATAAAAAGGAACTCTTACAACTCAACAACAAAAACCCAATTTAAAAATGGGCAAAGGACTTGAATAGACATTTCTCCAAAGATATACAAATAGCCAATAAGCACATGAAAAGATGCCCACCATCATTAGTCATTAGGGAAATGCAAATCAAAACCCCAGTGAGTTAACACTTCACACCCACTAGGATGCCTATAATCAAAAAGACAGATAGTGTTTTTGAGGCATTTTAAGTGTCGACAAGGACATGGAGAAATTGGAGCCCTCACACATTGCTGATGGGAATGTAAAACAATGTGGCAGCTGTAGAAAACAGGCTGGCAGTTCCTCAAAAGATTAAACATAGAGTTACCATTTGACCCAGCAATTCCACTTTCAGGTGTATACCCATGAGAAATGAGAACATACATCCATACAAAAACTTGTACACAAGTGCTCATAGCAGCATTATTCATAAGAGTCAAAATGTGGGAACGAGCCAACTGTCCATCAACTGATGAATGGGTAAACGAAATGTGATCTATCCATACAATGAATTTTATTCAACCATGAAAAAGAATGAAGTACTGATACAGGCTACAGGTGGAGGAACCTTGCAAACATTATAGCAAGTGAAAGAAGCCAGACACAAAAGGCTACATGTTGTATGATTCCATTTATATAAAATATCCAAAGCATGCAAATCTATAGAAACAGAAATTAGATTAGTGGTGCCTAGAATGAGGTGGTGGAGACGGTGGGAAGATGGGGAGTGACTATTTGAGGGTTTGGGTTTCTTTTGGGGGTGATGAAAATGATCTGTAATCGACTGTGGTGATGGTTGCACAACTCTGTAAATATACTAAAAACTACTAACGCGTGTACTTTCAAATGGTGAACTTTATGTTATGTGAATTTTATCTCAATAATAATTTAAAAATCAGTGAAGGGCAACTCTCTGTTGTTTTTGGCTCCTAAGAAACTGACTTGAAAGACCCTCTTATACTTTGTTAATGGAAAAGTAAATAAACAGTCAGCAGCCAGAGTGTAAACAATATATACATCCCATAGGTCAAAGGAAAAATGGGATGTATGTTTTGAGGTGTCTGGAAAAACAGAAAAAAATACTCTTGCCCTGGAATAGCTGGAAGGATGATTGCCCCTTCATAGGAGAGAGAGAAAGAGTGGAAGTCTCACATGGGTATGGGAGATATTCCTAAGAGTGAGCCAGTGTGTTTTGGTCAAAATAAGGAGTTTATCAGGCTACTAGTTTGTATAATTCAACTGCCAAACTGGAGCTGATTTTTAGCATTGATTGTTTTCCAATCATGTAGGATTAGTAACTTGCATAGATGCTTTCTGAGTTGAAATGAGTTCAGTCTCATTTTTTTTCTTTTTTTTTAAGATTGGCACCTGGGCTAACAACTGTTGCCAATCTTTTTTTTTTTTTTTTCCTGCTTTATCTCCCCAAACACCACCCCCGTACACAGTTGTATATCTTAGTTGCAGGTCCTGCTAGTTGTGGGATGTGGGACGCCGCCTCAACGTGGCCTGACAAGTGGTGCCATGTCCGTGCCCAGGATCCGAACCCTGGGCCGCCACAGCGGAGCGCACGAACTTAACCACTCGGACACGGAGCCAGCCCCTCATTTTTTTTTTCTAGATCAAAAATACCTTGTTCTAAATCTTGACTTAGAGGGCTCGTTTTTGAAGCTCAAGATACAAAGTTCATTCACTCAACAAGTACTTTTCAAGCACCTGTTGTGTGAGGGGCACTGTTCCAGGCACCTGGGACACACCAGTGAGCAAAGGCAAAGATTTGTACCCTCGCAGAGCTTGGATTCTAGAGTGTGTGTATGGCTGTGGGGGGTGGAGACAGACCATAAACCACACACAGAAGTAAGTCAATCAGGCAGTCAATTAGAAGGTGATATGTGCTATGGAGCAAAGGGAAAAGGAGAGCAGGCGTTAGAAGTGGGATGATGTGAGTTGTAGTGTTAAATAAAGTGGCCAGCACCCATGGAAAGGTGAGACTTGAGCAAAGACGTAAAGGAAGTGCGGAGTGAACCAAGCAGGTGTCTGGAGATCTCTGAGGGAAAAGCATTCCCAGCAGAGGGAGCAACAAGATCAAAGGCTCCAGGGTGAGAACAGGCCTGGCATGTTCAAGGAACGGCAAGGAGTCCAGGTTGACTGGAAAAGAGACTGAGGGGAGAATGGAGGGAGATGAAGTCAGAGTGGTCTCAAGACAGGCAGATTGTGTAGAGTCTACTCAGAAGGCAATTGTGAGGACTTGGCCTTTTTTTTTTTAATTGAAATATGATTCATATACCATAAT
This sequence comes from Equus quagga, assembly GCF_021613505.1. Classification (NCBI taxonomy): domain Eukaryota; kingdom Metazoa; phylum Chordata; class Mammalia; order Perissodactyla; family Equidae; genus Equus; species Equus quagga. The sequence goes on from NC_060278.1 coordinate 37,248,636, forward strand.
ATTCACCCCTTTAAAGTATACAATTCATTGGTTTTTAGTATATTCACAGAGTTGTGCAATTGTCACCACTATCTAATTCTAGAACATTTCCATTGCCTCCAAAAAGAAGCCCCATTCTCCCCTCCTCCCAGCCCCTGGCAACCACTAATCCACACTCTGGCTCCACGGCTTTGCCTTATTCTGGACATTTCATATTAATGCCATCACACAGTATTTCAGCTTCTGTATCTGGCTTCGTTCACTCATCATAGTGTTTTCAAGGTTTATCCACTTGCAGCGTGTGTCAGTGCTTCATTCCTTTTTATGGCTGACTAACATTCCATTGTATGGATATACCACATTTTGTTTATCCATTCATTAGCTGATGGACATTTGGGTTGTTAACACGTTTGGCTCTTATAAATAATGCTGCTGTGAACATTTGTGTACCACATCTTGGTGTGGGTGTATGTTTTTATTTCTTGGATATATGCCTACGAGTGGAAGGACTTTGGTTTGTTATTTTTTTCTGGGTGAAATGGGGAGTGTAGCAGGGTTTTCAATATGATCCAACTTGCACGTTAAAAGGATCACTCTGGCTGCCTGTTGGGAACAGACTGTAGGGTGAACACAGTAGAAGTAGGGAGATTAGTCAGAAGATTATTACAGTGATTTTGCTGAGAGACCATCGTGGCTCAGACCAGGGTGGGAACAGTGAAGGTGGAGAAGCAGTCAGATTCTGGATGTTTTTAGAAGCTAGCCAACAGAGTTTCTGCTTAGTGTGAGAGAAAGCGAGGATATAAAGATAAATCCAAAGATCTTTGGCTTGATCAACTTGAAGGATGGAGCTGCCATTAAGTGAGATGGAAAAGGCATGAGAAGGAAGATCCAGGCTGAACTCTGGATGTCCTGAGGTTGAGATGTCCATTAGACATCCAAGAGGAGTGGTCAAGCAGGCAGTTGGATAAATGAGTCTGAAGTTCAGGAAACAGTCTGGGCTAGAGATATAAATTTGGAAGTCGTTGGCATATAGCTGGTATTTAGAACCACGAAATTGAACTACATCACCAAGGTTCCCATTTATTTTAAGGATAAAATAACATAAATGTAGATAGAGAATGTGAATATTTTCTGTTGATTGAGTTCCAACAATGAGCTCATGTTATAACTGAAAACACACATCACAGATAAGCTTTTCTAGAAATGCATATTTAACACAGTTGAGCTACAGGCACCCAGGGTATATACACAGAAGTCATTCTTTAACACCTGAGGGGCATCTACATCAGTATGGTGTGGTCTCTTTTATTCTAATTATGCTTGCTATTTTTTGGTTATTTTTCTGTTCTCCTACATACCTCAGCTCGTGATCAGTGTGTAAAGGAGTAGGAATAGTTGTGTGGTTGAGAGGTCTGTAAAACGTGGGTGATAACCTTACCTAGCTTGACTAATTTGCACTGTTTGCATGTAGAGAAAGTAGTTTGAGAGGAGAGGACAGAGAAAGGTGAAAAGCAACCCTTGACATTGTTAGATCACTGACGGAATATCAAGTACTCCCACAAGAGGCACATGGGATGCTGACTGGTCCAGAACCATGTCAGGGAGGAATAATAGTAGATAGAGGGGACTGAGCCTGGAGACGACCGAGAGGAGGAAGTGGAGAGGTTATATTCAAATGTTTGAAAGGGCACAGACTTGTTTTATGTTGCTGTAGATAGAACTAGGATTCATGGGCAAAGATTGCAATGGACAAATTTCCATTTGATAAGAAAGAACTTTCAAATAATTAAAGCTGCAAAACTATGTCCAGGGCGGCTTTGGCTGCAATGCACTGATCATCCTGTTGACATAGCATGCATAAGCTGGGTGCTCATCATTTGGGGCCACAACCAGGAGGGACTTTGATATGGGGCTAGGACCTCTGAGTGCTCTGCCAACTTATGAATTCCGTGGTTCTCAGTTAGCATGTCTTTAAAAAGATGGGATGGATTTTGGAGGGCATGTGAGAGTTTCTACATTTCTGTGATACAAACAGGCCCTCATTCTTCAAAGGGTTATGGTCCAGCTTGGTGTCATTTAACCAGCAAATCTAGGGTTGAAATGAATGGTTGGGTTGCAACGATGCCTTCCAAGACTTAGAGCTGGTGTTCAGACTGAGTTTGGGTGGATGTTTTAGAAATAACTCTGCACTTCTGTACCTGAATTGTCCTTCATTCTGTAGAGATCTTGGGATTTTTTATTTTATTTGTCTTATGTGTTCCAAGTGCTAATGGGGTTTAATCCTAACACCTTTAGAGGGTTGAAAAAAGAAATGTGTAAAGTTTGAATACAAACTCTTGGAATCATTAAGTGTTCTCAGTTAAAGAGACCACAGAGATGGTCTGCTCCAATCTTCTCATTTTATAGAAAAGGAGAATGGAAGATGCAGATAGCAGTTCATCCAAGAGCAGTTAATTGATTCAAATCCTCTCCTCATCTTCCCTCTACAGTACTTTCTCCACAATTACGGTATGTTTAAGATTTAGCAACAACTAGCGTATGAGAAGTACTTATAATGGGCCAGGCATTGTGCCGGCCATGCATTGCACATACGTTTTCTTATGTAAAATATCCTCTATAAATGCTATCTTTGGAATATTTATGCTTTAGAAAGAAGCATCTGCTTAGAATCAATGGTGGACCAAATGGCTTTGCTCTTATCTTTTCTACAGTGTGATTTCTCCGTAAATGATAACTGGCATAGGCCTTCTTAACAGCTCTGTGGCCTTCCCTGGGCTTGGAGAATGCCCATAGCCATCAGCTCTCCTGGCATGCAAACTGTTTCAGGTCCTGTTCCCATGTTTCAGTCAATCTGTCTAGGGAACAGTGGAACTCCTGAAACATTCGAATGCTCAAATGGAATGTAAAAAGGACAAAATAAAATTTCAGGCTTATGTGTTTAAATTACTCCCCCAGGGAAACTGGTGTGGTGGCTGGGAACTCGTCATTAAACAAGGAAACTGGATGTGTACTCCAGCATCTCTTAGTGCTCTGGTCTACGTACTGTAGAGAGCTGTAACACTTATTCCTAGTCCCGGATCTTTGATCTCTTTACAGGAAGCTAATATTTGAGAATTCATTCTTTCCCTGGAGTGTCAGGCCTCCTGTCGACTCACCATAAAGACAAGGAAGAGATTTCCTTTTTCAACAAGTGAGGACAGATGTGTCCAAGGGTTGATTATTATTGTAAGAGATGAATACAAATGTTATCATTACGGAGTGCTAAGCTTTGTTTATTTCTTCAGAATTCCCCCGGAGCCTCTAGGCTGGGAATCTCGCCCACAGACCTTGATAAACGTCTTCTGCCACTTTGAGCAGTTTCTAGTTTGATGTGACAGCGTATTGCAGCCTTCTCTCTTACCAGCGCACAGCAGCATCTAACCAAATTGCACTCCTCTCAGAACCGTGTGTATTTTTACTCTCCTCACTAATGAGGCCCATAGCGAAGGAAGAGAGAAATAACAAATGGGGCACCGCATTTGATGCTAGGAGTAGGTGCAAACCAAGGGTGGATACTGTCAAGTAAGCAGTTCAATGGGGAAAGGCATTTATTTTTCAGTAAGAGCTTCCAGTGAGTAATCCTTTATAGCCAACGTTAGAACTAGAAGTCTCGCCGGGTGGATGTGTATATTCAGAGACTCATATTTTTTTATGTGAAAATCCAGAGGGCTGAATATAAACATCATTAACCGGGCTTTTCTGAGAAACTGCCTGAAGGCATCCTGCTTTCCACGCACACACATGATATATTCCGTCTTCCTGAAGTCTTCCTTTGGAATGAGAAGAGAAGATGCTACTGGGTGGGGTGGGATGGGAAAGGGGCCAGTGGAGAACTCACTTCACTGATGGGTTATGGAGTCTCAATTAAATACATTCCTCACGTGCCTCTACTGAGGTGGAGGCCGTGATTACTACCGGTGTTCCCATCAATGAGTGGTTCACCCAGAAGCAAATGTGGATTTTGGAGGAAGGGCTGTGCCATGAGTGTCCAATTCTAACAAACTAGTGAAAGCACAAATAGCCTCTGATGTTGGGGCCTTGGAGTCTGAGAGTATGGGGTGATGAATCACAGTAACAAGTGCATAGTTTCTGGGAATATGACACTTCATCAATTCAAGTGAGTTCAAGTGATTGGAGCAAGCTTCCCCTTTGAGCGTGAGAAGGCGCAAGTGTGGTTACTCCTAGGCATAGTTTCCTCTGGAAGGTGGGGAAGGAGGTGCTGGCCAAAGCTCTGGGTCATCTCCTTTTGCATCCCCTCCAGATCTCAGGGGGTTTCATGAGTGCCCGGGGTCTGACGCTTCGTGTAGAATCCAAAAGCCTGGTGAGAGAAGCTGTCTTGGATCCAATCATAATAAAAGTAATAATAAATAGTTAACATGTATAGAACACTTTGTCTCAAGCAGTGTGCTAAGTGCATCATTCCTTTTAGTCCTCACAGGTTCTATCAGTGTCCCCATTTACAGATGAGAAGAATGAAGCCTAGAGGGGCCAAGAGAGTTGTCCAAGGTCCCCAGCTGGGATACAAGTCCAGGTCTGCCTGACCGTGGAGCCCAAGCCCTGAACCACTCTGCCTCTCAGACCCGGCTTAAGTGCCTTGTGAACGTCACAGGGTCTCCCACGCTCCTTTTACCGCAGCCACTTACACCTGGTTTAGGAGAGTGGGGAGGTGCAGGAATGAAGTTTAAATTGTTAAGAGGAAATTTTGCTAATTAATTATGGGAGGATGTGTTGAACAAGCCTGCCCAGTGCATACTGCCACAGGTCCCATCGCAGATGGGCAGATAATGTTCATGCACACGAGGAAGGGCGAGTGCGGTGACTTTAACAGTGAGGCGACCAGAAGGTCAAAAAGGAGAAGGTGAGGCCCAGCCCCAGTGGCCTGCTGGTTAAGTTTGGGGCACTCTACTTCCGCAGCCTGGGTTCGGTTCCTGGGTGCAGACCTACATTACTCATCTGTCAGTGGCCATGCTGTGGCTGCAGCTCAAATAGAAAAAAAAAAGAGGAAGATTGGCAGTGGATGTTAGCTCAGGGTGAATCTTCCTCAGAAAAAAAAAAAGAGAAGGTAAATCTCAGTGCTAGAACACTCATCTTGCTAATTTTGCCAGGTTTGGTGTGGAAATCCCAAATTCTAATTACTCAGGATCAACTACCTTGGATTCAATCAGAAGGAATATTTCTTTTTATCTTGGTCTGTCAAATGATTTCCTCTTCCTTTTCGACTCAGTAACATATTAGTAAAATGTGGTTATCAAAATCTGTAAGTTAGTTTCCTCATTCCACTTTTATAGTTTTCCTTGTGTCTTTTCTTCATTCTAATACCGTTCTTTGAACTGAAACTCTTTACTTTACTGATGCTTTGTGAAGGGTGACCTTATACCAAGCTGCTTTTTATTTCTCTCGATTTTATTACTACTTCCACTCCAGAGATTCTCGCCTTCCTATCTTTTCTCTCTTTCCTTTTACCTCTGACCTTTCTGCCTTTCCTCCCTTGTTAAATGTTGATCGTTCTGGGTTGTATTTTTACCCATCCTGGGCAACATTCTGAATCTTACCTTACTAAAGAAAGCGCTAATGAGATGTCCCACATTATGCTTCCACGATCTCTTACACACGCAGGTGAGCTCCCAGCCCCTAATGGAGCCACATAACTGCCTGTCACAGAAATTCCGTAAGCAGTGATGAAGGGACAGAACTGTCCCAAATCTCCTTGGTCATCCATCACATGTATTTCATGACCCTGTAACTAGACACTGTGTAACTTCTCTGAGCTGTGTTAAATGACCATCTCTCTGCTATTCCCTGTTGTTTCTGGGCTGGATTTCTCTGTAGAATATTTGGCTCACAAATTAGACTGATGGAAAAGAAATTTTGCAGCACAATGAAACAGATTTTGGAGCATTGTTCAAAGATGGGAGATGTAGATGGGGACTTTGCTCCAAATCACAGATTTGGAAGTTGTTCCAGTAATTTGAGCTTTTTTTTTTTTTTACTCTGGGCCATTAACTTTTTTCTTTCTCCAAAGGAGAAGCTTCCAGCACAGTAGATTTGTGTGAGAGGACTTGGTGACAGGGGGCCCTGAGAGTTGCTTTTTCTCTCTGGATTAAGTGGACTGACAAAAGACAAGCAGACACCTTGGTATTTTAAGTCTGTTTTCCAAATGGAAGCTGAGAAATAAAAACAATGCTGGCCAAGTGTCGGTCAACAGATGAGTGGATAAACAAAATACGGTATACCCATACGATGACACGTATTATTTGTTCATAAAAAGGAATGAAATTCTGACATATGCCACACCATGGATGAAACTTGAAGACGTTATGCTAAGTAAAATAAGCCTGCCACAAAAGGACAAATATTGTGTGATTCCACTTATAAGAGGATCTAGAAGAGGCAAATTCGTAAAGACAGAAGGTACAGCAGTGGTTACCAAGGGCTGGGGGAGGTGGGAGGGGAGTAAGTGTTTGATGAGCACAGTTTCAGTTTGGGAAGATGAAAAGGTTTTGGAAGTAGATAGTTGTGATGGTTGCTCAACATTGTTAATATTTAATGTCACTGAAACGTACACTTAAAATGGCAAATTGTATGTTACATAAATATATTACCACAATAAAAACATTTATTTTAAAAACTGCTACATGGGGAGGTAGCCTTAGAAGAAAACTCTGCAGCTTCTTGTAAGTCGATGACTGTATGTAGCCATTTTCCGTGATCACAGATGCTTTGAAGAGGGCATATCGTGGCCCTTTCACTTGAGTGGTGCTGACATTTTCTCCATCGCTATGATGAATAAATAAATGAAGGGAGGAGTTAAGATTCCATAGTGCTTTGCATCTTGATCAACAGTCATTCTATCTTCTGGTTAAATATGAGCATTTTTCTTTGTCGCAACCTCCTCTCAGCTGTTATTCTTAAATATACTGGCCTTTACTTAGACTTGACCTTTCCTAAAGGAGCGTTAAAGAAATCCATATACCCCAATTAAAAACAGAAGACTGTATGCTTTCTCAAGGGTTAACGTGGGCAAAGCAAAGAAATGTTGGTTGTAATTTAAGCACATAGTTTTTAAGGCTCCGTTTGTAGCACACTCCTGTTTTACCTTCTCCATCCATTTGGGCTGTAACACTGCTTCATCGAGAATTTTATAAAATCACTGAGAAACTCCAGAAAAAGGTCCCTGCCTGTTTTTATGAGGGTCCTATTTGGAGCAGAAGAAGGAAAAAAAAAGCATCTGTCCATTTCCAGGAAAGAAGAGGTTTCAGTAAAGTATAAGATTGAGCAGGCAATTCAAGAAGAAAAAGAGAGAGAGAAAAGGAGAAAATTACATATAGTACTATAAAAATCGTTTTTATGTAGACCTTTTCAATACGTAAAGTAATTTCATTCATGGCATCTCATTTAATGCTCAGAACAGCCCAGCAAAATCGTTGTCGTTATTTTACAGGTGAAGCATTGAAGGTTCAGCTTTTATGAATGGCTCTCCCAAGGTTACACAGGCCATTGGAAGAAAACCCAACTCTAGCAGAGCCTGCGTTCCTGTCCGCAGTACCATGTTGTCCCAAAGTCTGAGGTCCCAGGCCCGAGGCCCGGGTTTGTTTCATGGGGCTGGCTCCCCATAGTTCACTTCCATGGTTCCACATATATGTGAATGAATCTCTAACTGTGGAAAATTGAGAACAGAAGTGGTCAGATTCCCTTGAAGTATTTCACGAATGCAGTTCACATCGTGCCCCCTCTTTGTCTGTGTACTTGTAAATATGATCACCGTGTATATTTCTGAAATGGTCTTTCACACCTGAATTTGAGATTTTCAATTGAACAGATTTAAACAGACAGATGGCTCCCACCTATCTAAAAGAGAAAAGTGCCACTGCCAGGACCGTCTATATAATTTGTGGGGCCTCGTGCAAAATGAGATGTCAAGCCCTTTGTCAAAAATGATTAAAAATGTCAGATATTTAAAGTACACATCATGATGATATGATATATGTATACATTGTGAAAGAATCCCCCGTCTAATTAACGGTCACATCTATCACCTCGCATAATTATTTTACTTTATCTTTTTAGTGAGGACTTATAAGTTCTACTCTCTTAGCAAATTTTGATGATACCATAGAGTGTTATCAACTCTAGTGCCCCTGCTGTACGTTAGATCCTCAGACCTTACTCATCTGATTGCTGAAAGTTTGTGCCCTTCCTTACACTCTTTTATGCAGAGCCTGGTTCCATACCTTTCTTCTTGACGTAAGAAAAGGTGACGAGTTAAAGGAATAGGTAGTAAGTAGTCCTGAGGCCTGAACTCTCTTCTCTAATCCTTTTTTCTGTTTTAAGATTGGCACGTGAGCTAACATCTGTTGCCAATCTTTTTTTCTTCTCCCCAAAGCCCCCCAGTATGTAGTTGTAGATTCTGGTTATGAGTGCCTCTGGCTGTGCTATGTGGGTCGCCGCCTCAGCATGGCCTAATGAGCAGTGCCACGTCCGCGCCCGGATCTGAACCAGCGAAACCCTGGGCCGTGGAAGCAGAGCATATGAACTTAACCACTCAGCCACGGGGCCCGTCCTCTAACCCATATTTTTTAATTGGACGTTGTTTGTTTATTTTGTCTCCTCAAAGCATGAAAACTTCCCATTGGCACAGTGCCTTCTCTCTTCATTGCTTTGGTGGCAACTTTTAGGTTCACTTAGCTTTAAAAAAAAATCCTCTAACCATATGAAAAATAATGAACAAAGGCTTCGCACCCACCTGACATTTGGCCACAATTTTGCCTATAGATCCCAACAGTGGGTATACTCCCTGAAAACGCTAACCAAATAAACACCCCTCCTCACAGCGGAGGATTGTGTCGGAGGATATGAGGAGAGAAGGACCTGGCTGTGGCATCTGTCACATCTCAGTCTGAGCAGGACCACACAGCCCAGGTCCCGAATGCACAGCCTCTAGGGAATGAGTCCCCCTCACAGCCTGGGAGAGCACGGCGCCTCCTGGTCTGTCCATTCCTGGGATTAGATCTGAACCACAGATCATATCACTCCATGGGGCTGTGGCCCCATCCTCCTCTGTCTGGCTTTTGATGAGCTGAAGCCTTGGGTCTGGGCTGTAATGGAGACTCACAGGAGAGTGAAGCATTTTAGCTTTAAGAAGATTATTATAATTATCCGGAGGCACTGAAGTGGTGCTCCATTTGCATTTCAGACACTAAAATCAGAGGGCGGATCAATAAGAGGTTAATTTTGTGAGTGAGTCCTTAATAACAGAGGCACCAAGACCAGATTCTTTATGCCTTAGGCTGGGTTTGCAGTTGGAAGATGCAGAATATGCTGATAAGATTAAAGCTGCTCTTGTGACTCTTAAGGAAGCCTCATGCTCTTTTATTTGCAAATGACCTCTACCCTCCATCTCAGAAGACTCTGGGCTCCAGCACCTAGGATCCCTTGCAGTGGCTCCTGTGGATTTGTGTGGACAGGAAAACAGATTCTTATCTCCTACAGGTGACTACAAGTCATACAACAGCTAATGCAGCTTCCACATTCTGGCAGCCAGCTAGACCTCTTCGCTGAGGATCTAAGTAAAGACCATTTATTGATCGTTATAAATACTTCCATCCTAAAGCAGCCCTTCCAAATTTCAGGCATTTTAGACAAACTTATTGAAACACAGCCTAAGGAGGGGCTAATGCATCCCTTTCAACCCTCAAGAGCAGACGAGAGAATCTGGCATCCTTTGTTAAATTGCAGTTGCATGTCAATTATGAATAAATGTGGACTAGACTCATGATGCAAATATAAGAAAGATGTTTGTATCTCATGGAAATAAATCTGATGGCTCATTTTCTTTTGAAATTATACAATGTATGATCAAGTCCCAGGGTAGAAATCTAAGAGATGTCAAGCCACAGGATAGGCTGAGTGACTTTAGGATAGCCTGCAGGTATTATCTCAGCCGGTCATTTTCCAAGAGTCAGATCCAGTCCACTATAAACACAGCATTGCATCCCTCTTGAAAGATTTAGTTTTCGTGCTTGCTAAGTTTGCAATTTTTTAAAGCACGAAAACTGACTTCTCTTCCATTTCTGATTCTTCTTTGGGATGTGCGTGTGCAACGTTCAGGGTTATCAGAAGGAAGAAGAAAACTTGCTGCTCAGAACGAGTCTCTGTCTCTTTAGACACCGCTCATGACATTCATATTATTCTATTGCTGCCAAAAACTGCTAACATTCGTTGAGTCCTTACAATGTGCCTGGCACTTTGCTAAGAAATTTGTAACCAGTTATCTTATTTAATTTTTGCAGAAACATTTTGAAGTTGATACTGTGAATATCCCAGTTTTGCAGAAGGCAGAGACAGAGGATTAGTGAGGTTAATTAACATGGCCAGAACAGCTCACCAATAAGCGATGAGCTGTGTGTAAACGTAGTTCTTTCTGTGTCCACCGCTCATACTTGTAACAGCTGTACTACTGTATGCAGAGTTTGACCCCCCTGGAATAGGAAGTCGGTTTCACCTTACTTGCCCACGATAATCCAGTGTTGACCTCAACCTTGAGTTCTGAGCTTGGCAGGAAACAGTGGTGTCTGTGATTGTTCTGTGATATCTGCAATGGGTAGATCCAGGACAGAGGAAAGATGGAACTTGAGTTGCCTTTCCCATATTAGATCGTGCTGAAACCATCCATGAGGGACTTCCGTGTGGACCACATGCCATTTGGGCTGTAGAACACATTTTTCTTACACTGTTCATATTTGTATTTCTAGCCTGTCAATGGGCTGCTTATTAATAAAAAGTAGGCAGTTTTATATGGGTATCTTATAAAAAAATTCCCCATTTTCCATAAATCCTACTTTTGGATTTGTTTTCTTCCTCAGTACTGAATCTTTGGAAAATAGTGTAATGTTGGAAAATATTTGAGGATCCCTGACAATCATCTCCTGTCATCTTTGTTGCTGTATGTGAACCTTTCTATCAAGAATCCCAAGTCCTTTGTGATGTCCCTGTTTGGGAAATACATTGTTAACTCTAACTGTGGCTGGAGAAATAAAAACAGAGCAAGTAAATGGTGTTTTAAAATATCTATAATATTGGCAAGTATATCAGATCCTCCTAATTCTTCACTTTTTACAGAAAATACAAACACGTATCCACCTCATCAGTAAGGAAGAATTTTTTCCTCTTTCATTTTGTTGTTTAGATTGGCATTTGTCCCATGAGAAATCATGCAACAGATTTAATTTTGTTTATTCTTTCTTTCGAGACAGCATATTTATTCTCTGCCAAAATTATCCAAAGAATGAAATGAATTTCAACCAGAGATGTAAGGACCTAAAAAATTTAGGTCAAAGCTAACATATAAGTGGCTTCGTCTTGCTGACATCAGTCTTTTCATATTTCTCTTCTGGAAAGAAAATAACTATATATTGATATTTCAGAATTAAACGTAACCCACATTACTGACTGCCGTTGTTTACTGTCACTTGCTTCTGTTTTCTTTGTCTAAGGCATTCTGTTCATATTCGAGACAGCCGGATAGACTGAAAGACTTTTCAGGTAACCTGAAAGTCCTGTGCCAGATTCAGCATATTGTGGCCTAACTTGGGCTAGGTCAGAAAAGCAAGTCCGAGGAATGTTACCGTAGCTGAACAGGAGCCACTGACCTCTAGGATCTTCTTATGGAGGACGGAAAACAAGGAGCCCCATATAGGACAGTGGATTAAAAATCTGGTAAACTGAACTCTGGGTCAGGCCTTATCTCCTGCATAACTGTGGCTATTACCAAACATCTCTTGACTTCAGTTTCCCTAACTATCAAATAGAGATAATAGACCAGAAAATCTAAGTTCCTGCCAAGTTTAAGAGTTCAGGGATTCCATGATACTCTGGGCCCAGGACCTTCCTGATGTCTGCTTTCCCGGGAGGGTGAGCAGCAATGTTTTCTCTCTCTCCATCTTCCGGGCCATTCCCACTGAGACCCCTGAAGATGAGGGCTGAGCACTGTCAGCTCTTTTCCAGGAAGCAGTTTAAATCCTGCAGAATTGTCAGAAATGCCACTTTGGTGGCATCTCTAGGTTCTCCATGTGTTTCACTGAAGCAGGATTCAGGTTCTCTAACGTTCTCTTGCTTAAGATGATTCTACAAGCTTTGTAAGCCTTCTTCTGATGGAGAGAGGCAAGAGCTTAGTTCTCTCGAAGACAGTATTCAACTGTCAACTTTAGGAAGACCTTTCAGTGGCCTCGATTCCTCTTTATGTGCAACTAGAATTAATAAGAGAACATGGCTAAATTGGGCCAAGAAAAAGCCAAGCTTACAATAGTTCACGTAATATGTTTTTTAAAAAGACAGAAAGCCAGACCAAATGATAAGGCTGCATCATGGCCACTAAAGTTTTGCACTGACTTGTGGAGCAAAGGATATTTTTCAACTCACCTCAGCCAATTTGGTTATCTGTAGTTGTCTTTGGTAGATATTGTTAGCCTCCCGTAGTTCAAGGTAAGTGGGACTATAGGTTTCCTTCCACAAAACATTCCCAGATGTTGTTATAAAGAAAATGGATCTTTAGCCAAATTCTGCCACAGTTAGAACCATGTGTTAGCAAGCTGGCAGAAAAAGTTATACGGTCTGTTTCACAAACTTGATGAAGAACCATATCACTATCCTTTCAGGCACACACTCTGACAACACCTTGCATGAAGGATACACTAGAGGCAGGTGTGGTTATGTGCTAATGGCATGATTCAGATAATCATGTATTTAAAGTCAGGCAGAAAAAATCCTCCTGTAAGGATATGAACAATGGACCAATCAGAGTTCTAATCCAGAGGCTAATTGGGATTGCTGGATTCTTATATACTGTTTGTACAAGATCAAGAGTGCCTACTGGATATTTCTAGCCAATCTACATATCTTGAAAACAACCATTCGCACCAGAGAAAATCATTTCTAACTTGTATTGTTCTAGTTAACAATGCCTCTGCTGTTGACCGGTGATAAAGATAGCCAAAGCAATTGTAGTAACTACCTCTGGAGTGTTACCTTCCAATTAGAGTCTTTCAGATAATAGCTTGGACTGGCATAGGCACTGACCAATCAGAACAGATTCTTGCCTCAGCTGATGATAGATTGTGGAAGACCCCTACTAGCCCAAGTTGTCTCAGAGAGCTGCCAAGGCAATAGGACTTGAGTAGCTAAGATCTGAGAGAGAAGGGAACTACAGAGAGTTGAGAAGATGCTTTTCTCTCTTAGGTCATCTGCTGAGAATGCAGAAGACCTTTTGGCAGTATCATGGGGCTAAAGAGGCAAAACTTTGAGTTCAGGTAGGCAGGACCTGAGAGGTCAAGATCCTGGAGAGAAAGAAGGCACAGAAAAGTGAGCTGGGTGCGCCAGTATTTTCCCCTTTGAAATATTTGCCAAGTTTTACTGTACAGAACAAGACGCTACAGAGTTAAGTAAAAAACCACTAAAAGAAGTGTAGAGTTCTCCATATCACAGTGCTGATTAAAAAATATTGGTGTTCAAAGCCCACCAGGGAGAAAAGGCACTAGTAGATACCCCACTGGGATCCACAGAGAGCTACACCCTGAATAGAGGTAAACCCAAAGTAGACCAAGCTATACAGGAACTCAGCAAGTCTTCGACTGGGTTACAAGGATCACCTCCATTCAGGCTGCCGACCAGAGGATAAGGAAGGAAGAGAGTATTTTCAAGAATCTAAATTTTTCATAAATTTTTTTTCAATCAAAAATTACCAAGCATACCAGGAAATAGGTCCAAGAGCCAAAAATAGGCAATGGAAAAAGATCCATAAATGACCCACTTATTGGTGTTGTCAGACAGACTTTGAAATAACTGTGATTAACGTGTTCAAGAAAATAGATGACATGATAAAGAATTTCACCAGAACGCTGAAATCCATAAAAAACAAATTAGAAATTCTGGAACTTAAAAACATGAAATAATGGATATTAAGAACTCAATAGATGTATTTAACTGCAGATTAGATGCATTATAAGAAAGAATTAATGAAAATGGAAGACAGATCAGTAGAAAATACCCAAGTGGATGCATGGAGAGCAAAAAAGATGAAAATATAGAAAAGAGCATAAGAGACGTATGTGATACTTGTTACTCTATATAAAAGCATGTGAGGGGAGTTTCAGAAGAGGAGAAGAAGGAATGAGGCAGGAGCAATATTTTCTGAAAATGATCAAAGAAATCAAAACATGGATTCAGGATGCCTTGCATGCCCCAACAGGGTGCATACAGAGGAAATCACAACTAGGCCCAAGGTAGTAAAACTGCTGAAAATAAAAACAAAGAGAAAAATTGTGAAAGCAGGCAGAAAAAAAAAGAAATTCATTATTTTCAAAGCAGAAACAATAAGACACATAGCTCACTTCTCAACAGAAACAATGGATGCCAGAATGTGTATTGCCAAGTTGAAAGAATGTAAGTGCTAACCTAAAATTTCATAAATCCAGAAAAAATATTCATCAAAAGTTGAAGCAAAATAAAAACATTTTAAGGCGAAATTTGAAAGAATTCATCATCAGTAGACTAACATTAAAAGAAATACTAAAAGTATACAAGTAGAAAGGAAATGATCCCAGAAATGCAGGAAGGAATGGAGAATGATGGAAAGGGTAAATATGTGGCTGAGATGAAATATATTAAAAATATATAATTGATTGATGGCTGGATAGAGAGATGGATAGATACGTGATAAAGCAAATATAGAAAAATGTTAATTATAGAATATGGATATATAGGTAGTCAATGTACAAATTCTTCCAATTTTATTTTTGAAAAATTTAATTTCAGAATGGAATGTTGAGAAAAATATATGGCAAATATAAATGAATATTGATCACATAAAAAAACAAAACTGAGGTCTTGTGGGATCTAAAATATACATAGAATTAAATATATGACCAAAATAATAGAAAAAGTGGACATGGGGTAAATAAAGTATTATAAGGTCATAGAAACATCTAGGAGTATTAAAAGTTGTAATTCTACCATACTATAGTACGTCAAAGACAATATTGTGATCTCTAGAGTAACTAGTAAAATAAAACAAAGAAGGAGAAATAGAATGAAATATACTTGATTAATCTAAAAGAAAGCAAGAAAGCAGAGAAAAGGAAACATAAAAACAGGAAGACTAATAGAAAACAATTCTAAGACGTTAGCTATAATCCCAAATACATCAGTAATTTAATTAAATGAAAATTGACTAAAAACTCCAATTAAAAGATAACTATTGTCTTACTGTATTAAAAAAGTATATAACTACATACTACTTATAAGAGATGCTTCTTAAATATAAGGACACAGAGACGTTGAAAATAGAATAGAAAAAGATATACCTTGTAAATACCAACCAAAATAAGCTGGTGTAGCTCTACTAATATCAGAGAGAGTAGACTTTAAGGGAAGAGTCATCATTAAAGATAAATAGGGACATTTTGTAATAATAAAAAGATCAATCCACAAGGAAGGTATAACAATTCTAAATTTGTATATATCTAATAATATAGCTCCAAACGTAAAAAGCAAAATTTAGCAGAATTAAAAGGAGAAATAAACGAATCCATAATCATAGTGGATTTGACACCCTTCTCTCAAGAACTGATAGAACAGGCAGACAAAAAAATCAATAAGGATATAGAAGATCTGAACAACACTATTAATTAATTTTACCTGCTTGATGTACATAGACCACTTAGCAATGACACAGTACCATTCTTTCCAGGTTACCAAAATTGACCATATGCTGGCTCAACAAAGCAAGTCTCAAATTTCAAAGGCCTAAGTTCATTCAGAGTTATTTTTTTAGACCAAAGAGACATTAAGCTCGAAATCAATAACAAATAAAAAAGAGAATCCTCAAATGTTTGGAAATCAAGCAATCTACTTATAAATAACTCATGGGTTGAAGAAGAAATTTCAGTGGAAATTAGACAATACAGTTGTCCCTCAGTGTCTGTGGGGCATTGGTTCCAGGACCCTCTGCGGATACCAAAATCCAAGGATGCTCAAGTCCCTTATATAAAATGGCATAGTATTTGTGTGTAACCGACACGCATCCTCTCTTATACTTTCAATCATCTCTAGATTGCTAATAATACCTAATACAATGTAAATGCTATGTAAATAGTTGTTATACTGTATTGTTTAGGGAATAGTGACAAGAAAAAAGTCTGTACAGGTTCAGTATAGATGCAACCATCGTGGGCCTTTCAATCTATGGTTGGTTGAATCCACAGATCCAGAACCCATGGACATGGAAGGTGGACTGTATTTTGAAATTAAATGATGATGAAAATTCAACATATCAAGTGTTAACTAACCAAGCATCCCTGTGTGTATTATTGATTAAGGCATTTAAAATGTTGTCTATCTATATGGTGCAAATTAATACAAACCTACCTATATATCACACTGTGTCTGCTGAAGGACTGGATTATAAGTAAATCGCCAACAGCGTAACAAGAATGGAGATAATTATAGCAATGCCAGTGCTGTAGATGAGATCTCCAATTATTAAATAAAAAGCAAAGCTTAGATGAAGCTACTTTAAAAACACACTTATTCTATCATATTATATTCATCCATCTAAAAAAATAATGTAACTGCATATGTAATTTTCAGGTGATTTCTCAACATTCAGACATCATTTATTATCCATCAAATTGCCTTCTTCTTCCATTTCCCTGTGTATCTCTTTCCCAGAGGGAGGTAGGGGGGATGAGAACCTGGTCTGCCACACTTTATATTCTAATGTTTTCAACCCAATTACTTTAGTGTGATCAGAGAAGCTGGAAATTGAATCAGAGACCTCAGGGGCAACCCAAATGATGAGTCAGCCTGGATGTGAAGGTTATCACTGTTGGCTTCATGTGCTTAATTAGAAGCTAGTGGAATGTTATCATTGACTCTACCAGCAAAAATCTTCACTTGAGAGGCAACTGGGTTAAGGAAGAACATGCTGAAAACAGAATTAGTGAACCATAACTGAAAACTGTTTTTCCACAGCAACCACCAGCAAAAGTGAGGGGTGGGAGAAAGCACAGCAGTTGGCAGTCTTCTCACAGAGTGTGTGTGTAGGCAAGGGGGTAATTTCTTTGAAGCTATATCTGATGGCACTCAGTCATGTATGCTGAGCTTTCTTCCTGAAAGATAGTTTAAGTCGGTGTGGATTGTCAAGTTTCCTTCCTCTCAATAATATAGTCATTAACATTTGACTTTCTTTTCACCTGGAATTTCCACTAATTTAATGGCTGCCCTTACGAGTTGCCTGGGAGAAAGGCCAGTCTTGTCCGTTGCCTCTCGGTTCTGTCCTTCCACGGTGCAGAATCTGAGAGCACAGGGCAGATGAGGCAGGGGCAAGGCTAGCCTCCCTACCCCTCTCTCTTGCCTACCTGCATTTCCTGTATTGGCTTATGTTCTTCCCCTTGCATCAGATAGTAAATGCAGTTGAAGTTTTGTTTGCATGTGTGAGAAGAGAGGAAAATTAGCAGGTGTTCTTTAAGAAAAGCAGACTCCATCACATTCATGAGGCTGCAGGTTGCCAAACTAGTATGACTACTGCAAAAAATAACTTTGATTGCATTTTGGTACCAGTTTTTATCTGTACCAAGTATCTTTTATCGATGCTATCGAGTGGCTCGTGTTACCTTTGCTCAGAGAGAAAGATGTGTGGGAGCTCCAAACTTGAGACAATTCTCAGTCTGTGTCCTTGGCAGTGACCCACATGAAAAATGTAAGACAGCACTAAGAATAATAGCAGCATGTGGGTGTGTGTGTGGTGTTACTTCCTAGAGAGGGTCACGACACTTTACAAATATCATCTAGACTAATGCAACATCATCAGAGTATGAAGAGGTTAAATCAATCAGCCCAGATAGACTAAGCATCATAGCCAAGGCTCCATGGTGAATTTAGAAGTCAGATAGAGTCCCCACTTCATACTGCATTTTTCCTGCCATATTCCATGGGAAGGAAGGTAGAGATTATGATCTGATTTTATGTTTCCAGGTAAACCTGGCTTAATTGCTGGGGTCACAGAGCTGACCCACTGATAAGTAGGTAACTTGTTTATGTAATATAATTTTAGTGACCCAAAAAGTTTCCACTCACAGATTCTCTGTATCTCCACTTACAAGTAAATTAAGGGAGCCAGAGAGTCAAAATTAGCAGCATTACTTCAGAAATCACATGTTTCTTGGAAATAGCTTATTAGTACATGTGGCTTTCAGATTAATCAACTGATGTCCTGGGCCCAAAGAGATGGAAAACTGGACAGAAGCCGCGTTTTGTTGGGGTTTTGCTTGTGGTATTCAGGCTAGTGGATCTGTACTTTACAAAGTAATGTATTTTTTCCAACTCAGAAAGCTTAGAATATGTGTTGAAGAACTTGGTCCTCAAATGTGAGATATATTTATTGCAAATGAGTCTTATTTAGAAATCAGGATATTTCTAAATAAATTTAAAATACTTCGGCCCAGTAAAGTGCCAAAGCAATAACGGATGCAAGGTAGACTGTGTGGAATGTATGAAGAGGTCATTCTCCTAAGGGGAAAATTGTCCCTCCTTCTAGATTCTGCTGAGGCTTGCCCGGGTTGGAGCATTACTTTCCCCTCTGTTCTCTGACTTTCCAATGCACACTTTGTTTTGGGCTGAGTAGCTGCATGTCATCAATTAGAATGTCGATGGCCCCACCACTTGCTAAGAACATTGGAGTTTTTAGGATGATCCTGTCTTAGACATTCATTCTCGAAGCCCTGGAGCGGAGCATTCAGAGGCATTCCTTCTAGTTCTGAAATTCCTTAGGATGAAGTTGTTGACTTACCTTGAACTAAAACAGTAGGACATTCGCCAGGGCACTGACCTCACACCTGTGAGCTTGACAGGCTGAGCCCTGAGAGTGACATCTGTCCTAATCTTCAGCTTTAGAAAGTGATTATGTGATTTGGAGAAACAGTATTGATCATTTAGCCTATATCCTGATTCCTAAATAAGACTCATTTGCAATAAATATATGTCACATTTGAGGACCAAGTTCTTCAACACAGATTCTAAGTTTTCTGAGTTAGAAAAAATACATTACTTTGTAAAGTACAAAACCTGTAACACTATATAACCCACACAAAAGGTTGACAACTGGGTTTGTTGTAAGTAACATATTAATAACACCTGGCACAATATCTGTTAACATGCTCAGTGCCTGAAGCAAATTGGCAAGTGCTTCTTCTACTTTTGCCAATAACTTGTCAAAAACTGACTTAGAGTTCCTTAAAAACTCTCAGAAGAACATCCAAGACAAAGTGTCTTATGTAGCCCTCAAACTTCACCAGGGCAAGGGCTGGCTCCTGGCCAACCTGCGAAGTCACACTGAATTAGAGGAGGAATTCCAAAGAGTTGGGAAGGGGCCCTGGGATGGCAAGATGCTGAATAGGACTGTGATGAATTAATTGACTTGTATCTTACACAACAGTCAGGGTGAGGATAAAGGTGAAATTCATTTCCTTCAACAGCTCTGGCTCCTTTCTTTCTGGAGCTGAAATGCTGCCTACATCCCATGACAACCAAAGAGGAATCTTTAAATCCAGCCTAGGACTTAGCGATGTCACATCTCAGAGACCAGAAAGGAAGGCAGGCGATGCCAGGTCATTTACCGATATTCTTAGAGGAATAATGAACTGCTTAGCCCCATGGAGGCGAGGTACTGGGGAGAGATTGGGCCCTGTCTAATTAAAACAGAGACTAAGCACGTGTGATATGCCTGCCAAGCACTTTCAGATGCTTTATCTTAGACATCCTGGCAGTCCTTGAGGTCAGTCTCATTATCTCCATTTCACAGAAAAGCAGTAGCTTAGAGAACTTCAATAATTTACACAAGGCACTCTAGTGTAATGTCTGAGAGAGGGGACTCTAAAACCAGACTGAGTGGGCCCAAATCTTGCTGTGCCACTTAGTAGCTATGTGACCTTGAGAAAAGCTTTTAACTTCTTTGTGTTTCAATTTCCGTTATCTATAGAATAAGAATAATAATATTATGTACTTCACAGAGTTGTAATGAGGATTAAATCAGTTGGTAATTGTAAAGCCCTTAGAACTGGGCCTGGCATATGGAAGGTTCTAGTTAGGTAGTTGTGGTGGTGGGTGGTTATTTTTAGCTGTGCAGAGAGAGTTGAACCTGGATCATTTGAAGCTGGAGTCCTTTGTCACCTGTTGTTATATGACAACACAAAGCAAGTGGAGTAAATTTCTTCTTTCTTTTACATCTAAAAGGAGATGATAATTCTGCCTTAGCAGACAAAGGCATCAGGGAGATTCGTTGTTGTCTACAGAGCACTTTTTAAATGGAGGATAATTTCTGGACTCGGCTAGTAGTTAGAATTCATGTCAAAATTAGACTTTGTGACCTGACGTATAAACAACTGCATTTTGGCTAAGACTAGCCAGATATTTAGAGGCATATAGCAGTCTGAAATAATCCTATTCCTCTATCAACACACAGACGGAGGATTGTGGAGCCTTTTGCTAAATTTGGCTCAGCTACACTTCTGTCTTTAGAACTAGGCAATCGCTTCATCATGCACACATTGTGCTACCCTCATATTTTGGTAACTGCTGCACATTCACAGGATGCCAGCTGAACGTCTATATAAGTCTCTGAGAATCTGGCCACTGACTATCCAAAGTTGACATAAACCAACTAACGTAGCACGCACTTCAGATGAGGCAAACACCAGGCTCCAGACAAATAACTAGACTCTGCTTTTCTGATAAGAATGTCGTTTTGTCTATTGTTTTATGACTACTTGATATGAAAGGTCATTATAAGATGACTTCTTCCAACTAGAGATTTAAAATTTAATGAAAAACTAGCTAAAACATATATACTTTCTTATATCTTTTCAAGAACAAGGGGGAGTGAGGGGATGTTATAAAGAAGAGCAACAATTACACTGAAAACCATGACTAGTTTACATTAGACTGCAAACTCAATGAAGATCAAAACTCCATTGACCTTGTTCCAGGAACTCTCTCTATTTCTTTGAGTGAATGAATGGAAATAATAGTTATGATTATGGACATTATCTGAGTATGAAGAAATGCCTCTGGATAAAGAAAGAGATGTCAAATGGCCGGAGATTAAAGAACCCAGGACATCAGCGGGTACCAAATCCTTCCTTGTCGTAAGGCAGATCTCCCTGAAAAGTTGCCTATATTAATTGGAAAAGACCCTTATAGTGAACTCTTTTTTAAACTACACATACATTTTCCTAATTTGCCTTTTAAAAATTACATCTAGGGGGCCGGCCCGTGGCATAGTGGTTAAGTTCATGCGCTCCGCGTTGGCCGCCCGGGGTCCATAGGTTCAGATCCTGGGCGTGGACCTACACACTCAACAAGCCATTCTGTGACAGTGTCCCAGATACAAAGTGGAGGCAGACTGGCACAGATGTTAGCTCAGGGCTGCTCTTCCTCACCAGAAAAAAAATTACATCTAGTTTTCATGTCTCATTTTTCCTGTGGGCATACCTAATTAACATGTAGATTTTGTCTCTATTTGCCTGTTTATGATATGAGCTAAATTTCTAATTTATATAAATTGCCAAGATTTTCGTGCTCCTTTTGGGTGGTGCCAACTGTCCCACATATGCCGCATGTCGAATGAGTTTTTAAGATATTGGCTTTTCCCAAATTCAGCATTTTGTTCTTGAAAGCGCTTCCTTTTTCCCATCCAGATCTAACTAAATATTAGAGGTATTTGACCTTTCATTTAAAAAAATAATGTTTGATGTTTCAACTATTTTCAACAAAAGATCTCTGTTCTCAACTGCAGTCTATGGAGACAATTCCTCAGTTCTTTGGAGAGGGATAAAAATCCTCTCTTAAGTCGGCCAGACTGAAGATCAAGGGCATTATGGCACCATAGATGTGAAGAGAGAGCATTGTCTATGAAAGAAAGCTTGGTGGTGATGGGGACGTTTCAACTCCTGGTTAGATGGATGGATTTGGAGGTGGAACTTGGGAGCTTTTCTCTTGGCTTTGCCGCGGGGTGGCTGTCTTGCCTTGTGAAGGTTTGAATCTCACTCTCTTCTGTGGGACTCTACTACTTTTCCAAGGCTAACCAAGCTGTGCTGTGGATTTGCTGTCACGTGGCTTCATGGGAGCCCACCCTAGGTGTTAGCCAGAGGCATTTTCCAAAGGCTTTCTGGAGAAGATGGCCAACGCCCCTCTCCTAACTGAGTGGCCTGCTGCAGTCAGTGCAAGGGCTCCCCAAGGAAAGGAATCTGGTCCTGCTTTGCTCATTTTCGTATAACTCTAGGGGTTATTTAATAAAATAGCAATTCCCAAACTTTCAGAGCTGTCATGTCTTCTCTGCACACTGTTTGAGCCGGGCAGGTGAGGGCAGAGCCAGGAAGCCGGTGCTTCAGCTGTGGGAAGAGCGGATATCCAGGGCCCAGTTTTGTCCTGTAGCCTACTCCCACCCGTGGCTCACTCCCCTCCACTGGGCACAGATGCTCTGTTCCAGGGCTTACTCCAACCCCTTCCTACCTTCCTCCCTGTACACTTTTTCCTCTCTCCTCCTTTCTCTCTCTCTGCTCTTTCCTTTTCTTCTCTCTTCAGTTAAAATTGTAGCTGTAGTCAGGGTTATCCCCATCTCCTAATGAGGCTTGGAAAATGAAAGTACACAAGACTACAGTAGGACTACAAAAGAAATTATAAAATGTCAATATCTTACACAAACAAATCCTTAATTTTCTACTGAAAGATAAATTGCATGATGATTTAACCTTGGAAAATTAATCATTATTACACAACATTAAAAAAAAAAGGCTATACTAGGCTTGCACGATGCTTGATGGCTCCAAATCATGACAGAGGGACCGTTTTCTTGTGAGCAGACTTGGGATCCATATTTGAGGACGCTTGAAGTTCTGAAGATATAAAGGATTATATGCAAGGCACTGTGTACCACTGTCATTATACACTCTGGTGTCCCTTCATTCCTTCTGTCCAACTTTCGCTTCTGAATAACAGGAATCTTGAAAATAATTACCAAATGCAAACATTCATAAAATGTGTGGATTAGGTGGCACAGCACGTCAAGGAGCAATTACTTTTTAACAATCTCTGTGTTGTGTTTTCTGAAAACGCATGATTCATTTCAATCTTGGTGTCTTTAAGTGATTAAGGATTGTCAAACATTTGGTATTTCTCACAGGGAAATTTACAGGTAATTTAGGTATGATTCTTTTAGAGTTTTTTTCATGATTTATAACTATTTGGTATCTGTTAAACCTTCTCCCTTGCATATGAATACGTATATTTTTATATAAAATGTATCACTAGAGCCTTAGCTGCTTAGATTTTCATTTCTTTTGAATCATTACTTGGAATAGTATTTTCCTATAAGAGGGAATAAGGAAACAACTCTCTCTTAGGCATACACAGAGAGAGTGGTGCCTAATTTCTTATGTCTGCCCAAGATAGCCCTAGTCACACACACTGCTGTGTTTGGGGCTAGGAAGGGGAAAATAACTCCAAACTACAGCTGAGGAATTTGGTTCATTTAAGCGAGAGCTCTTTTCTCTACTTTAGCATCTTAAATCCTTCTAATAGCCCTGTAAAATCATAAATTGTCCAAATCCTCCGGGGAATTATTCTTAGTTCCATCATCATTTATATAGTTCCCTATCTGTCCAATAAACCAGAATTTAGCCTTAAAGGCATCTGTCGCTTAATCTATATTATGATCTTGTCTTTATATGCGAGTTAATTTGTTTTTCCAAATCAGTGGATGGCCTTAGGTACCTTGTTGTTGTTCTTCTTTTTTGTGTCCTCTGAGGACAGAGTATCATAGAATGTTACAAATGGGAAGTGTCTATGTGGGATCATCTGAACCAGTGTTTTTCAAAAAAATATTTAACTGTAATGCCCCAATTTCAAGTGAAATCCTCAACACATAAAACAGATAAAAGCAGAGCTACTGTGGTGAAGGGGGCCTCTGACTTCCTCACATGGCTCAGGAGGTCCCAGGGGTCCTCAGCTTCTGGTTTCCTCTAGATGAGAGAACTGAGACCTGGAGGTAGAATCGGTTGTCCAACATTTTGGTGAGGGAGGAAGAATCAATTTTCGTTGCCTGGAAGCTTTGACATCCCTAGAGGTACATGTGTGTGGAGACTGCTGGTAGTAAAGCTCATACAGAACACAAGGACACCAGTGCTTTACTCCATGGGGTCTCAGCTTGGGTTCTCCGGAAGCCAACACTGAGAGGGAGTGGCCATGCAGGATGCTTATTAGAGATTATCACCTGTAGAGAGGAGGAGGAGGATGCAGGATTGTAGAGAGGAAAATGTCAGACTGTCAAAGATGCCCAACAAAGCCTCAGCCAACCCCACAGGGAAACTCTTGAGCATAATTGGCCCATCGTAGTGACCTGCATTGGCCTTAAGGGCTGGGCCCTTATACCCTCAGCTCCATCAGTCATTGGATGTGGGCCACCCTGGGAAGGTCATGCTTTTGTGTAAAGTGGCTTTCTGCAGTTGAAGCAAATCCTAGAAGAACCAACAGCTAGAAGCTGACTGCCCACAGCTGGGGCAGCAAGTTCTTTCTTGAAGAAAGATCTAGAAGGCATATTTCTATGTCTACTACACATGGCCACTAGGAGTTCTGGTGAACACGATAGACAGTGGAGAGAACGGTGGTAGTGGCAGCTTTCCCAGCCATCTGCCAGGCCACCCCAAACTTCTGATTAGGGATTCCCAACTCCATAGTGCTGAGCATGACACTTGCTAAACAAATTTTTTGACAAACAGACCAGTTCTCAAGACAGCTTCTCCTTTGTGTTTCAAGGTGGAACCTGTGGGTGTTTTTCATTTCCACCTCTGTTTCACCAAGTTTAATGACTGTTTTAATCTGTTGGGGATTAATTTGGTACAGTGGAAAATGCAGCAGACTATGTGTGGGAGGATTTGGATTCTGGATCTCATTCTGGAAGTTATTAGCTGGTGGCCAAAAGCAAGTCATTTAACTTTTCCAAGCTATAATTACTAAATTGTCCATGGGGGACTTGATACCAAATGAAACACTTTAAAACAACAGTATTTAAAAATGCCTTTAGATAGTGGTGTATCCCAGGGTTGTTCTGGACCATCTTGCTTTAGCACCCCATCCATCCATCTGTCCATCCATCCATCCGTCCATTCCTCCCTCCATCCATCTATCCATCGCACCCCATCCATCCATCCGTCCATCCGTCTGTCCATTCCTCTCTCCATCCATCCATCCATCCGTCCATTCCTCCCTCCATCCATCTATCCATCCATCCCTCCATCCATTCAGTTATAAGTGTGAGTGATTCCTGACTTTTAATTTATAATTCCATCAAACTTTTTAAGCCAAGTAAATAGGAGTTTTTATTTTCTGCTGACTTTGGGGGTACTTCTCCAGGAGACTTAGTGCAAGCTCTGCTCCCACTTCATGCAGCCCACCTCTGTTTAGGATGTCTCATTGCTGCCATTGATTGCAAATGTGATAACTTCCTGAGTCCCAGACACATCAGTTTATCAAAAACTACCTTTGCGATATTGCCCATCCCACTGGGCTCACCTCACGCTAGCACTTTCTTTGCTTTTTGTCTTATTAACTTCCTTTTTAGTTTACTCTTTGCATTTTTTTCTCTTCATTCTCTACTACATCCTAACTCTCTAGACCAAATCCCAGATGTTGTGACTTATTTAAAAATTTTTCTTTGTTGTTAAGTGTATCATGCATACAAAATAGTATATGAAATGTAGACAGATGCTCAGTTTAAAGACCAATAATAGAGCAAACATCTATGTACCAACCATCCCAGTTAAGAAATACTCATGATGTATTTAGCCATTTAATTAATGCACATTTATTGAGTTCTACATTGTATCCGGAATTTGGGGAGATTTAATGATTATTGAGAGATCATCTAGTCCACATAAAACTGCTCAGCATCATCTAATAGAGAAGAAAGAGACTGGCCAATAAATAATTACAATGCATAAAGGTACTTGCAATGAGAAATACAAACAAGATGTGATTGGGACCAGTTCGTACACCTAGGAGAGTTAGGAAGGATTCCAAGAGGATGAGACTTTTGGACTGGGTTTGCAGGGATGGTTTGCCTGGGGAAGAGCACATTCTAAGGAAAGGGAACAGCAGAGGTAGTCTCAGAGCCATGGAAAGATGGCTTGTTTGGAAAGTGGGAGGTCACTTCTTCTCATCACTTCCCTTTTGTTTCTGTGACCTCTCTCTCTCCTGGTTCCCTGTCACCACTCTGACCACTCATTTGAATTTTGCTCTGTTCCCCCACCCTCCACAAATGTCGGTGTTCTCACAGGTGTTCCTTTAGGATCTCTTCACACTTCATTCAGTTCTTCATTCATTCATCCACTCGCTCAACACTGAAGAAGAGATGAGTCTCCAGAAACTTCAGCTTGCATCAGAGTCATTCATGGGGCTTGTTAAAATGCATGTTCTGGTCCCAACCCCCTCAATCAGAATCTTTGGATCTGCATTTTTAACACGCCGTCACCAGGTATTTCTAGTGCCAGTGACTGGGGCCAAACTTGGAGAAACACAGAGGGAAGGGTTGGAGAACCTTCTGAATCGTGGGAGATGGTCTTGTGCCGTCTGCCATCGTGGGTACCCCTTCTCACATGCCTTGTCTGTGCATTTCTCGCTCCTCCTTCCTGCTTCAGTTCCTCTTTTGCTGTTATTTCTCCTTACATGCCTCCACCTGTTCTTTTGCTGTCGCAGAGCCCCATTGGTGTGTCTCCTGTCCCTGCTCCATGCCACTCCCTCCCTCAGGCATAGTCTGTGCCTTGGCTCTGTCTGTGGAGCGTCCCAGGCTGCAACACCACAAACAATGGAGTATAGAATACAAAGTTGACAGTCACATTGACAGCCCCCGCCTTACCTCTCTACCCTTTTCCTTTTGGGGGCTTCTTTCCCCCCAAAAAGCTGGGGAAGGCATGATAGGAGATGGCATCAGAGGCAAAGGGTGCTGTTTGTCTGATTTGCACTTCCGTTACTGAGAGCATTTGAATAGTTTTAAGACATGCAAACTGTGAGACTAGACAGTTTCACTGAAATATATGCATGTAGATATTATTCTCGTGGGGGCATATGCCTGCATCTGTTTGTCTACAAGTGTTTGCTTGCAGAGTCACACACATACCCAGAACCTTGGTTCTGTCGGCTTTGTCTGCACCAAATGTGTATGTGGATGTATAATTAAAGATTTTAAACACTTGATTTTGATAGTCTGTGTGCAGCTGCTGTGCTCAGAAAATTCCTAAGCTACTGTGGGTTAATGGGAGTTCTAGCAAGTGTTTCTCTCTCTGCTGGTCTCTATTAGTAAAGCTCCTCTCTTCTCTCCCTCTCTCTCGCTCTTTCTCTCTCTCTCCCCCTCCCGCCCTGCCTGCCTCTGCTCTTCCCTCCCTCCCTCTCTCTGAGATAGCAGACAAGAGAGAGAAACTGGTGCGGCTTCCTCTGAGAAGAGGGCTTGCCTGCACGGATTGGCAGGATCCCGTGAGTTCCTCTTCCATCGATGCAGTGTTCTTGGAGGGAAATGCAATGGTGGGGCAGGGGCTGAGCTGGACTGGGGAGGTGGCTGGGAGCTCAGGGAGGCCAGGATCATGGTTTGGCCAAAGGCTGGAATCACAGGAATGTTTCATCAGGGTCTGCTCTGCAAATCCCCAGACCCCCATGGATTTTAGAATTTCCCAGCCTTTTCTCCTTCATCTTCGCACTCTCTTACTTCCTCCTGAGATGGCCCCAGATCTGCAAGAGACATTTGAGAGAAGCTATTTATTAACAGATGTGAAGAAATGGATTCTGCACTTGATTATTTAGCCATGATTTGTCAATGATGATGGATTGGAAAGCAGTGTAAGTAACAGTTATATATGTTCCTGTAGTTAGATGATCTTAGTTGCTTTTTTTTTTAACTTTAACTTTTTCAGTGAATTTCCTTTTGAGAAAAGTGAAAATAAAATGTATAAAGTATTCCAAAGAAGTTAGGAGGGTTCAGATTCTATGAGCTTTCTTCTTGTTCAATTGATTTACAGAATACATGCAGCTCTTTCAGATGAGACACGCAAACTCCTGGCAGAGAATCTGCAAACATCCCCCGAGGATGAGACTAAAACGGAAAATAAATGAACCAGGTTTTTGAACTGACAATCATTGCTATAATCAGACTTATTCAGAGTTGCTAAAATATTTGACATTGACTCATTTTAGCATCAAAGACGGAATTGAAATATGTTCTCTTCATAGGATCATAAAAATGAAGTTAGCCTATGGCTTTCGGAACAGGTTGTTTCTGGCTACATAAATATGAGATTCATTTCTTTTCCTAATGTTAAATGTTGACTGTATTTCCCTTCCCTTTCAGCTTTCGTTGAGACAGAACACCTCCCCATCCTAGAATGTAATGTCTGGTCACCCTGGGGTGGTAGGACACTGGCAACTTGGAAGCTAGTCATTGCCAGTTTATGCCAGTCAGAGGGTTTTCCATCTTTCTCTGCCAAGGCTTGGTTTAAGTACTTAAATTCCCCAGTGTCCAGGGAGAAAAACAACAACAAGTAACTTGAAGACCGAAATCAGTTTATTTCACAGGAAAAGGGACAGCTATCTAAAAGATTAGAAATTGAAATAAAAAAAATGTGATTTGCCTTTTCTTCAAAATTTAAAATGAGGTTAATTTTGTATAAAAGGAGTAACTTAAGCTTTCTTGATTAAAAAACAAAATTTTAAAGGAGACTTTTAAGACCATAAACCGCTTAGGTAGGGACATCGAAATAGATTGCTGATATTTTTTATGACCAGTGGCAACTTTTTCGTTTAGAGTCTATACAATAGTGTTCATACAAATATATTTGGCGTCTTAAAACTTGCTTAGATTTAGAAGTGGTATTCCTAACAAGGACACTGTAATGAGCTTTTCCGAGTGGTCTTTGCCTTTCTCTCTCCATCACATCCTCACCGCGGGCAGGGCTACTGCCTCCCCCACCTGCCCATCCCCCTGCCTGTCTCCCAGCCCCCATCCTTCCCTCTGAGTCTTGGAACATCATGAAAGACCCTTCTGAAGATTCCCTTCAGCCTTCCCTGCCCAGCTCTGGACAGAGGGAGTACTGTAATGCAACACACAGAGCTGCCAAATTTGGAATTGAATGAGCTCAGTTGATTCTTGAATATTAAATCAATTCTGTGAGCAATTGAATGAGATCACATCTTACCAACCTGACCCAAAGTGTTCCTAACTTCATTGATTGGCATTTAACATCATCAAGGGCTGTAACACTGAGCACCTGAGGGGACCAGCTTAAAACCAAACTAAATCCCCAAACTCTCCTTGGGTTCCTGCTCACCAAATATACTTAGGGCCACGCCTTTTAAAATATGTCCTTTGTTATCAAGGGAAATCTGAGACAGAAAACACATGTTGGCAGCGTCACGTGAGTGCCTCTCTGCACACGCAGTGGTTGTATCACAAGAGGAAATGCTTTCGTCTTTCGCTGTTTTGTTTTGGTTTCTTGTTTACATGGATCCTGTCAGACTCATGCATCTGGAAGAGGTTTGGAGGGGAGTGAAAAACCTAAAGCAAAATATGCAGGGAACAGGAAAATCATTCAAAAACAAAGTCAGACTAGAAATGGAATAATTCTCTTACATCCCAGTTGCTACCCTTGGTTTTGGTTCTCCATTTATGCAGATCCTGAATGTAGCCTTCCTGGCTTCATGGTGATGGAGATTCTTTCATACTGCTTTTGGATCTTGAGCAAAGGAGGGAGATTTCTCCAGAAATATGGAGAAAAGCCAATAAGAACCAGTCTTTCCAGTTCTTGCTCACTTTAACAGAGCAAGCAACTCCCGTCCCTTGTTCCCACCCTGCACTGTTTTTCCTCCTCAGCACCCAGCCCATGCCTCTCTGTGCCTCTGAGTGCCCCCTGGGGAACAGCTCCAAATCCCTCAGGAATCTCGTGTGTGTCCCAGGCAAGAAGGTGAGCTGCCAAGGGCAGGCTTTTCAGGCAGAGTGCTTTTTGGTGGTGAATGAGCAAAGGGGGCAGAGATGCTGATACTTGCAAACCGTCTTTGAAAGAGGCAGCTGATTGGCATCAATAAAACTGCTGAGCAATTAAAAAAAACTCCTGGAGTCAAGGTGAGAGAAAGAAGAGAAAGAGAAGGAAGCGGGCTGTCTCTGAGGAGTTTCAAGCAAAGTTCTGTTAAATGCCCAGAAGGTCTAAGTTGCTAATGCCAGATGGTTAGGATAATCTTAAACTGATCAATACCTGACCGATGGAATGGAGCTTTCACTTTGGCCTGATGTTCTGCTGAAAGGCTTTGCTCAAGGTCAACTGCCAGTTCTCTCGCTTTGCTCAGCAATCCGTTCTGTGATAGTGTGTTTTCTCTCTCTGGATTCTGTCTTTCTTAGCAACTGCTTTGCTTCTGAAAGTTGGGAGCTTGAGAAAAGTTCTAAAACCAAGTGTGGTCCTCGGATCTTTAACTCTGAGGAAAAGTGCTTCCATCAGACTCATCCTCACTTTTCTCATTAGACGGGTTGCCCTAATTCTAATTTTCACCCTATGTCTGAACTAAGGGGCCTCATCTTTACATCTGTCGAGATTCTTCTTGCCATTCCTCCCTAGTTTCATCTATCCTGCAGGGAGCACTCAAGTTCCTGGTGAGTTTGGCTGCAGAGGCATAACATGTCTATGCAGCGTGCCCATCCTGAACCTTATCTGCCCACCTCTTTCCTTGGGGAGACTGCAGGAGAGAACATGTCTTCAATCAATTTGGCGAAGAAAGCTGACCTATGAAAAATACCCCTGCAGGTCTTCCTTATGGGAGGAAGGACTGGCCTTCTCTCCTGGACACTTTCTCTCCTTGTCTTCCTCTAGGAGTCCATGGAAGAACTGCTCTCAGATGACATCT
Organism: Equus quagga; assembly: GCF_021613505.1. NCBI lineage: Eukaryota > Metazoa > Chordata > Mammalia > Perissodactyla > Equidae > Equus > Equus quagga. Next base: position 37,279,635 of record NC_060278.1, read on the forward strand.
GAATTCAGCAGAACCGACAGTTACTACGCATATTTGAGCTACTGAGCAGTAAATTACTTAGCTTTTCTAAGCTTCCATTCTTTGCATCGATAAAAGACATGCAAACCTTACCTCATCAGGTTTTGCGAGAATTAAATGATAAAACGTGGTGCTGAGCACAGTGCATAGTCACCTCCTTGTTATTGATGCTGTCCTTATGTTCCTCTGTCAGCAGTGGGCCTGTCTGTCAGACACTTTCAACAGAGGCCCCGGGTCCTAAGTGATGGGGACCCTGGGGCAGGCAATGTGATAGGACGGAAGGTGTACTGGAGTAGGAGTCAAGGCTGGGTGTTTCAGTTCCAGCTTTGTTAGTAACCACTGCTGTGACTTTGAGAAAATTACCACCCCTTCCCTGTGCTCTGGAAATGGAAATACTTCCATTTCCCTAAACAGGTGACTCCAACAAGCGTCCTGCCAGTCCCTCAACCCAGCATGTCTCCTTCCCTCCTGCTCTTGGCCAGTTCCTTTCTTCTCTTCTTCTGTGAAACCTCCCCCGATCCCCTGGGCCTGGGTCAGGGCCCCTGCTGTGCAGTTCTGTGCCACCTGCCTCTCTCCGTCCCAGGCTCCACCGTGTAGACACCACTGTGTGCACGTCTGCCTCTCTCGCTGGACTGTAATCACGTTGAGAATGACCCCTCTGTCTTGAAGTTCTGCGTTTGGTGTCAAGATCAGGACCTTGCTCAGTAAATATTTGCTGAATGGATGCATGAATGAAAGAAAGACGGAAGGCAGCACCTCAGCCCTGCCGCCATCATGGGTTTTGAGTGAAGATAAAAAGAAAGAATGTCTGTGAAAGGCTTCGATGAGTAGAGAGTGCTGTGTCGTTTAAGCCTCCAGTTTTAAGTTCGTATGAGGCACAGTGTACTTTTAACCAGTAGTTTAGTTGGTTTTTCAGATACTAAGATACATAAATTTTAGTGAAATAAAACAATATTCTTTTTTGGTCCTGTTCTTGCAATACAGGTCCATTCTTTGTCATAAAAGCAGGACCAGGGCTCTGATGTCTGAATCTCTGAGCAACAAAACTTTTCATTCCAAAATGAGAGATAAGACTCTGAAAGCCAGTGGCCCCGGGAGGGGTCACTCTGTAAGTTAACTTTGCCCCGAGGATAAGCGGATGCTTTCAGATCCCTGCATGAGAGGATGGAGAAGGGAAAGGGGTTTCTAAAAGCGGAGGTGGGGAGAGAGGAAGAAAAGGGGTCCTGAGGCACAGAGAATACACACTGCCTACTTCCTCGGCTTCATCATGGAGGCAGCACAGTGGAAGAAAGAGCAAGGACTTTTGAGTTTAGCAAACCTGGGCTTGGATTCCAGCCTCGTATTTGGGTCTTTGCTGCCTTCAGGTTGTGGTTTTCCATAGCAAATGCTTGAACTGCGGTCCCTGATGAACAAGCTCTTCCTTGTTATTAGGTCTGTTTTTCCCTCAAGTAATGTTCTTTGCAGGGAAAAAGAAAAAGCGTGTTTAACAAGAATAGTCATTCCCGAAGGCCAGTCCTGATGAGGAGCCACAAGATGGCCCAGAGGGTGACGTGAAATCATGTTCATGAGCGTGCTTTGTTAATAGACAACTGTGTAGGGATGTATGTATTAATCCTACACGTATCTATGGAAAAGCCCGCTGCAGCTGCCTTTGCCATTAGAGTGAATACCCTGTGGGTCTATTATTCACCTCGTCAGGTCCAGCCCAGGAGTTGTGTAGGCTCATTTTTCACTTTCCTTTGACCCTCAGATGTCTCCACAAATGAGCCACCTGCTGTATCTGGTGTGGGGGTGGAGATGTGGGGTGAAGTAATGAGCCGGTGAGGCCTTTCTGAGCCTATTGGTTGCTCTAAAGGGAAATTGAGGAATACTGCAAAGCCACAAATCTGAGATGTCAGCTCATAAATATGTAAGCTCCTCGCTTAGGTAATAAGCTCCTTGACAGCCACAACTGTCATTTGCACATTCTTGTCAGCTGAACACAAAGTTCCAGTTGCCAGACTGTCCCTGGATACTGGGGACTAAAAGCTGGGGAGTGGGGAGGGGAGCTGGGCTGTTAGCTCTGTAAAGATCTCTGGCTGTTCTCCGTGGCTGCTCTCTTCGCCCCCAGCCCACCATCGGGGGGCTTTCTCTCCATATTTTGCTTACTAAGTATACGCAAAAATTTTGCAGTGTGGCGCTTGGGATGGGAAAAGGGTTGAATATGAATATATAAATGGGGACAGGCGAAATAGTTGCCAGCATTTAGCTTTTGTCAGCAGTGACTAAATCTGTACAAATTTCAATCTCTGTTGTATTATATTTAAAACTCTATCAGGAGCTTAATAAACATCAAATTAACCGTTTACTATAGATCTATTTTTAAGCTATAGGCTCGCAGATCAAAATTAGGTCCGGAAGCAGATATTTGGTACACAAACATTTATTGAGCACCTAATATGTTACAGGTGCTTTGTAAGGTTTTAGGGATTCAAAAGTGAGTTAAGGAGAGGAGTGGTGAAGACACAAATTAATTCTAATCTAATACACTATGATTAGCCACAGAGTATCAGAACATATGGAAGAAAAGAATAAAATCTCCTTTGGGTGGTGGGAAGGAGACACATGTATGAGAAATGCGTCTAGAAGGGTGAGTAGGAAGGTGCCTGGAAAGAGAGGGCACTTTAGACGGGGGAGTTGCTCTGAGTCTGTTTGTGCAGTGAAGCATGAAAGTGCTGGGGTGTTGTACGCGTCTATTCATATTGCATGATGATTAAAAGTAAATTGTTTTCAGATTCTCAAAATAGGCAGTGATTAGTAATGGATCACATTAAATAGGATGGTATAATGATGATGAATAAACAAGTGTATCGGATAAGATTCAACATCCTGTCACATTTTCACAGCTGATTGAAAACAGTAGATCATGTGTGAAGTGCAAGGGAGAGGAGGAGGAATGGACCCACCCCTGAGGTTAGAACCGCGGTTCTGTGCCTGAGTGAGTGGGTAGTCTTAGACTCTTGTTAACTCATTCTATCTGTATATGCATTTCTAAAAATCATTGCTCTAACAGGAAGAGGTCTTCAGGAAAGATAGCAGGAGACTGAGTCCAAACAACTTGATTTCACTTGAAAAGTCGGAAGAAGTCACTGGGAAACTATCTATAGTAAAAGCACAAGATTTTACAGCACCTTTCAGGTCGTTCAAAGTCTTATTACGGTATAGTAAACACTCTGCCTGCCAGCATTCTGTTAACTGGTTGCTTTGTTAAGATGTACTCCCAAAATTCGTAACGCTGGGAAAAGATACGAATGAGGCTTCTAAGACATCAGAGAAGGGTGGAACCATGTTTTGGATGCTTATAATGGTAAGTCAAAGCGTCCCAGTGGTTACAGAAGCAAGAGCATTTTAGAGCTGGGAGAGTCCTTAGGGATCATGTATTTCACTGACTTTTAAATCTTTGAAGAATGGCATTCTGGGTAAGGAAACTATGCCAAGAGTCTGGGAGCAAAGTTAGTGAGAACTCCCACACTCTTACACACTCATTCTTGGATCCATTTATGCATTCATTCTTTCATTCAACAAATGTTCATAAAGCCCTTGCAACATGTAAGATAAATATTTGAATAAAATACTGGCTGTGCCCTCCAGGAGCTTACAGTTTTATAAGTAGGTAAGGCATATATGTAAAGACTATAAATGGGAAGTCATTTTTAAAATACAATGACAGAGAGCTATTAAAGTCCAGAAATAGAAAACTATTTCCAAGTGAAATGGATGACTATGCCCTGAAATAGAGAATATGTTATATTAACTCAGACTTACACAGTCACATTTGCTTTATCTAAGTTTTGAGCATCCAACAAGAGAAAAAAGTTAGGTAAAGTTAAGTGTTTGGCTTAATCCATATTTTTATTCTGGGGAAGTGCAGAGCAGAATTAGAACTGATTTGTTAAATTTTCATTTGTTGATAGCCTAATAGGAAGATATTGTTCAAATACAAGAACATTATTGATTTAATTACCTTGAAAATATAATTTCCAAAAAAATCTATTTTTTTAAAAAAATCAAAGATTCATCAGTTAACAATAAATGTGAGCAGTATCTAAAGGCATCTGTCTCATCTTGAGCACTACCCACCCCAGGGATAAGCCAAGGAAATGTGGACTTTGAGCCCCCTCTGGAGGAAAGAAAGAGAGCCCTCCCCTGCTGGTTTGGCAGCAAATGGTTTCTTTTCCAAAGGTCAGAAGTGGAAAAAAGAATCATCTAATCAAATTGACTTTTGGAATTAACCTTATGAAGCAGAAGTCTACAACCTTTAACTCATGGAGAGCTCAGTGAGGGTATTTGCTTCAACAGGCAATTTAAAATCATCCCTCCCCCAAAGGCTTGATCAAACAAATGTTGGACACAGACTAATAATGATGTGGAAAAATAATTAGAATGAACACAATAATTATATTTTTATGAACATAATAGCCTGTAAAATAATATACCACAAAATATTTTATGGATTATCATCATTTAAGAAGCCAGCAAACCTTAAAAACAAACAAAATAATCTATTCATTCATTCCCTCATTCTACAAATGTTTATTGACCACCTACTGTGCCATTCTTAGCAAGAAGTAAAACAAACAAAAACCCTTGCCCTCATGAAACTTACGTGAGAGCAGGAGATATTAAGTATCAGCTCTGACCTTGTGCCTTCCCCAGGGAACACTGTAGGATGAGTGAGGGTGTGGGTATGGAGGCAGGGAAGCACAGATACTGGTGAATCTGTGGAACTCTCAGAAGGATAGACTGTGTTGCATCCTTTAACAAGCAATACACAGTATCTTATTTTAGCCTCCCTGCAAAATATAAAATAATCACCTTTCCCACAGATGATGAAGAACCTGTTAATACAACTTGACAGACTGGTTTGGAAGATATTTAGAAACTTAAATATATCCAAATATGTCCCAAAGCATAGCCTTGCAGAACTCTGGGCTGGAGGAATCCTTAAATAAAGGTCACCTCCACCTAGACCAAAGAAGGGTGGAACCATGTTTTGGAAGCATGTGAGGACCATAGGACTGATTCTATTAGGAAGACATGCAGCCAGACTTTCTTCTTCAGTATCAGTGATTTGGGGCCAATCCGTCCATCCAACCATCACTATGGACAATGCTGGGAACACAGTTGTAGGAAAGACAGACCTGGTTCTTGACTTGATGGAGCTTTCAGTTCTGTGAAGAAGAGACAAGTAATCATAGCCGATTGTAAGAAGCAGTGTGGCAAGTCACACTTTTGGCCCACTGCTCCTCTTGACCAGAGACCACACTGGCAGATGCCTGGCTGGTGTGGACATGGCAGTCAGGTTCCATTAGCCTTTGTGCAGCACAGATGACTTATTTCCAGTGCAGTAAGGAAAATGATTCTGTCTACACCCAAAATAAATTGCAGGCCAAACTAACTGTGTTAGTTTGCTTCACACAGGATTTGGTTGTGCACATGTACTGATTCTGCACACGTGCTCTCTGAGTATCTAAAGTGTCTCAGTGAGGGTGATAATCAGTCGTTCTGCCCTGGTCAGCCTGGCATGAGGACACACTGTCAGAGGAGCGACTACCAAGTAGGAATTACCTTCAGCGCACAAAGGCTGCAGACGCGTGGTTGACAGAAGATTCCAGTTTCAGCTGGTGGTTTTCAGACCAAAGCAACTGTAGCAATGGAGCTTTCCCCGACATCTGATTTAAGACTGTTGAAGACCCCAATGTATTGGCTCAAATTGAGAGCGTCCTCTTTTCTGAACTTTCTTAGCTCTAAATAAGGCCCTTCCAGCCAACAGCACAACCAAAACTCATCTTTAAGATGCCCAGGACCTGAAACACATCAGAGTCAGAATCATCGAGTCAATTGCAGTATTGCCATGAGTGGCAGAAGGATTTGAACCCAGACAATTTGGCTCCACAGACTGTCCTCTTGACTGTTTCTCTTTTCTGCCTCTTGAGGGAACTCTGAAATACTAAAATACTGTAACACTAAATAAGTGTTTGCTGAAGCATATATTGAGTCATAAGCTTTCCTTTACATAACTGTTTTCTACACCCACGTTTTATCATAGACTCCTTGAGGCCTGTTGAAATCATAGAATTCTTTTTTAATGGATCCTTATGTAGGGAACCTTGGGTAATAACATAGTAACCTATAAATAGTAGGTGCTTGATCAGTATTTGTAGAATAACATGAATAAATAAATGCATGAATAATAAGATGAAAGATATCTTCTTTAATTTTTATAAGCTATAGAAATGTTTTTTATAGATGCTTTTATATCAACCTCTGTAAAAACAAAGCCATATCATAGCATCATAATTCAGTACAAGGCATTTAGGTAAAGGCATAAAAATACATGTTTTATATTTTTTTTTCCTTTTTTTTTTTTTTTAGATTGGCACCTGAGCTAACAACCGTTGCCAATCTTCTTTTTTTTTTTTCTGCTTTGTCTCCCCAAACCCCCCTGTACATAGTTGTATATCTTAGCTGCAGGTCCTTCTAGTTGTGGTATGTGGGACGCCACCTCAACGTGGCCTGACGAGCGGTGCCATGTCCGTGCCCAGCACCCGAACCCTGGGCTGCCGCAGCGGAGCGCGGGAACTTAACCACTCGGCCATGGAGCTGGGCCCTTTCTTTTCTTTTACAGTTTAATTTTTTAAGACAATAGTGTAGGTCTCCTTTTCTTTACTTCTTCAGCCCCCATTTACTTCTCAACCCATTGGAATGTCCTCCACTTCTCTGATTCTGTTCAAGGTCGATGATGAACGTGTTAATTCTAAATCCAGTGGACACTTCATTCTCTGTCTTTTGTGGTCTCTTTCCATTTTTCTTCTCGCCTCTGGCTGCTCCTTGTCCATCTCCTTTGCTGTCTCCTCTTTTTCCATCACTTGTTACATGTTGATGTTTCTCATGGTTCCATCATGGGCCACTTTCTGTTCTCATTCTAGTTTGCACCTCCCTGGGCCATCCCATCCATTCTCATAACTTCAGTTGCCATCTTTATGCTGAAGACTCTCCAATCTGAAAACCTAGCCAAGTATTTTTTATATCCAAATACTAGAAATGATGATCTAAACCAAGATTTTAGGTCTTAAAAATAAATGGTTTCTGTCTATGGAGTCAAAGCCTTTTTACAAAAAGTTAAAATTTTTTTTTTAATTTATGTATTTGTTTATTTGGTGAGGAAGATTGGCCCTGAGCTAACATCTGTTGCCAATCTTCCTCTTACTTTCACTTGAGGAAGATTGTCGCTGAGCTAACATCTGTGCCAGTCTTCCTCTATTTTGTATGTGGGATGCCGCCACAGCATGGCTTGATGAGCAGTGTGTAGGTCCGCACCAGGAGACGAAGGAACCCCAGACACCCAAGCAGAGTGTGCAAACTTAACCACTACACCACTGGGCCAGCCCTAAAAATCTTAGATATTTCTTATGAATTTCTTGGTAATGGTCATTGATTAGGAGTCACTTAAGTGCTTCCTTAAATACAGCACTGAATGGCTCTTTGCAGTGGTTGTTATTAATGATTTGTTTGACAGAGTAGAAAGAAAGCACAGAAATGTAAAGAAAATATTTGCAGCCACTCTCAATTGAGTATCATTCATAAAGATAAAATGTCTCTGAAATTTTAATAGAAATCAATGTGAAATAAGATTCAACTTATAAAAACTCAAATTACAAGCAATTTGTAGGAGCATATCTGTTGGGAATCCATACGAGGAGAAGATGATTGATTGTTTGATTGATTATATAGCATGAATTACATTCTGTCCAACTGTGCATCAATATAGTCGCAGACACAGCTGGATGGCATCCCGCTCTAGAGAACAGGTATTTTCTTCTTTTCACAGTCTGTTCCTAGGAGCTTGATCAGTACATAAATATTATTTTCCTTATAATAATATAAACCTAGACATTTTTTTCTTAGTCAAGGATTCAGAGTCAGAAAACTGTAATTATAATTAACAATGTGTTAGTAAAGTTGAAATAGTACTTTAAACCTATATGGCTTCTTAAATAATGTAATCCTGCTCCAAAGTCTGCAAAAATGAAATCTAATAACTAAGAGTAGCCACAGCATAAAAAATTTAATTTCACCTATTGTAGATTTTACCCACCTAAAAATAATATGCCCTTTAAAGCAAACATTAGTTACATGTGCAGTTTAATGTGGCTCACGTTTCTTTCCAGAATTAACTGGGGAAGTTTGAACTAAATCTTCATTTTATTTTGATAAATTTCTCTATTGCCTACAATCTATTTCACAATAATTTTCTCTTTTTTCAGCAGGGTTTAATCATTTGTTAATTCTTTTCAAAAATACTTATAAACTACAAGACAGAAAATAACTATGAAGAATGTAATAAAGACTTCAGTTGAGAAAGATGAATCACTTGAGAGGAATCCACTGTTATCTTCTTATTTTTAATTTCTTTATTATTCTTCCTGCCTTCTCCCTCCCCACCCATACTCAGCACACACACACGTATGCATGCACAGAGGTGCGTGTGCACAGCCCTCAACAACTTCAGGCGTGGCGTCGGAGAGAATAAGTGCAATAGTAGAAAGAGGCATAGAGGGAATCTGTTCGTAGTGCTCAAGTCCCTGTCCGGTCATTGGAGATGTGCACCGCAGACCTACCTGCTGTTCCCCGCCCCCCCATGCTATTTCATAGCATCGCTGCCCTGCACCTGCAGAAGGAATCAAATAAGCGAGCACGCACAACAAAAAGTGAATTATAGGCCTTTGTTAGCAGCTTGTTAGCGGTTAGATGCAGAGTCGCAGAAGGAATTGCCCTTATAGTCTCAATAGGCCATGATTACTATAGAATCTTCCTCCTTTCATGAGTTATTTTGCTCTGGAGTCATCTCTCAGCTATACCGTCTGCTCCGTGGAGATCGCATCTCTACTTTATTGAAAAGGAAAGCTGCCTCCTTTCCTTTGCTTCTGAGCTTTTGAAAATGCCTGTGACAAGTGCACTTTATTGCCATGGGCATTTACCATGGTTTCCAGCTATCCGCATAGACTCCATCCCAAGTGATGTGGCAGTAGACTAGACAGGAAAGGAAATGTGAGTTTCTACCTCTCTCCCTCTAGCAGGGCTGCTGAGGGACCTGCCATCTAACAGACTGCCGGGGGTCTAGGGCAGTGCAGCCTTGCAGCAGAGAGTTGGGGCAGACATTCTCCACCATTGCTGTGTCCTGTTCATATTCTTGTAATGCAGAGACCCCATGCAAACTATTGTTCTTTGAAATAACTTACTTAATGATTTCTTCAGATTTCAACTATAGTAAATAATTTGTTAAATAAAAAGAAATATTGATATTAAAGGGAAAAAAGAAATTACTTCCTTTAGCAAAGGAACCCAACTGTTATATTCTAATTTAATTAATGAAGAAGCCCCCAAACCACCAAGCATGTCACCCAGCATTGACAATTAATTAGCTTTGCTCTGAAAGAGCTACAGGTATTGAGCACAGACTTATGGATTAAAGGCTTTATTTTCTCTGCAAACGCTGTCCATTTCTAGCTATCACACCTTGATAGCAGCTTGCTGCTTCAGGCAACAAATTATATCTGAAGTGTGTAATTTCATGTCAGTTTTGAATTTCACATGATCAAAATATGGGAAAGTGAGAATAAAGCACTATTTCTTTTAAAATAAAGACATTAAAAGTGAACAACGCAACTGCTTTTCATTCTCTTAGGCTTTTCAAAATAATTTTCTTCCAAACAGCAAAGGAAGATAAATCTTAAGGAAAACTCCCAGGGAATTAGTGGTCACCCTTGGCTTTTGAATGGGCTCTCTGTTTATGGTAGATCCTGCAGTTTCTTCCTTTTAACATTACATTAGCATATATATAAATGATTTAACTAGAAACTACTGGAGTTAGCATCTAAAGGCAGCATGATGTAATGAAAAGAACATTAGAGTCATTAGATTCTTGAAATCAAATTATCTGGAATATGCTTATTCCTTGAAGGAATCTTAATTTTAGTTGGATAGGCCTTGCACTGTAAAAGATAAATATACATATTTTATGGACAAGTGTTTCTCAGCAGAAAAATCAGGCACTGGCATTCCACAAGGAATGGGCTTTACTTAGCCTAGGATTGTCTTTCTCTCTGTCTATGTTTATAGGCAACTGAAATAGCTGGATTTAGTTATGTGGTTTCATCATTTCCATTCAATAAGACCAGCCACTTTTCAATTATTCATGTTTATGAAAGATACCAGCAGAGGCAATTAACTAAAATCATATATATCTAGTTTGGGATGGGTTTTGGAACTTACATTTGCATTTACTTGAGTCTGGTGTCCTAAGTGTTCACAATTCTTTTAATCTATGTATTGAGCCCAGATTGCAAAGGTATGGCTCCGGAGGAAGTTGAGCTACCTAATTTCTCCGGTACTGAGCAGACTTGTGCAGATCAGGCCAGGGACATAAAGGTCTGCAGACAGGGAGCATCTGGTCAGAAGGGATTGATGACCAGAAGGTCAGTTAGCACAGAGAAGAGTGTGCGAGGACCTAAGTGCAGATGAGAAGGAAATCCAGCAAGATCATTCCAGGCTAGAGCAGAAGGTCTGTTAGCAGAAATCAGGCAAGCAAGCAGCAGCCAAGATGCAGGAGGTCAGGAAGCCAGGTTAGCAGTCGTGCAAGACCAAGACCCAGGGCTTAGCACAGGCTACATAACAGGAACAAGTACGGGGAGGAGGGGGCACAGCTGTGGCTATGTCACCAAACCCGGGTCTACTGTCACTAACACCAGGTGAGACAGCAGACAAGCCTGTGTCCCACAGGTATGGGGCAGTGTGCCTGCCCCGTGCTTTCTCCTCACCTGGCACTGTCCGGGGCATCTATAGTCAACAGGCTTCAAGCAGAATGCCCTGATGGCGCACCTCCCGACTTCTGTGTTCATTATGCTTTTTTCCTCCCTGATGGAGGTCTTGTGTGTATTGTCAGGTGGGAGCCTACCCCTCCAGGACAGCAGGGAGTAAAGAAGTGTGGCTTTGTAAGTCTGCCTGGAGAGAAATAGTGATGGGGCATAACAAAGAAGCTAACAGCTATGGAGTCACAAGCTAAAGTGTGTGTCACATGGCATCAAAGGTAGTTTACAAATCGCTAGAATGTTCCTTTAGACTTTTCTATCACACGTGAATTGAAAGGAAGTTTTGGTTTACTCCATCTTCCAACGTCCTTGAAAGAGTGGGGTGCTCTCTCTTAAAAATATGAAAGATTGCTGAGGCTTGAAGCAAGTGGCATCATCCTGAGGTCATTCAGTCTCAGAAACAGAACTCCCCTGTTCCTAGTGAGTGTTTTCCTCCAGGCCTTGACCTGGAACTTGTTATCTCGGCAGTATTCAGGTCTGACTTACCGGGTTTGCTGGACATACAGAAATAGAAAAGTGCAGTAGGAAAGTCCACATGTCTTCAGGCTGCCGCTGGAGTGTGGTACCAACTTGTCAAGTTCTGGACTAAATTAAGTTCATCAGAGCAGAGGTTCCCAACCTTTTCTTGGGCCCTTCTCTTGGGCCCAGCCTCCTGCAGGTGGCATCTCGGCCATTAGTGAAGGCGCTTAATCAGAGTCCCCATCACACAAAATATTAAAGAAAGCTGCCAAGATCAGCTGCAGTGTCTCATCACCCGCTGCCACGTGGCCCGAGGTGAGCAGGGTTTGGGGGACAGCAAGGTACAGAGCAGCTGAGCTGAGCTGAGAAGCCTTAACCTCCAGCGAGACGAGCAGAAGTCTTTCTTAAAATGACGTGGGGGCAGCTTACCTGAGCCATGAGAAACCACAGCATCAGAGAGACAACAGCACACGGGCCTGTCAGAAGTAGAGACAGAGACGCTTTCCTTGGAGCTTCCGGGCAAAGGGCCTGAGCAAGGCATAGATCCTGCCACTGAGAGAGTGTTTATTTGGTCTTTCTAAAATCCAAATTTCCACAGCCAGGAAATAACAAATTCATGTTTTGTATTTTTGTTTAGTCTCCCATGCCGACGGCTAATTCTTTTATTAAACATTTTCTGCTTCTTTTGGGTAGATGAAAGCGTTTCTGTTTTCACACAAGGAGCCTGGCTCAGCAAACACTTTCATAGGTACCTGGCTTTAAGGGAAGGAGAAGATTTATTCTGAATAGCTTTTGTAAAAAATTAGTTTATGAATGGGCTTCTTTTGGGAGACCATAATTTTTGCATAATATGGGTATATTTTCATTTACCCATAATATTCTTACTCTGACCATGAAAAAAATCCAGACACAAAAGGACAAGCAACATCCACCAAGAGTATGGTTTTCAAATACTGCTTTTTCCCCTTTTTGTGCCTCCAGGCCGTTAGTGAATAGTGTGCTGCCCAGATAACACAGTTCAGGAAAAGTTTCCAGCTGCAAGTTGAGGGTGACACTCTTTGGCTGGGTGGTGGGTTCACCTGCTGTGTGTCTTCAGGCTTCTATGAGCTTCTGTTTATCTCTGCTGCTGTGGAGCCAATAGAAAGTTATCAGTAATGTTAGGTGGTGTGGATTCTTCTCATCCGTGCAATTTAGGCGTAGACTCTTGAACACAGAGCAGCTGCTGGGTGACTCAAATCTGACTTTAGCCATACGTGTAGCTTATTGATTACGTAGTTCTTTTGGGCATGGTTGTCCTTCAACATTGATTGATTGATTGAGTTTCCAGAGCACTGAGATGCATTCTAAGCAGCTTCTAGTGTTCTTTTTGTGTCTGTAGAGGGAGAGGCATGAGGCAGTGGAGGATGGTACGTAATAATATTGTGTGGTGGTGGTAGTTGTTGTATTGTTGTTATTCTCATGCAAGGACTCACTCTGGGTTGGGACTGTAGGAAAAGAGAAGCCATTTTCATATAATTTGCCTTTCATGTCCTAATTCTGGGCGTGACCTAACTCACTCATTTGAGACATTTCCCCCTGTGATATGAAGGCACGTTGCTAAGCAACTAGATCAGTAATTGGTAAATGCTTATATATGATTTGATTTGAGTTACATACAAAAATATGTAACTTCCCTTTTTTTTGTTCTTCATTATTAGGCAAATGATTATCATTTGGTTTTACTTTGCCCAAATAAAATAAAATAAGTGCTTTCATTTATCAAATGGCATAATAGCACAATGTATTGGAGAGATCCTGGGTCTAGAAGACAGAAAACTTGAATCCTAATGTCAAGTATGAGCATCACTAGTCCTGTGACTGTGGATAGTATCAAGTAACTTCTGACCCTTCATTTTTTCAAATCTGTAATTTGTGGGACAAATACCTTCTCGGCTTGCCACACAGGGCTGAGTGAGGATGGATGTGACCATGTGTGGTAAATGCTTTAGAAAGAGTTAAACATTACAGGCTACTCAATCTTGGGACTTTGCAGGTGTTGATGTAACTCCAAAGGCAGGATCAATTAAGAAGCATTGAGTGAATACACACCATCCCTTCAACAAGACACAAAGCTATGGGGCAGGGAATGAGCTACAGAAGAAAGAAAAAAACATGGTGTTGACCTTCAATAAGTTAATAATGCAGGGATGGAGGCAACACTAATAACACCCTGGAGCAAAAGACCATACCACAAAGCGGCACCTCGTTAAGTATTAAAACATAAGATATATACTCTCAAGACCGATTGCTGTAAGACTTCAGGGCAAAGGATGATGATCACTGAGTAGATGATGAGGGCAATTTGTATGAGCCCTTGAAGAATGGGTAAATTTTTAAGAGAAGAACAAAGGTGATTATCACTATGGGTTAATATTGTGCATTACGTTGCAAAAATCAATCCATTTTCAAATTATAACAATGTCTGACTATAGTGTTTTAACAGAATATTGTTTGAGGTTAATGGTCAGCCATATTTTGCCTCCTAGCAGGAAACATTTTATTTGAAGTCACGTCATGAATTATCTTCCTGCACTAACGAAATAGGTCATTTACATAAAAATCAGAAAAACTCCAAGACCCATATGCTTTTCAGCCTCTGGAGACATGGAAATGACCTCGGTGACAGCCAATTAGAAAATGGAAAGGTGAAGGAGGATGCCCTTATCCCTGTTTGGAGAGTTTCCAAAATGAGTAACATGCTTCATGGCTCTGCCAGAATACTTTTAAATAGGTGTTATTTCAAGATGAAGTATGACTGGTGTTTTTTTACGTGTAGATGGATATCTTAACTGTTTCCAGAAGCTTTGCCTCAGACCACTGGTTCTTGTCACGTATCCTCCCTGTTTATAATCTGTTTTATTTTCTTCTACCCCTGTGTCATTGACCCCATGGATTTCCTGGGAGCTGCTGTGATCTGTCATGTCATTGCTCATTATCAGATAGTCTTAGTCCTCAGAGCATTGAGATATTTTATAATGGCACATAAGCCTCTGTAGCCCATGGCCACCCCAGCCATTGTCACATTAAATTGCAGCTTTGATTGTCTTTTACATGCTGACTGTGGAGATTTTGCCATTCTCCTCCCCCTCCCGGGTCAGGACCCTGTCTGAGCAGCAGATGTGGGAGTTCTGAGGGTCTCCCCCTGCCCTCCTCTTGAGCACTTTTTCAGTTGATATCTCACCAATCAATTGCCTGGGTCCAATTTAGTAGAGCTTGAATGACCTCTTAATTTTAATCAACCTTTTACCCACCTCGCTGAGCATCCCACACTTGAGTATCCCCCAGACAAGATGAAATGCTCTCAGGAAGTGGTTAGCAACACATGGTGTGTAGAATTTTAAAAAGGATAGAGAATCCTTAAAAAACAACTGTACTGCCTGATATTCCTGCTGTTCCCTAAGGGAAGTTCTATTCTTCATGAAGCTAACAGTTCTTAAAAGATTGTTAGGTTAATATCTTAGTCATCCCTAGACACTAAGGGTGGCAGACCCCCATTTAATTCTCATGAGATGCACTTAGAATAAGGGGCTTTCCATTTAAACACCCCACAATTCTGAAAATCCAGGGCCAAATAGTCTATCACCCAAATGCAAAGAAAAAAATCAGAAAATCTCCATAAGTTCCCCCCTCTACTCTGTATAACTGAAACCTAAGACGTTTCTCTACGTAAACCAGTTAAACTTACCAGATAATTATTTACTTCGTGTTTTTAGATCTGGGTAGATCTGGCCAATGAGAACCCCATGTGAAAGTCATCTTAATTCTAAACCGATTCCTGAATATGATATGATGAATATGATATTCACCATATTGATGTGTTAAGATGGTGTGAGAGGAGTAAGGCTACGGAGAGAAAGGGATAAAACCCAGAGGGAAGAATTGAGCTCACCAGGTTTAAATTCTCCCCAAGTCTACACTATTGCTCTTCTCCTCACAGCCAGATGGTGCCTTGTTTGGCACCACTTTCTTTATAGGTGTTCAGTAAATATTAATTTCATCCTGCTAGAGAAACGATCTTTTTCTTGAAATAAGGCACAGAGATTTAAATGAAGCTCATGGATATTTAAAGATGTGTGCTGGGATGAATAGCTGTAGGAAATATCTGATACTATTTGTGGTAAGAAGGAGACAAGTAAAATCGCTTATAATAGCTTTTTGGATTAATTTTTTTGTTGTTTGACATCTTATAAAACAACCCCTCATTTGTTTTCTTCTCCCTCTGGAAAAAGAACTTGTAAAGCATTAATTACACAAAATATATTTCTAGCCAAATGTCTTTACCTTTTCGATACTTTCATGACTGCCTCTCCTTTATGTCACTGAATAATACAATTATACATGAGTGACTTCTATATCTTAACCTTCTCTTATCTGCATGTCATTGAAGTGCTGTCCAAGAGGAGCAGAAGCTGCTGACTTCCAAGAAACTGGGACATATAAAATGGAGAACACACAGCTGGTTATAATTATGTCGAAACGAAAATAAAACGTTCTTATAGAATATACAGCTATAAAATGTGATTTCTATTAATTTCTAAATTCTGGAATTCTCTAATACATTTACTTTATATGCATATTTTAAGAAGAAAATAATTTTTAAGTGTGTTCTCAAAATCATTCCCTCCATTACTGTTTTTCTTCATTGAAGCCAACAGAGGCTTCCCTCGATGGAACAGAGATTCCGGGGTCATTTCAGCATCTCTGCATTGGAAGAGATTTTGGAAGTCATCTGATTTTCAAATGCATGCATTCTTCTCCTCGATGTTGCCTGTCAGTGATTTTCTAGCCACTTCTTGGATATGTCTGGGGACAGAGGCTCACTATTTCATAAAGCAGACCCATCACTAATGGTTTATCCAATTTTTAGAAAGATGTCCCTTACACTTATCAACCCAAACATGCCTTTACATTCCACTGACTTGTTTTGCTGCCTATTGAGAGGTGCTATGGGGCACGGAGACCTAAATTCAGTCTTGGCTCCAGCACTCGTTATTATCTTCCTTCAGAGTACCATCTATTAAGTACGTCCTGTGTATTAACCCGTGACATGCGCTCTTACTTAATTTTCATTAAAAAATCTATAAATGTAGGTACTGTTTTTGCTGTACCTTACTATGCAGAAACTGAGGATAATAATATTTGTAGTAATGATAATGATGATAATAGCATTATTGGATGCCAGCTATGCCAGGTGCTGTGTGAGCCCTTTTATATACATTATAAACATTATCAGAATTTAAGTAACTTGCCTATTCTCTACCTAGTATCTGAAGAAGCAGAATGTTCACATTCAGGTCACTTGTTAAAAGGACTCTGGATTTAACTCTTTAAGCTTCATTTCTTTGTCTGGTAAATGGGAGTACCGTTCTCTTCCTCAGAGGCTTTCTGAGATTCAAAAAGATGGCCTTTGAAATTATCAGCATTCTTGCTTGACAAATACTTCCTGCCACATTTCATTTATTCACTTTTTTTTAAAGACAGTTTTTTTAGAAGACTCTTCCTTCCTCTCTCTCCAGGTTTATGTTCTCCAGGCTAAATATCCCCATTTCCTTCAGTCTTTATTCATTCACTCATTCACCAAATCTGTATGCGCTGTCTGCTCTATCGGAACCGACATTCTAGAGAGGAAACAGATAACAAACTGGAAACATGATGGCAAGTGAATCATCTACTGTGTTAGAAGAGAAGAAGTGCCATGGTGGCGAGGACGGGTGGGTAAGGCAAGCAGGAGAAGAGAAATTCAGAGTTTGGGAGTGGGTGGTGTATCATTTACTACGGCTGTGTAACCAATTGCTCCCAAAACTTAGTGGCTTAAAGCAACAATGATAATTTATTATTGAGTTCAGAAATTCAGACAAGACATAGTGGGGTTGGCTCTGCTTCACAATGCCTTGAGCCTCAGCCAGAAGACTTGAAGAATGGCACCTGGAATCATCTAAAAGCTCGCTTACTCACACATCTGGTGGTTGACCCTGGCTGTCGTCTGGAGTCCTCAGTTCTTCTCCATGTGGCCTTTTCCACCTGGCCTGGGCTTCTCACAACATGGAGGCTGGGTTTCAAGGGTGAGAGAGCTGGGTAGAAGCCGTATTACCTTTTATGACCTAACCCTAGAAGGCCATACAGCCTCATTCCCACCATATTCTGTTGATCAAGGCAATTTCAAAGTTCCACTTGGGTTTGGAGAGAAGGAAAATGCACCCTACCTCTCAATGGAGAAGTGTCATATCATGTCATAAGAAGAGCATGTAGGATGGGATACATATTGGTATATCCCATCCCTTTGGAAAATACAGTCTGCCATGGTGGGCAGGGTAGGTTCATTGATAAGGTAAGATTTGAGCAAAGATTTAAGGAGGTAAGGGAGCAACCTGTTTGCCTATCTCTCTCTGGGGCAGAGCATTCCAGGCTGAGGCAAGAGCCTGTGCAAAGGCCCTGAGGCAGGAGGGTGCCAGGAGAATTTGGAGGCTAGTAGGCTGGAGCACAGTGATCAAAGAAGAGAAGAGTAGGAAAGGTGCTCTGAGAGATATGAAGGAGGATATATGTAAGGCCTTATAGGCCAGTGTGAGTACTTTGGCTTTTACCACGAGATGAGAAGCAAAATGGAGGATCTTGAGCAGTTATGTTTTAGAACAATCACTCTGGCTAACATGTGGAGAATAGACTGGGATGCGAGGGAGGTAACAGGAGAAGGAAGACAAGTTAGGAGACTATTGCATTAATCCAGGCAAGAGAGGTTAGTGGCTCAGACCAAGATGGTAGCAGTAAAGGTGGTGAGAAGTGATTGGATCATAGATCTATTCTGAATTAAAGCAACAAGATTTCCTGATGGGTCAGATTTGTGGTGTGAGAAAAAGAGGGGTCAAAGATGTCTGGGCCATTGCAGGGATGGAATTGCCACCTTCTGAAACAGAAAAGGCTGAGGGCAGACAGCTTTCAGGAAAAGACCAGAAATTCGATTTTAGAGATGCAAGTTTGAGATATCTATTAGATATCCAAGTGGAATTGTTTGAAGAGGTAGTTGGATAAATAAATATAGAGTTCCCGAGAGAGATCTAAGCTGGAAATAAAAATTTAGGAGTCATAGGCATAATGGTATTATTTAATTGTGATCCTGGAAGAAAACAGCAGTAGATTGAGTGTAGAAGTGAAGAGGACCCAGGACTGAACCCTGAGGGACCCCACCACTGAGAGGCTGGGGAGAAGAGAAGAAACCAGCAAAGGAAGCTGGCAAGGAATGACGAGGAATGTCCTGGACGCCTCAAGAATAACGTATATAAGGGGGAAGGATACGCTCAGTGCTCTGATAGGTCAGGGAAGCTGGGGCTGAGAACCATTACATTGAGCAACCATCGAGGTCACTGGTAGCCTTGACCAGAGCAGTTTCAGAGGAACAGTGGATGCTCACCTGACTGGAACGAGCTTATAGGGAATGGAAGGAGAGGAATTGGAGAAAGCAAGTATAGACAACACTTTCCATGAGTTTTGCTGCAAAGATGAGCAAGGAAACAGAACAGTAGCTGACTGGGGAAGAAGAATCAATAGAAGGATTTGTGTTTTATTTTTTAAGATGGGAGAAATAACAAAATGTTTATATGCCATTGAGAATGATGCAGCATAGAGTGAAAATTGATATTGTAGGAGAGGGAGGGAGCAAGGGAGGAGTGAAGCCGTGGGGTGATGTCCTTGGGATGTCCTTCATATGCTTTAGTTTCAAGGACCCTCACTGTCTTCCCCTGCAGGGTCTGTGTTGAGGAGTGTGTGGCATGGGTGGTAGAGATAAGGAAAAGGAAAAAGCCAGCAGGCCACTACCTCTTCTGAGTTGCCTTTTTGTTCACTCCCTTCTCTGTCTCCCCGTTTGGACTAGGAACCCCAACTGGTGGGGGAATGGGAAACATAGCAACTCTCCAGTCCTTTTGCCACCATACGAAAGAATCCTAATGTGAATGGATACACACCACCTTTCAGTTGCCAGCAGGTCATCATCTTCCCCCTTCTTTCTAGCTCTCCTACGTCTATAGCAGCCTGGCTTGAAGACAGTGAGAGGTCGCTGAGCGGAGGAGTGGGTGTCAGAAGAATGCAATGCTGACACACACCTCTGGATGAGTCACTGTTCATTTAGGGAGAGAATCTCAAAGAGTAATGAAAACTGCCAAGAGAGGCACCGGACTAGTCACTGAACATTTCCACTTCACCTTTAATTTTAGAAAGAAAGCAGCAGGAAGAGTGCCAATGAGATCATGAAAAAAAAAAATTACTCCTCGATTTTTCTTTTCGCTGATTGGAAAAAGAAACATTGTGGAAATGTGCTTCTGGTGCCCCTCATTTTTCATCATCCTACAGTTGAGTGACTGTAGAATTCCCAAAGTTTGGCACATGGTATTGGGACTGTTGGGTATCATTCCATCAAAATCTGTTATTCCTCCTGTATCCTATTCCTCTGTGTTTCAGTCTTCTCAAATAGATTTCCAGTTTTACAGCTAAGAAAAATTAAGCTTTGAAATGGTAATTCCCTTTGCTATATTTGTGCAGTGGTAATTTTGTGGCTCAAAATTTTGGATTTGTCAAAATCGTAATTACCGATACAAAATTAAAACCAACTATTCCAGATCATTAAGATGAGAAGGGATGCAAAACAATGCTGATTTTGTGTTTTTGACCAGCCTCTTTTCTGACGTGTCATGTAATTGGTAAGAACACTGGAGAGACTATAAGGTTTTGATCTATAGAATAAAGTCAGTCCATTTGTTTTAAGCAGCAGCTCAGATGTTTAATAACTTTTGATAAGGAAATTGGAATTCTTAGAAACATGGTGTGAAAACACCAAGAATTAATCCAGAAATGCGTATCTTATGGTCTGTGAAATGCCTCATGTCGTCCCTTATCTTGGATTCCTCTTCTTCTCTAAGACCATCGTGTTTTAGGTGTTACAGAACGTTGGAATGATGGAAGACGTGATGTGAACAACCCGTGTTATTACTGACGCCGGCAACCTCCCTCCTGCCTTTCCCTGTCTGCACCCTCTGTGCCACCTCCGTGACTCTGACCGCCCCCCTCCTTGCACTTGTCCATGAATTGCATTTTGTGTTTCAGACCACCCTGCACAAAAGCCTGTTTTGCACAAGAGCAGCCCATCATGTCAGCACCCTGCCCCCGGCTGGAGCTTATTCTGATTCGGTGCTATGTTTCTAAAACCAGATTTCCATCTTCCCGTTGCACTGGGGCGTGTGTTTTTCTTCCACGACCATATACCAAGCATGCCTTGATCAATCACCACGCGGTTCTTCATCAGACTGGTTTGGATTTTACAATGTGTTAGGGTTTCTAAATAGCTCATAAGGTCTCTCACACTTGAGTTTATACCAGAGAAGTTATGGAATGATTAACGTAATAAGGGGCCGTTTATCCCTAAAGATGACCAACTTTATTTCTGCTTAAGCTGAGCGTTTGTGGATAACAAACAACTCTTTGTAAATGGCAATGGCAGAACCATGCAACTTTACGGCCTGTTTCTGCTGTGTAAATGGTTGGGCAGCTCATTAAGTTCCCTCAGTCATAGTCAGGGGCTACTGCTGAACACTCAGAGGACGAGGAGAGCACTATGAAGCTTCAAGAAGAACTAGGCGGTTCTTTAAGAGAAGGAAAATGAAGTAACTGTAGCATCTCTGATGGTACCATACTTTTTCCCTTATTGTCTCTTTTCTGCATTTTTCCCTCCAGAGCTGCCCAGAAGTTAAACCTGTCTTCTAAAAAGAAGAAACATCGACCTTCTACTTCTTCTGTTGCCGAGCCACCTCTCTTTGCCACCAGCTTCAGCGGCATCCTGCAGACATCCCCTCCCCCAGCCCCACCGTGTCTGCTGAGGGCTGTCAACAAGGTGAAGGACACCCCAGGCCTGGGCAAGGTAGGCCCCTCTGCCATCTCCACCACTGGCTCAGGGTGTGGGGTCTGTATCAAGGGATGAGAGGAAAATGAGGGCTCCTGTTTGTGTGTTAAAACAAGAAGGTGACAGGGAAAAAAAGGAGACAAAATGAAATTCGTTTGGAAGTACGGCACATTTTTTTTTGTTACGTATACTAAATAGTAAATTAGTAAACTAAGACATTCCAATTATTGAAGATCTGGTTTGATTTTGGCAGGAGAAAAACAGCCTAGTATTGTTTAATAGAACTGTAACCATTTAAAGAAAAGACGCAAAAGACAGAAGAAGGCAGAGGGAGAAGACCAAGAAAAGACACAGTACAAGAATAAGACATAAAGATGCTTCGTAATTTTCCTGTGACACTTTCAGTTTTTCCTCCTCTTGAGAGAAATCACAACTTCTGCTTTTGAACCAGACCAGTGATGAGATCTCTAGGGAGCATTTTCAGCTGTGCCATTCTAGCCAAGAAACGCAATTCTGAATTGTTAGAAACACTTAGAAAGAGATGTGGGAACGCTATTACGAGATGTTGCTCAGCTCCGTTTGGGATGACTTTGTTTTTAAATGTCATCTCTAAACTCTCTCTTCTGAGATAAACGTCTGGGTGAAGTAACTTTTGGTTTGCTCTTCAATTGGTAAATAAACTGGGATTTATAAAAAGGTTTAGCTAAAGAAAGGGGTAGCTGTTTTATTTCTTTTATTTTCATCAGAAGTAGGATGCTGCATACAACCTCGCCGGTCCCTTGCTGACTTAATGTGACTCCAGCCCGAGGCTTCATTTTGGGAAATTGTAGGTCTTGCTGAAGGGAACAGCTGCTAAACTATGGGGACTGGGATTTTACTTATTTTGATCACAGATTCCCTTTCCCCTTGACTCCCAAACATGCTTATTCCCAGGTTCGTGGTCTTCGGTGGCCCCAGCCTACTTCAGTAGTCCTTCTGGAGTTCACATTGGCACCCTTTTCCCCTTCTTCCCTTGTGCTTTCCTCCTTTCTGCATTACTCCTGTCTCCTCCTGTGCTCTCCACCCCCAATTTCACCACCCTGTTGGGAAGGTATGAACTTGCTATGTTACTCTTTCCAACAGCGTTTAAATTTTAAGATTATGTTGAATAGAGCAATGCTTACTTTAACGGAAAGCATGCAGTCCTGGAATTTTCCATGGCATTGGGCAGGGCAAGTCGTTTTCACCTGATGGCTTTCCTTGGCCCAGAAGTCAAGTGAGAAACATGGCAGCAGGGCAGCAGCCTGGACTCAGCCTGGGAGGGCTGCTGTAGCATCACCGGCCATGGAAGGAGATGGAGAAAACCATACGGACCAGGACTCCTCTCTGGGAGAGGACTCGTGTGGGTGGGAGCTGCTGAGCAAGGGCAGTGACACCCCCATGGGGGCAGCACAATAGAAGGTTGATATGCTGCCTTCTAAGGAGGGTGGGTACATGTAACTTGCAGGCCTTTTTAAAAAAAAATTTTATTTTTAATTATGACAAATTACACATAACATGAAATTTACCATCTGAACCATTTTTGAAGCGTACGTAGGCTTTTGTTTTGCTGAGAGGAGTTTGGAACTTTAGCACCAGAGCTGAAGTGCCCTGGACAGAATGAAATGGAGCTCCCATTGCAGTCTCCTTCTCCTCTTAGAGCAACATCCAACTTCACTTCTGTAACTGTGAACAAGTATTTAAATACTATCATGTTGAAGAGGCACCAGGTTATTAGCCAGCCTGGTGCTCTCATACACCCTCTAAGGTCCTGTCTAAGATACCACAAAATGAACCACATAAGAAACCATCTTCCTGTATCCATCATAGTGGCCCTGGCTGTAGTTCCTAAAAGGGTCAATGTAGATGCAGCTTCAGGTGGGCCTAGCACCCAGGCCTCGGTCTCCTCCGTCCCCCATCCCTCATCCCTACCCCCTTCCCTTGAATTCTGGGACGAGGGGATCAGGGCACCAAGGCCAGGGACGGACCCAGCAGAAAGACTGTTACCAGCCAGGAGGATGAGTCAGCACTGGCCCCAAAGAAGTTTCGGGGGCGCTGGTCCAACCTTGACTTCATGACATACTGTATGTAGTGGCCAGAGATAAGTGTAATTATAAATAACACAGCCAGGTATAAGAGCAGGTACCACTACAATTAATATTATAATCATTAGTAAACTAAAACTTGCAAATCATACACCTTTTTTTTAATGGAAGATATTATTCTTCTCACTCACTTGCAATCCAATATGCTTTTTTTAAATGGGAGAGAAAGAGATGACATTAACCAGCTAGGAATGGCAGGAAGCCCTGAGTTTGTCCGTGGAAGTGTGTCATGGATGGGGTCATCAGATGGGGTATCACAGAAGGTGATGGAAGGTATGCCACATGGCAGCTGTCCTGCGGAGCATGGGGGCTGTGTTTGCATTGGCGGGGAGGAAGTTACAGTGGGAGGGAGTGTGCTCTCTGGAAGTAGTAATCAGATACTTGTAACTTGAAAATGTGTGTGTGATGGAAATAAGAGGTCGTTAAGCACACCTCCCTTCCTGCCTCCTCCTGCACCAGGAGTATCTGCTTCACTTAAGGCCAGAGGCCTTTCCTCTGCCACAGGGACGAGACGCCCAACTGCCTGACCTTAGCTGAGGCTCCTTGCCCAGCCTCATGCTTTTCCCACCCTCCTATCTCACTATGATTAGGAACTGCAGTTCTTACCCATATGGAAAAACTTCCATCAGTTCATCTCTGTGCATAATTTACATGTTCACATCTCAAAGAAATACGGTAGAGTTTAATAGAGAACACAAATGGTGAGAGAGATATATATATATCTTAGTATGGTTGAAGTAGATAAACCTGATGGAATCGACAATACAACCTAATTATTTAAACCTGAGGAGGGTGGGGAGCAAGCCCAGCCCAACCCCCACCTCTCGTGCCTCATCACCCTAGGACTTCCTCAGGGAACCTGGGGGGTTTTCACAGGTATGGAAGGGATTTTAGGTGTTTCTTTAGAGCAACCTTCTCATTTAGTGAACAAGAAAACTGAGGCCCCGAGAGGGTAAGAGATTTTCAGGTGCCTCCTGATCGAGCCTACGAGTCAGAACCTTTAAGTCATTTTATTTTCTACTGTCTCACCGGGCTGCCACTAGATATATATGACCTTTAAAATTTTAGGCTAGAGACAAGAGTGTAATGCAGCCATGGTGGTAGCACAATGACCTTGGGAACCAGTTGGCTTCATCCAGTGGAGAAGGACCCACTTCCCTTTTCAGAGTCATGGTTGGGAGAGGAAGGGCCGTAACAGGCAGGAGCAGACACACAGGGAGAGCAGAGGCTCTCCATCCCACTCCTGCTGATTCCAGCAGCAACTCCCCCCACCCTCCACCCACAGTCACTGCTGGCCGCCAAGCACTTCTTGAGGCCGAAGCTCTTCTGGAGGCCGTGGTGATGGGAGAATTTGAGGTGACTTCAATATAACTTGGAGCAAAAGCACAGTGCACACAGCACAGGAAAGATGTCAGGATCCTCAGCACCTGGAGAAGTTCTTGGCACCTGGCAAATATTTATTGAGCACCGATTATGTGTCACCCAGGCTCACAATCATGGACAAGCCAGAATGCCTGTCCTTACAGCACTTATAATCTAGTGCATTATTCCAGTCTTAGCAATCTCACCAATTTGGACCAATATGAAGGACAATCTGATTTAAGGAAAAGTTGAAATTACAGACTTAAAATAATTCTGTCTAACCTTCAAGATATATAAAGAAACTATACTAAGAGGTCTTGTAGAGACATTCTTAATGAATAGATAAAGATGATTAGTAGATCAAAGCAGCTTAGTCCATTTTATATTTCACATTTATATTTCACTGATTTGGCTTATATGTTAATGATACTTCTAATCTGTTTGAAAATGGTTCCTTCTCCTAAGTCAGTCAATGCTCTTCATGAAATTTGTTTGCTCAATTAATTAACATCCATGTTTAAGGTTCATTTGTTAGTGTGTCACAGCTTAAGTCAGAGCTCTTTGTCTTGGATTACAAGCTTCTGGAGCAAACCATGATATCTGTTTAGCTCACTAAGTATCTGGCTCTGCCGCCATACCCCGGGTGCAGAAACGCTTTTCCAGGTGAGAATGGTAATGGCCGACAATCGTAACTGTGATGATGACAATCCACCTTTATGTTGGTTAATTCTCCTCTTCCCACAAGAATACCTGCAGGGAAATACATGAAGCATGAAGGGAAAAGGAGCCTTCTTTTTCCTTCATAATCTCCAGGGATGCCTCAGAAGGATGGCATGATCAATACCCAGCTTTTTTTCCCCAATCAGGTTTTGGGAATATAAGAAAACTCTTATAGAGGAGTGCTAGCAGCAAGAGAACAGACTCTATAGAATTTGGAAAGATCATAAAAAACTGGATGGTGTAAACATAAAGAGGAACTATGGAAAATTAAGCTGGGGACAGGTTGGGGAGGGCTTGTCATACTTGATTTATTCAGTGAATATCTATAGACATACTGTGTTCTAGGCACTGCAGTAGGCGCCACTGAAGGGGACAGTACACAGGAACTGGTTGGCTGCTCTGGGCCACATCCTGCAAAGGAAGGGTTGGGTATATCCTGATCTTCATACACTCTAGACTTTCACCAACATGTTTGCCTGGCATCAGCCTCAGCCACCACTCCTGAGCTACAAATGCTGTTCCCTTCTCCCTGGGATCCCCACTTAGCCTAGTCTGGGTAGAAGAAAGGCTGTGTGGTGTCCACTATGGTGGATCCCCATCAGCACCCGTGCCCATCCATCTGTGCATTTCTGAAGCGCTTCACTGAGATTTCTCTTCTGGGGGCAACACAGCCCACAGGCAGGCGCGTTGGTGGAGTCCTCAGAGTGGCGATTTAGAAATACACCTGCTTGCCTGGACAGATTATTTTTCTTGTGCCATAAGGGCTGGAGCCGTTATTCTTTCTTCTTCTCCATCCTCATTTTAAGTCATCTGTCTTATTTCAGCACTATTTTTCAAACCCAGTAGCAGCATATTTTTGACCTCTATTAAAACGTCTATTTTCTGAATAATCTCTTTCTCTCTCTCTCTCTCTAGCTCTCTCTCTCACACACACACACACACACACACTACCTGGCCCATGTCATCAGGTCCTATATTGTC
Source organism: Equus quagga (assembly GCF_021613505.1). NCBI lineage: Eukaryota > Metazoa > Chordata > Mammalia > Perissodactyla > Equidae > Equus > Equus quagga. Next base: position 37,306,130 of record NC_060278.1, read on the forward strand.
TGGATTTAGTTTAATTATAAACTTTCTCTTGTTTGGTGTGTAAACTAATAGCATAGAAAAGATAAAAGACCATGTATGCTTTTTAGTAGATACTCATTCTCTTTCACAGATTTATAAACATTTTTAGGGTAGAAGTCATTCAATTACTAAACCCTTGCAACACTGTATGGAAGAGGAAGCCAAGATTCCTGTTCAGTTGACATTCTGATTACAACAGGAAAACAATAAGATAGAAAAATTCAATTAAAGTAAGATTTTAAAAAGGTACGAATGTAGCTCTTATACACTTGTTCAACAAGTAGAAATGGCTCTCCCTTGTTCAGGAAGTGATGCCGGGTTAGCTGGAGGAGAATTTCATGCCTTCCAGCCCACCAAAGTCCAGGTTATTCACACAGTATGCAAATTGTCAAATTCCTCATTATCATTTCTACCATGCCTCATCCTGAAGCTTTGTCAGAGAGAAGAGGAAAGATCTGAGCCAGCCTTTAACATTCATTTCAAGTATATATGAAATAAAGAATTAAAATGTGACGGAAGATTCTGGATCACACTATGCCATCCCTAAACACTGCAGATGGGCACAGTGAATTGTGAGTTCTCTATTTTGATGTGCTGGAGGCGGGCAGGGGCAGTGGAGAAGAACTCTGCATAAATAATACACATTCATCAGGACAGCCAGCCTGATCGCTTTGTAAATTAAATTGTCAGCTCTTCTGGGAAAGAAAGTCGTGTGACCTTCCACTCCCTAATTAGAGTCCTCCTTTTCTGTGCTTAGTTGGTTTGGGTTGAGTCTGTTAAGCTCATGGAGTTGGAGTTTGGTTTTTTTCGCCTTCCTTTCTTTCTTGTTTTGACCCCTCCTCCAATCTGTATCTCAAGAGAAAGGAGACTTGGAGAAAATGTTCTGACTCATTAATCTTCGCCGTTCCTTTTTTACGTGGGGGCAGAGGTTTCCGCAGGAGCCCCAGCGCCCTCCCGCCTCTGGGCCTCACATGCGCAGTATGCAGCTGCGCCATCCAGTGTCCCAGGGCTCAGGAAAGGCAGGCGTGGCTGCTGAAGTGCCGGGCTGCTTCGGGAGCAAACTGGACTGATCTAAGTCACGGGGACTTTCTTCTCCACCCTCTGCCGTGCAGTTTTGAATTTAGCCATTTTCATTCTTGCAAACAAAAGGAGGTGTTGGGAGGAGGTTCTCCGTTAAAGGCCGCTAGACAGAAAGGTTGTGGGAAAACGTGTTAGGAAAGTGCTGTGCCGTTTTCCTTCTCCCTTATTGGGCTGACTGCCTTAGTCCCGCTGGTCCAGTTGTATGGATGTAATTTTCTGTTGTCTTCATTTTTAGATGGAGGCCAGGAAGGGTAAGCAGCACATTTCAGCATAATTGCATCAGATTTCTGATAGGATGGCGCGTTACTACGCATAATATACTCGTTTTCGGGCTTCCTTTGCCTGAGGTGTCTACAAGGAGCAAACTGGCTGAAGGGACTCTGGGTAGGCAGGGAGGAAGGGTGTGGTCCTGCAGCCCAGAGCAACCTGTTCTACATCTCAGGTCCATTACGGTAGCTTTCAGAGCACAGGAAGAGGAAGAGAACTCCGCTTACATTTCCTTCGTGGAGATTCTATGTTTTCACTTCTCTGAACGTCCTCTGCCTGCTCCAGGTGAGGAACTGGGGTCCTCTGAAAACCTTCCGGTTTAAGTTCCAGGGCCACGAAGTCCTCCAGGTGCTGATGTCTGGAACCATCTTGCACGAGCAGTATCTGTGGGCAAGCTAGCATGCAGTTCCTTACATTTCTAGCGAAATACCCTTTTCAGTTTCTCTCACTATGTTGTAAACCTGTTAGGAAAAGGGATCGTGTTGTTTTCATCTTTGTACCCCTTCAGTGCCAGCTTACAAAAGAATACTCAAAAGATGTTGAATGTTTTTGTGTAATTTTATTTAGTACTTGTGACGTCCTGACTGGGCATTTGGCACTGTGTAGGATCCATCCTGCATGATGGAGCTATGACAATGAGGTACGAACACCAAGAACATCTAAACGACAAAACCTAGTGGTCCTTGGCCCCACTTACTCCTCAGCACATGAGTTGCCCTGGGAGAGTGACATCAGGGAGAAGATGCTGCCTCATGCCGGTAAACGGCAAAGAGCAAGTGTGGTTGACCTCCCTGGTTGGGGAATTTTCGCAAAAGACCATCTTGCCCAATCCTCCCGTTTTGCACATGAGGAAACTGAGACCCAACAAGATGAAGTAGCTTGTCAACCCATTTATGTGGGACAAGAGAAAAGCTTAAACTTTTGAATGTAAAAGTTGATCAGTCGTGAAGACTTTAAGGCAGAATTTGAATGAGCAGTTCTTAATCTTTTCTCTCCATTCTGTGACTTTCAGCCTCAATTGTACTGGTTCTAGTTTTTTAGGTATTAAGTGGAGATGGTAGGGGTGTGTGTGTGTATGTGCACATGTGTACACACTCGTGTAGGAGGAGGAGGAAGGTGATATTTCTAAGGGAGCTTTTTAAAGGCTAGAAACCTTTACCATATTTGGGGGATAGGTTTGGGGCCTCCTGGAATATATGTAATCCCTAATTAGCATCCTGACTTATGGAATGAAAACACAAGATAAAATGAGGGAATTGTCTCTGGAATAAATGCCACTTTCTCAATTAACCAAAGGGCAATAAGATGGATTATAATGCCAGAACAGGGCTTTTGATCATTCTTTGTCCAAAACCCACATTTCAGTCGGGCTCAGCACAATTAGACAATTACTGATATCAAGAGAATGGGAAGAGTAGGTATATTTTAAGCTAACATTTTTAGCATCTTATCTTTCTATGTCTTTCTCTTGCTAATAGCTGAAAGGAAAGTTAATCATGATTTGCTATAATTATCCCATTAAAATGAGATTGATAGTAATGTTTTATAAAAAATGGTGAGTCCAAACTGCTGAGTTAATTAGAAAGTTTTCCTTTGTGCCTCAGAGTAGGAAAGGCTGTTCTTGCCTGCTGAATGACTTGCATAACAAAACATTTGAATTCCTTTCTAATGCTTCATTGAACTAAAATGTATCATTATGGAGGGGGAAATCATTCCGATACATTCTTAAAAGCAAGAGGTATTTTGCTTTAGCTTGTTAAGTAGCTTCTGAAATAAAAATCCTCTAGCTATTCAGAGCCACAACATAAGACCCTCCATGTTCTCTCATATTGCTTTACGAATCCGTCTAAGTTCTGCTCTGTAATGCTGTCGTAGCCCATTTGGGCTGCTTTAACAAAAATACCATAGATTGGGTGGTTGAAGCAACAAAAAATTACTTCTCACAATTCTGGAGGCTGACAAGTCCAGGATCAAGGTACTCGCAGATCTGGTGTCTGGTGAGAGCTCTCTTCCTGTTTGACAGGCAGTCATCTTCTTATGTACCTCAGTGGGACAGATAGCAGAGAGAGTGAGCAGCTCTCGTGTCTGTTTTGTAAAGACACCATCCCATTCATGAGGGCTGCACCCTCAGGACCTGATCACCTCCCAAAGGCTCCACCTGCTAATACCATCACCTTGGGGGTTAGGATTTCCAATTTGAATTTAGGGGGGACACGATCGTGCAGTCCGCAACGCTAACCCCCAAATTCCAGCGTTGGATTTGAGTACTTGACTTCTTAGATGAAACAACCAGAAATAGAACCGTTACAGTAGCATTTAGTGCGAGGGACAAAACTCCTTCTTCTTTTCCTCTTCCCTTGGTCAGCTCTTTGTTCCATGCTACAGCCACCTATTCACGCCGAAGTTTTGTCCACTTGTAGCTCAGTTGAGATCTCTTTACTACCAACAATGCATATTTGGTGGATTCGCTAGTGAAGCACTGTGCCAGCTGTAGCTAATCAGAGTTTTTTCCTTGCTGAAACCAGTGATGGTAAAATCGTTCTGTTTCCCAATGCTGGCTTCTTAGGTTTGTGAGTTCAGTTCTAGTCACGGGAGTGTGAGTTCACCGTGGCCTGCCGCGGGAAGGAGTGTTCTTGCCTGTTCCGTCCCAGATGCTTGCAGGTGGCCTGGCTTACCACCAGGGCCCTGCAAGAAATGCTCAGGTCCACCACGCCCAGAGCAGCACCACCTGCTCTGCATTTAAGACCCCATCTGTCTCTGCAAATCCACAGGCATGACTGATAGGCTGGAGGCACTCAGGCCAGTTTGGGGCAAAGGGCAGAGGACTGAGACCAGGCAGTCAGTTTGCTTAGCAGGTACCGATGGAGAAGCCACTGGGGCCAGGCATGGCTCTCGCAAAGCCTTGTGTGTGTCGTGGAGTGTGAGGGAGAATGGGATCAGGCAGTGTGCAACCAGTTTGTAAACTCCTAACACACCTACAACCATCATCATTGAACAAGTTGCTACTGGCTCTTTCTCTCTGAGCCTCAAAACAGGAAGCCCAGAAGAGGTTCACTCTATGAGATCTTTCGGGGTTTTGGCAAGAAAAAGGGGACTCCCTTTTTTCCCAAGGGTTGTTTCCTTCAGCAACTTGGCCCCAGGCACCACCCGCCTTGAGTTTGGGAAGGAGGACAAAGGGCCTTTGGGAATGCCTTTCCCTGTGGATGAGCTGAAGGGCAAACTCAGTTTCATGAACCGTCGCCATGAACTTGAGCTGTCCCTTGTCTTAAATATTTTGAGAAAGTATTTCACCACACTTACACCAGCAGGTTTTCAGTGATGGACAAAATTTTTAAGACCCAATCAGTAAAATACTCCCTGGGTCATGTTTTCACGTAGGGCAGTGGAAAGTTAATCACAGGAAACAGGAAGAACTGAGAGCAGGTTTTGTTGGTCTACCTTCCCCCCTCTCCATCCCTCGTTCTATAAAAGGTGGAAAAAGTAGCACCTGCAGGGGCCTCAGATGTCCTCCGGGATTCATAAAACACCATTCAGACTACCACCAGCCACACAGCCCTGAAATCAGGCTGTCCGCTCTGGTTCCAGGTGCATCCCGTGGATTGCGTGGATATCTGCGGAAATGCCACTTCCTTGGGGCAGCTTGCCCTGGTTAGGTGCCCCATTAAAGGCCTTCATAAACCCTAAGTTTCTCTTCCTTGCATTTATCACCTTGTAGATGGCTGAACTCCATAATTCCGTGTTTAGTGGATCTCTTTCTTGACTGTAAGCTTCGTGAGGGCAGGGCCATGTCTCTCTGTCCGCCTTTGAGACCAGAGCACTACGCAGTGCTCAGGAATAGTGGGTGTATTAGGTGGACTCAAGGTTCTCCAGGGAAACAGAACCAACAGGATGTCTGTGTGTAGAGAAAGAGAGAGAGGGCTTGACAAGTCCAGAATGTACAGGGTAGGCTGGCAGGCTGGAGAGCCGGGAAAGAGTAGCAGTTCGAGTCAAAGGCAACCTGCTGGCAGAATTCCATGTTCTTCCAGGGAGGTCAGTCTTTTTCTATTAAGGCTTCAACTGATTGGATGAACCCCCACATTGTGGAGGCTGATCTACTTTATTCAACATGTACTGATGTAAATGTTAACCTCAACTAAAATACACCTTCACAGAAACATCTGGAATAATGTTTGCCCAAATGGCTGGGTGCCATGGCCCAGCCAAATTGACACAAAAGTAACCATCACACTAGGTGAATGAATGGATGGATAGAATCACGACCTGGGGCTCCATTCTGCTCCGACGATCCTTCACATCTGTATCAGGCCTTACGGCTCACACACATTTCACCTGTGTGGTCTCCCTTGATCTTTCCTACAGCCTTGAGAGGTGGGCTAGGGGGCAGCGGGGAGTGTTAGGCCTTGTTGATAGATGAGGATACTGAGATTCAGAGAGGGCAAGAGATGGGGCCGGCCCAGTGGCGCAGCAGGCAAGTGTGCACGTTCCACTTCAGTGGCCCAGGGTTTGCTGGTTCGGATCCCAGGTGCGAACATGGCACCACGTGCAAGCCATGCTGTGGAAGGCGTCCCACATATACAGTAGAGGAAGATGGGCATGGATCTTAGCTCACGGCCAGTCTTCCTCAGAAAAAAAGAGGAGGATTGACAGATCTTAGCTCAGGGTTAATCTTCCTCAGAAAAAAAACAGAGAGAGGGCAAGAGAATTCCCAGAGGTGACCCAGCTTTTCAGAGTGGATGGGGAGACCCAACATCTTTGTTTCCAGTATTTTCTTCCTGATCATACATCACATATTGGCCATTTCTTTCTGGCAGGCACTGTTCTCAATGTTTCACATGTATTATTAACTTGTTAAATCCTCGTTACAGCTCTGTGGGAAGGGTCTGTTATAATCACCCTCCTTTTACATCCAAGGAAGCTGAAACAGATTTGAGGAGTCTGCCCAAGGTCACATCCCTGGTCCGTGGTGGAGCGGGGCTGTGAACCCCTGTTCTAGAACTCATGCTCCCAACTGCTCCATGAGACTGTCTCTCTACACACTTCCTATGTAGTTATTTGGTGTCAGAAAGGCCCAGTAAGCAAACGTCCCTGGCTGTAGTCCCACAGCTGCGTTTGTGTGGTGGTGGAGGCGGGCTGAGGCGGGCACTGGGCCGTCCTCCTCTAGAGTCCCTCTGCTAGAGTCCCATGGCTCTCCTCCGCCCTTGTCATCTCAGAGAGCTTTGAAATTGTCACCATGTTCTTTTGTCCCTTGTATTGAAGGCTAGAATGGTGTGGATTGCCTTTTGTGGCTCATGTTTCCATGCAGTAAGCAAACCAGAGAAAGTAAATTAACATTCAAAATGATTTTTTAGAGACCCAACCAAGAAATGTCCTAAATTCCATGAGAGAAAAGGCCATTGTACTTTAGTCCTACACCAGAGTAGTGCAAACTCAGGACCAGAGCTAGGGTGGAGACGGGACCCCCTGGAACTGACTTGATTTTTAGTCCCATCCTAGGCCATTTTGAGCTGTCTGGATGATTCAGTTGCACTGAGAATTCTCTAGAACTCCAGCTCAGTGACAATAGAAATGTTTGAATTTCAACTTTTGTTTACGGAGATGTGTGTTATGAGTATTTATTGAGCTGTGGAGACAGTGCTGGGAGAGGCCACACTCCCTGAGCACGTCATGCCTGCCCTCTCTGCTGGCCGCTGCTCATTCTTTTCTCTCATCATGAGCCCTGCTCTTCCAGATCTGGCTAAATTCCTACTTTCATCAACACCCGTATCTATCCCCAAGCCGGCTCCCTGTCTTCTCTGATGTTTGTACCATGGACTACCCCAGCACAGGTTCTTCTCATTAACCACTACTGCTTTATATTGTGCTCATGTTTTCTGGGTGTAGTTTATCTCGTCCACTGAGTCCTTAGTCTGCATCATGGTGAGGACCTTGGTTTTTACTGCTTTCATATCCACCCAAATGCTCAGCCTCATGCCAGGCTGATAGAACTCCCTGAATTGAAAGACATTAAAGTATAGAGTATAACAGTCATTTTATGATTATTTCTCTTGCTTTTGCGTACTCTGTCCCTCATTCATTTATCTGTCATCCATCCCTCATGTGTCTGTCCACCAATTCATTCATAAGGCACGTGTTACGTACCTGCTATGTGCTGGTTACCTTGGGGATACACAGACGAGTTCAAAATGGTCTCTGCTCTTAAGAAACTCAGAAATTGCTATCCAAAAGAGTTAAAAATCATTCTTTAGGTAGACAACTCAAACTAAAAATACCTATTATTATTATCATCACTCTGGCTTCTCATGGCAGATAAAGCTGAAATTCATGCAAGATAATTGGCTTCCCGGTGAGTTTTCTCCCTCATTCCTTTTTACTGAGTACACTATAATATTCCTACAGTGCTCATATTGCATTGTGATGACAACTGCTAGTGCAGCAGACGGAGAAGGATGTACTTCTGTTTCATTTTCAACACGTTAATGTACTAACCTGCAGATCTCCTGCAATTAGTTCTTATGAATGAATCACGGGGACACGCAAAACGTTTGTATTCATATAGACTCTTTCTTAAGAGAGCTCACACATCCTTTGCTTGTGGATAGAATTCCCTGAAAGTGTGTGATAGGGACGTTGTACTTTTCCTCTCCCAGGTGGGGTGAAGTGATGGGCTTTGTTCACGGTCGTGGAGAAAGCCATCTACCATCCTGGGTCATGATCTTCCAGCTGTGCATTCTCCATTCTGCTTTTCCTAACAAGGGAGAAACTTCCTCCCTTTCAAAATCCCGGTGTTGCCTAGTTTCCTTTGAGAGTACTCCTGTTAAGATATGAGACTGGCATCAATGATAGGTGAGAGTCTGAAGTTATCTTGAAAAATATGTGGACTTGAAGGTGATAAAATGTGAAATGGGGATGGGAGGAGGTTGTGAAAGAGAAGGAAAGGGGTTTTGTATTAATTAGAAGTCTTTTTAGCTTCAAGCAACAGAAACTCAAACTGTCATAAACTGGAGATGCCTGGAGGGAGATTACTGTCTCATAACCAGACCATGCAAAGTCAGGGAGCCCAGCACCAGGATCTACTGTGTGCTCCAGGACTCTCTCTATCTCTTGTTTCTGCTTCCTCCCATATTTTGGCTTCATTTTTCTTCAGTTCAGACCAGCTTTTCCCCTCACACAGCTGCTGACAGCTCTCAAGTGTCATATCTTACCAGCAGACTGGACAGACTCCTGTCCTCTCGGGCCTTAAGCTCAAAATTCCAGGGAAGGGCTGGGGTTCGCCCAGATTGGGTGTGGGGTGTAAGAAAGCAGCTGCTCTCATTGGAATGTCAGGGTTGGAGTGAGGAGGAGTGTGTCCGAGTAGAAGAAGATGCTGCCCTGTGAGAAGACAGAGCAGACAAATAAAAGTCATCGCTGCATTTTTAGATGATTTGCAGGAAGCATTAGGCAGCATTGAGGAGGAAAGACCAATGCAGAGGATGATGGGCCTCAAATTCAGACATGACCCAGGTCAAACCCAATCAGTATTTACTGAGCATTTACTATGAGCTTTTGAAATAAGGATGTCTTTGGGAGTTCATCTTATGGACCACTTATTTCACAATCATTTAGCAGTTTCTAGGGGAGAGGAATGACATGTGTGTTCAAGAGAGCTTAGAGAAGAGACCATGCAGAGATTAGCCCAGGGAGTGAAGTGGGGAGCTGTGCATTGGGAAGAAAACCTAAGACCTTGGAGACCTCGGAGGAGGACCTCGGCCTTCCTGCAGCAGGTGAGCACTGACAGGCTTGTGGTTCTCTCTGCAGAGATGGAGTTGCAGCCCTGATCCTTACTCTGGCTTGTGGGGTATTGATTCCAGGTGGATAGTCTTACATCTGCCAGTTCATGCTGGCCACCACCTGCTTACTCTGTAGAATGAGTGTTGAACAAAAATGCCAAATTTCAGCACAGTAATCTTTGTGAAAATGTTTTGTTTCTCCCTTTATCCCACTCCCACCTTGGCTCCCCACAGCCATACCATTTCCCTAGCAATATGAAACTCATGGTCAGAAGGGCCCAATGTCCCAAATTAATCCCATCTAAGAGTTACATTGTGAAATATACAATTGAAACAAGATGGTAAGTGACATCTGTCTCAATCTAGGCCGTGGTCTAACTCCCTGTATTACTCAAGAAACACTCATTCAGCAAACACTCTGAGTGCCTACTCAGAAGTACCAGGCATTGTGTGGGAGACACCAGCTATGCAATGTAACCAAAAACAGATACAATTTTTTTAAATTTTAGATTTCTAGAGTTTTCCAAATAACTTGGGTAATATCAATAATTGGTGCTTATATATATTAATCTTCAGTTATCAGCAAATCTGAATGGGTTCAGAGATTTTAAGTGGACTTGACTGGAAGTCTGAGAGAGAATCCAGATCTCCTTGCAGAGGGGTAACCAGAAGGAAGCTCTCGCCGTCTTTGCTTTCACCATTATCATCACCACCAGCAGCATGTTGAGTTTGTGAAGTTGAATACAGTGTCGGGGGAAGAACATGGAATTAGAGGACACCCATTAGAATCTCAGCTCTCCTACTTATTTGCTGTGTGACCCAAGGGAAGCGTCTTAGTCTGTTCAGCTGCTATAACAAAATACCATGGATTTGGTGGCTTACAAACAACAGAAATTTATTTCTCACGGTTCTGGAGGCCGAAAGTCTGAGATAAGGGTTCGAGCATGGTCTGGTGAGGGCCCTCTTCCAGATTGCAGACTTCTTGTATCTTCACACGGCAGAGGAAACTAGGGAGCTCAGCGGGGTCTCTTTTCTAAGAACATTAATTCCATTCATGAGGGCTCTACTCTCGTGACTTAATCACCGCCTAAAGGCCCCATCCCCTAACACTGTCACCTTTGGGGGTTAAGATTTCAGCGTATGAACTTGGAGGGACACAAACATTCAGACCATAGCAAGAAGATACTTATTTCTCTGGGCCTGAAGTTCCTGATCTGCAAAATGGGGAAACTAATCATACTTCCTCTGGGTAATTGCAAAGCTCCAACGACTGTGCTGGGGCGAGCAAGGCACGCGGCGGCTTTGGGCTGTGGGAAAGCCTCTCCTGTGGTCCTGTGGGGCTCAGGGCTCGGTGGGTTGTTCCAGACCAGGAAAGGCTGGGACAGAGATCCCCAGCATCAGCGGTGTGGGAGCTCTAGGAGGCTGTTGGAGAGACGGATGCGAGGGGACATGAGTCTACGTGTGGGTCTTGACCTGGGGTTTAAGCCTAGGAGGAGAAGCAGCCCAGGTGAGCTACAGCTAGTTTTGGCTAAAGGTCCAAATTGAGGCCAATCTCAGAGAATGTCCATCCAACCAGAGGTGAGACATTTAGTCAGCAGTCGCAAGGTCAAGGGGGCAAGTGGTGACGTTGAGGGGATAACAGCAGCTTCTACTAGGAGGCTAGTCACTGGCAACCTTGGGACTCAGGGATGAGAAATCCGTCTTGTGTACTAAGGCCCTTGATTCTTAGAAAACTAGATCAGCTCAGGTCCTAGGATCAGGGCCGGAGCAGCATGGAATGATGACTGCCTAGATGCAGGGCCAGCGGGGAATCGCCTACAGCCTCTCAGGTGCCTCTTCTGAAGGACAGGAGTGATTCCCGGCCCCAACAGAGGACTGAGCCTGGATTATGCCAGGGCTGCCCTGTCACCATTCCAACCCAAATTCTTCACCCCTCTTCTGTCCCGCTAATAACATGGCTTCTTCCTGGTTCTCCCTTGCCTCAGTTGAAAGTCTGAATTACTCAGCCCACGGCTGCGGGAGGCTGCTCCCTGCCCTCCAGCTCTTCCCTCCCCCTCCCGCCCCCTGGGACTGCAGTGAACGATTTGCTGTGCTGCCAGAAGGGCTCCCTCCCACTTCCAGGCCTTTGGCTGTGCTCCCCCATCTTCCTCCTTAGCATGAAATTCACTGTTCTTCAGGCTTGAGTTTAGGCCTTATCCCCTCCAGGAAGTTTCCTCAAGTATCTCAGGCTCCTGCTGCCCCCACAGAACACATGGGGGCTCCAACTCAGTCTTTATGGCACTGCGTTGAGTTGGGACTACTTCCCCTCTTCTGAGAGCTCTCTGAGGGTAGGGACAGCGCCTGACCATGCCGCATCCCGGGTCCCTCACAGCACATGGTAGGTGCTGGATAAATGTCTATTCGCGCGGGATCAGAGATGAGAAAGTTGCAGGCCCAGGGCGCCCCTCCTGTCATTATCCTGCCTGCCCTCTCAGAACATTCAGTTTGAATAATTTCAGTCACTGTTGACTTGAATAACCACATAATGCTTGGGAAAGACACGTTTATTTGCAAGGCAAAATGCCTGACGTTGTCACTCAGAAGACCTCAGTCCCAGCGTCTCACTTCCCCGGCTTGGGAAGTGGAGATAAGGAGAGAGGGTTAGTTAACGCATTTTCTGTCTGGGTGATTCAGTATTACAGAAGATGCTCTCAAATCTTTGACAGGCATCGAGGCAGAATTCTTGTCAGATTATGTAAGAAAAGCAACTCATCATTATACTACGCACACTGGAAGTTACTATGTGCTTTCTCAAAGCCCTTGTGTATGCAGGCTCACAGTATTTAAATTAAAATTTAAGGAATTCTGTTTTTACTACCAAATGGACAGTGAGTGACGAGGGTTTTTGATTTGTTCTTGGGTTGGTCTATTTTTTTCAGTTAATATTTTCAACATTTTGGCTCTAGACAGGAGGTTTTAATGCCATGTCGTATGCTACTGAGGTACCAGGCCCTTTCCTGTCTCCCTGTCTGTTGTTCTGCCTTCGTCTCTGCCAGAGATGCTCATCTCCCCATCATTGGTTGGCCTTGAAAAGGGCTGCTCATCCCTCAAGGCCCAGCTCCCGTATTACCTGCCACCTGCAGCTGGTTCCTCTAACCCCACCTCCATGCGGTGTGCATGTGCCCCCATACAGACCATGAATTGTGGAGGGAAAGGGCTATATCTTACTCACCTTTTCAGTCCTTATTCATTTGAATACACAGCTGCTCATTCGCTGCAACTCATTGAGCATCCGCCATTTGCCATCTCCCCTCTTGGAAGGAGACCCAGATACCCCCAAGATCTCGCCTTTAAAGAGCTTTCCTTCTGTTAGAGAGGAGAGAGGCTTGTTGAGCTACATGTGCAGTGCCATGCCCAACAACTGGCTATTTCATTTCTTTCCTATGAAATGAAAATGTAGCTTATGGTATTACTTCATTTTAATTCCGCCGTGATATTTGTTTTAAAATTCAGAGATCACCAGATGTTAATCCTCTTATTATATTCTCTTCCTAATTATATTAGAAGAAGAACAAAGAGGGTTTTGCGTTGCTTTCACAGAGTACAGAGGTTTAAAACATCTCACTTCACTCCGTGGAGGTTCCGGGGACCCCATAAGTTTCTGGGAAAGGGAGGGAATGCAAACCTGTCGACCTGTGGGCCTCTCCCCTCCCAAGACAGGTTGTCAAACCTGCTGCCAGGTGAGCTGCTTCCCCGGAAGACAGCCTGCCCTCCAGCTGCAGCACCCTCTCACTGCCACCCCTCACTCCCTGTCCTTACAGGGTGTTCTTCAGACAACGGTGACCAATGCACAGCCCCTGTGTCCACCCAGGTAGCCTCCCCCAGGCTCACCTGTGCTCTGGAGAGAGTAGATTCTGGACTTTTTGGTCTCACCTTCCAGAGCACAGCCCCTAAGGGAAGGGGGAGGCCTGGTTGATAGCAGCCTGCGCAGATGGGATAAACAGAGGGTGACCCCAGCCCTTTCGAGAAACTACAGCGCCTTGGAGCCAGGCAGGTGCTGCCCCAGAGCCGCGTCCCTGGGTGCCCTCCGGAGCTGGGACTCTTTCCAGCTCAGAGGCACCTGTGTATCACGAGGGCCGTTAGGCAGACAGGAGGCAGTGCTGCAGCCCAACAGCACACGGCTATTTTCCAACTGGATCTTGGCTTCTTGATAATGAAACAGCCATGGTGCAGGCACAAACTGACAGTCGTAGGTGGTGGAGGAAGAGAGTCGGACATGTGGGGAACAGCCTGGGCAGCTGCAGATACAGAAGGAAGCCATTTGGTGTGTATACTGCTCTTCTTCCTGGGAGAAACGAGAGAGGCAGCATCCTCTGCACACGCAAACCAGGCTCGTGCACTGCTTTATCATAAGGGCTCGGGGTGGGGAGGGCACGCTGTGCAGAGAACCACGTGAACTAGCCTCTCGAATCCTGACTCAGCACTCATGTTTGAATCCCAGTTAAAAAGGGAATAGCATTCCTATTTCTGATCTAATAATAGTAGCTAATACCTACCTAGTGCTAACTGTGCCCAGTGCTCATCCAAGTGCTTTCTATACATTACCTCATTTACATACACAACACATTATACATAGGCTCATTTACATACATGGCACATTTCCATGCATTAACTCATTTACACTCATAATACACACTATATATTTACATACACTAACTCATTTACATACATGGTACATACGTAATACTTTTATGTACATTAACTCATTTGCATACGTAACACATTTGCACACTTAGTCCATTCGGGCTGCTATAACAGAATACTGTAGACTGGAGGGTGTACACAATAGACATTTATTTCCCACGGTTCTGGAGTCTTGAAGTCCCAGATCAAGGTGCTGGCAGATACTGTGTCTGGTGACAGCCCGCTTCCTGGCTCGTGGAAAGCTTTCTTCTCACTGTGTCCTCACGTGGGGAAGGGGTGAGAGTGCTCTCTGGGGTCTCTTTTAGAAGGACACTGATCCCACTCATGAGGGCTCTACCCTCATGGCCTAATCATCTCCCAGAAGTCCCACTTCCTAATGCCATCACCTTGGGGCTTAGGTTTCACCATACAAATTTTGGGGGGACACAAACATTCAGTCTATAACACGAACATTGACTCGTTTACATACATAGTACGTTTATACACATTAACTCATTTAAATCATCCGTTTTACTGATGAGAAAACAGACACAGAGAGTCACATGCCTGAGGTCAAACAGGTCAACTCTGGCTCCAGAGTGTGAGCTCCTGACCACCCTGCCTGTGGCTCGTGCTGCCTCTGATGGTTTGATCTGGATCAATAGCGCGTCTGTGCACGTCTTACCCACTATCACATGTGTAGGGTGCCTTATCGTTGACCAGGAGTTTCCTCAGCCCACCTGACCCTCCCAACAGCCCTACTACAGAGCATTTTACAGATGAGACAGAAACCGGGCTTTCCTGGTAGTGGAGGGATTCATTGGGGGCGTGAGGCTGGTCCAGCTTTCTCGACCTCATCCTCCTGCTGCACGTGCTTGGTGCCACCCCTCGAGCTGTCTCCCCAGGGCCGCTGCAATCACCGTCGCACGCCACGATGGCTGACGGGGCAGCTTCAGGAGGGGCTGGATCAGACTTTCTACTCTGTCCCCCAGGCTCTCTGTCCCCTCTGCCGGACTTGGCTGTGAAATCACCTCCTAGCCATGCTAGCGGCCACCTCCAAGAACAAAGCCCAGAGACTGGGAAGTGCCAGGGGTTGGGAGGCTGGGGGAGAAGGTCAGGAATACCAGTTTGGTTTGTGACTTGCCTTTTTCACTCAATATGACATACTCTTCAAAAAACACAACCTGGTGGCAAAAAATGGCAATTCTTAGCTTATGCCCTTAAAATAGGATGACTCACATTGCTTAAAAGGGGTCTTCAGGGAGAAATTTGCTAAAAATCTCATGGTTGGCTCTGCTGTGTCGGCACATTGTCACCATAAGAGCCAGGCCCAGGCCTCAGGATGTGAGGCTCTGTTCCCAATTTCTATGCACACCGATTCCCCAGTGTCTCTCATGACCAGTCAGTTTCCCGTCTGTGAACACAGTTACTGAATCTACCTGTTTGCACGTGGCCGAGAGCCTGACACCCTTACCCGAGCTCTGCTGTCTGCCTGGCCAGCCCCCTGCCCTTGGAGAAGTCCTTGACAGCCCCCAGGAAGAGGCTAGAGTGTGAATCATCCTCGTCTGTGCCCCGATATCCCTTTGTGTGCACCTATCAGGTTGTGTTGTCATTATTTCTCCAACTTCCCCATCAGACAGTGAATTCCTTGGGAGAATTTGAAAAAATCATCGCCTTGTAATCCTAGCGTCTGCCACCTTCCCCTCACCCAGCACAGGAACTGGAAGTTAATACACATTTGTTCAATGAATGAATGTGGGGTCATCAGTGAATGACTCTGAAAGGAGTCTATTCAAGGTGGAAATCAGCAAAATTTGAACGCCTTGGGTTAAATGCTACTTGCTGGCTCTTCCTGAAGACGCCGCTGAGTCCAAAGTTCAACCTCTCCTTGCTCCCTCCTCCTGGTCAGACCATGACGTCCCGTCGTGGGGACTTGACCACAGCTTCCTGTTTTCTCTCCTTGTCAGTTCATCCTCCTGTTCTGCTCCCTCTTCAATGTGTCCTCCCAAATGCCAGAATTATAGTCTTCAAATCCAAGTGAGATCATTACGCTGAACAGCTGGATTACATTCAACAGCTAAGCAGGTCACGCTCGGCTCTGCACAATCCAATCCCGAGTAGGTCAGGCTCCCGACATCCCTCCGACCCCCAATACCACCTCCCGGACATGGCGGCCACGTGGAGGCCTCAGTGTCCCCTAAACATGCCAGATCCTTTCATGACTCAGTCTTTGCACCTGTTCTTGTGCTAGAATGAGCCCCCCCCCCCCCCCCCCCAGTTCTCTGCCACTCAGACTGCTCATCCTTGTGGGCCAGTTCTCCCCGGGCAGAGTCTGCTTGCCCTTTCTTCCAGTATCTGCCAGGACTGTCTGCTTTCTGCCTTCAGTCTCTCTACCTACATGGAGACGTCCTCCAGGGCAGAAGCTGTGTCATGGTCAAGTCTGTGTTTCCTGCTCCCAGCATGATGCCAGAGTTGCTTCCCCGCTCCCCCCTTTAGATGTTCCTGGCTGTGAGGAGGGGACAGCATCAGCTATCTGAAAGCTTTGGGTTAAGTACCATCTGCAGAAACTCAGAAAGATGGAAAAGGACCACCTCAGCTGTGCATCTTTAGATGAGGCATCAAAAAAGGCTTTTTCACTGAAAACCAGACCTCAAGATACACACACACTCCCTCCCATGGCAGCAAATGGCACAGACTCCTGGGAACACTCTTCTTCCCAGAATAACATTATAAAGAACAAAATTTGAGTTCCCACAGTGTTTTGGAGTTCACTGTGATGAAATATTATACTAATTTGGATGTCACTGTCAGGAATGCTCTAGCTATTGGTGGGCCCCTGGAGCACATTTAATTCTAGGGTTCTGAGATATTCTTGCTAGTCATTTGTACAGTGTGACTTATGTGTGTGTTCTTGTTCAGGTGAGAAACTCAGAGCATGACATCAGTATTGCCAAACATTATTCAGCCTCTGAAATATATCTCCATGGAACAAAGGGGTTTATTTCATTTGTCTCTGTTGCCCTGCTTTGAAGATACTCACTGCTCATGCAGATTATTGTTGCATTTCTTGCAGGAAGTCAGGGAACCCTTTTCACGTCACACGTGAAATGAGTTAGGTTTGGTCGTGGAGCCTCTCTTCTTCTCAGTTCAGCCTTTACTCCATTGCCCTCACTTCCAGGTACTAACTCCTGCCTGAAAGAGACACAGCTTCCACCCATCAATTTTCCATTTCTTCAGGGTCCTGCAAGTTAATGGCAGACTAGATGCTAATTGTGCCCACTGTACAGAATCTTTTCTGGGACAAGATAAAATATGAATGAATGAAGGAGTGAATGAATGAATAAATATCAAACAAATAAATACAACTGCTTGTGCTAAGATTTTTTTTAAAAGGAAAAAGAAAGAAATTAAGGGCAAAATTATTATTACTCCTCTTCGTCCAAAGCAAAAGCTTTCAAGTGCAACGTACTGATTTCTAAAACTCGCTCCTCTAACCACATGCAGACCAAGAGCACAGGGTCACACTTAAAATGGTGAAGTGTGCACTCCGATATCCTGGGTTCTCAGAGTGGGCAGCCCACCCCCCAGCCAGGGCGAAGGGTCAGAAGTAGCAACTGGTGATTAATCAGGTGGCTCCTGTCTTAGGATAGTCAACGTTTATTGTCTCTGCAGACCGGACTGTAGGAATAAGCAGACCCATAAAGGCTTATAATTAGCATTTCCCTGGAGATACTCCAGATGCTGCAGGGTAGACTGTGGCATGGCAGCACACTTCCTGCTCCTGATTTATTCCATTGTGGAAGAGCGAGCTTTACATGGGGAGTTTCTACAGAAGTGACCACTTTTGGTTTTTCGGGAGCTGTTTCAAGGCTTCTTGTCTGGCCGCCCTTTCAGTGTCTGGTGGTGGACGGAGCTGTGTCCGAGAGTCCCACCTTCCCAAACGGTGAAGTGGCAGACCAGACTTCTCCAGCCATCATCCCCACTTGGAGCAGCCTTCTCCCCTACCGTCCCCTGGACCTGCTGAGTAGGTTCGATAAGAGACAGACAATGGCTCCAAGTGACCTATCTCACCCCCAGCCAAACCTTGACATTTTATCGTGTCTGTTAATGGCATACGGGGATGACCAGTGGCAGAAATACAGGCTGTACTTACAGAGCTGTTTTGGTCGGGAGTGCTTCTTTGAATTCTTCAAACCAAACCATACTGATAATTCAGTGGTCCACCATGAAAAATTCTGAAAATCCAGCTTATTTGCTGAATGGTTCCCATTAGCTGACGTCTGCAACTTTTCGGGGTGTTGTATAGCTGGATCTCAAGACAAAATCCTCTTCCTTTAGATACTAAGAGTGCAAGTAGGATAGAGTGTGGGGGACCATGTCGTTGTCTCTGTTCTTTGTCATCATTCCCTGTTTGAAACTTTTCATCTAAATTAACAGTCTTGGGTTAGAATTCAAAAGGGAAAAAGGCTCTCAAAGCCTTGTTTAAAAGACTTGAAAGGCATGTGAAACATCACGTAGCTGGATGCATTGCCCTGCTGTAGGCAAAGGCATAAGGAGCAACAGGCAGCTAGAGGGAGTGTTTACTGACGAGCTGTTGGTCCGAACCAGCACCATCACATTCTGGTCCTTGGGGTCACAGGGTTTCATGGTTTTCCTTGGGAGAGTTCTCAAAAGAAACAGAGGTCAGTGGGTATTAGTTTATTTTGTGTCTTCTTTTGCATTTTTGGACTCATCACTCAGTGTCACAGCAAGGGTCAAGGACATGGGAAATAATAAATAA
Organism: Equus quagga; assembly: GCF_021613505.1. Classification (NCBI taxonomy): domain Eukaryota; kingdom Metazoa; phylum Chordata; class Mammalia; order Perissodactyla; family Equidae; genus Equus; species Equus quagga. The sequence continues at coordinate 37,324,703 of NC_060278.1, forward strand.
TCTCGAGAGTTTCATGAACTCCCAGAGTTTTAAAGCCATCCATCCAAGCTGTGCTTTTGCACTGAGCTGAAACCAGAGCAGATACTAGAGGAATACAGTACAGATGATCTTAAAACTGGAGATCGAGTTCCGTGATTCCTCTACTCTGAGCAAGAGGAGGTTACAACTATTGCCAGGTTTGAAATGATGGAGTTGATTGGTTTTGCTCCATGTTCACTGGACTAAGATAAGAAGTTGGTTTAAGGTACATCAAGAGAGTTTGGTTGGGTGTAAAGATGAATATTCCTTGTGGTCAGTGAATGAATGTTGTGATGGGCCACTGGGGGAGGTGCAGAGCTTCATCATTAGAAAGTAAGTTTAGATTTTGGAGCTAGAGAATTAGGCAAATGACCACTTAAGTTCTCTTTCTTTCTCTTTGTGTAATTTACCCCACTGTGTATGGACTGTCCTCCCAGAGTATTCCCTTGGGCTTTAAGGAAAAGTTCCCCTTAAAGACAGCAGAACTTAGGAATCCAGCTAGGGGCTTCTTTGAATAGTCAAGAGTTCTTTTTGTCTTTTTCTGAGCACTTTCGTCTGATCGGTTATCTTTCCCTTGAGGTAAACCCATCAGTTATATAGCAACAGATGTTTTTAATTTCTGCTTTCTAGATGAGAAAACTGAAATTCAAGGATGTCAAGTGATAAGGCCACCCAGATTTGAAACTTCAGTGACATTTTTGTGTTTCTTCTACTCACCCTACATTCAATCCATCACCAAATTCTGTTAATTTTTTCCTTGTAATGTTACCTGCATCTGTTGCTTTCTCTCCACATCCATGCCATCATTTGGGGCTTCATCAGCTCATGCCTGGTGATTTGTTTCCTACATTGCCTTCCAGATGCTGTCTTTCCTCTTCCTTGATGCCATCCCTGATTTGCGGGATCTTGGGAATACGAATTGACATCTGTTCTACTTATTTGGCAACCCTCATGGGTTGTGGGCACAGAGCCAAGGAGGAACTGAAATACTTGTGACAGGAAAGGCTTTTCAGAGATTTCTTAACATACTTGTGCCCCTTGAACCTCAGTTCTAACTCATAACAGCTCTCAATGTTTGCTTTTGGACTGTGGACCTCTGTTTATGGTAGACGTGGTTGTATGAATCTGCATTTCTCCCTCAGTTTATACGGTCATTAAATATCAGGTCACAAAAATCAGTGAAAGCTCAAACTGAGATTGTTTTGTTTTATTTATGCAGAATTTGCTGGTCTGGTTGCAAACTGAGTATTGGAGCAGCATATTCCTACTTGTAATATCATGTTCACTTTACTTTTCAGATGTCACCAAATCTCATTACAAGTAATTTTTCACTTCTCTTAGGTATATCTAAAATTTAAAAATCTATCATAAGTTCACATATATCAAGTAGAAGGATAATACTGCCTGCTTTATAATCCACATTTTCATTGCATGAAATAGCAAAAATATATTATATCATATTTTGTTTCTGTCATGCCCTCTTCTCCAGTAAGACTGTAAGTCACTCAGTGCCAAAGAACCATGTTTGTTCATGTATTCATTGACTCATAAGACATGGATAAGTACCCACTATGTGGAAAGCCCTGTACTTACCCCGGTCATATAGTTGTGTAGCCTGATTTTAGCGATGTACCCAAGGGTGGGAGATAATGGTGTTGGCACTGAATGGGGCTCCCACTCCCAGTTCCCACCTGTGTTTATTCCATGACACCATATTGCTTCCACATAAACGTTGTCGACCATGAGAGATCTACCCGGTTGTGAAAAGTTATTTGATTCCTAGACTGAGGAGCAGATAAGTCAGATGTCCAGACAGAGAAAGCCTCTTTGTCATCCCTTCTCTACTGTTGCTTCACAGACAAGAAAGTGGTCAGAGATGATGCAGCGTAAATGGTTCCATAATTCCATCCTGATTGGTGTTTCTTGAGAGGTACTTGTCCACCAACTTTCCCTTCCTTTTGTTAGGCTCTCTAAACATGTTAAATGACAGAATTAATGAAGCCTTTCTCTTGATTTTAGAAAGACAAGTGGAAACTCAGGAGAGGAGTCATTCTGACATGCTCCCTGAGTGTACAGTGGAGTACATTGTGGCCTCTTCTGTCTCTCAAAGACTTGAATTCTACGTTTGGTGTGAGGTTACTAGGGTATCTTCAGTGTATTGTCACAGATTCCTTTGTGAGCCTCCAGCTCACACCCTGTGAGGACATTCATCCTTCTCTGCCCTTGATAGACACTGGAAATTTATTTCCTGCCGAGAAATCAGGTGCTGGTAAGAGCCAGCCTTTCAAAGAGGTATCTCCTGTCTAAAGGGCTCATCGCCCAAGTAGGAGATGCGTACGGCTGGCTTCCCGCTTTATGCCACCTTGATTGAGACAAGACGAGCATGCTGCTGGCCTTCACAATGGGAATTCTGCTGGAACAACGTCCTCAGGGAAGGGCTTTTATCTGCTAGGTATGACAAGTGTGGCACATGCACACAAGGGCCAGATCCCGTGGCCTCTCTCTGGAAGGTCTGCATGCCCCTGCTCCAACAGACAGCACTGACTCTCACTCGGTTTCTGTAGGAGCCGCTTGCCCTTGTGCAGGCAGGATTTATTTACCTTTTGTCATTCGGCCTGGAACATTCCATATTGCCCTTTCATACTTAGCTGTGGCTCCCATGGCAGTACTCACTTTTGGAGACAGAAGGAGGCAGGTGATGTTTCCATGTTTCAGACACTGAGGGTGTTGAGGTTCTGGGGGTTCACCACCTAGCTCCTGACTCTTCATGGAGCAGAAGTGCTGTCTCACCAGGTATGGCTGGTTCTTGAGGGTGTGGCCCTGAAAAGGAGGCTGGGCACTCTTCTGCGGTCTCCTGACTGTTTTCAGGCGTGAACTCTTTCATGCTGGCGCTGCAGCCATCACTAACTGCACAGAGGACCCGCCCTCTGGCCCAAACTCTCAAGGACGGTCTGCCATCCTGGCTCCTTTGCACCCATTCCTGTTCCCAAGACACATAGGGATGTTGCTGTGGCAGCCGTTTGGAATTCCCTCAAAACCTTCATTCTCAGGCACAACCACTGAGACAGAAAGTAAGTTAGCGGTTGCCAAAGGGTTGGGGGTGGGGAGTTGGGAGTCACTACTAACAGGTATGGGGTTTCTTTTGGGGTGATGGAAATATTGTGGCATTAGATAGTGCTGATGGTTGTGCAATTTTGTAAATATATTTTTAAAAACCCCACTGATGTGTCCTTATTAAATGGTTAAAATGGGAAATTTTATGTTCTGTGAATTTTATCTCGAAAAATTTTGAAAAACTAAATATTCAACCTCATCTCCCGGAAGGAACCATCCCAGCAATACTTTTCCTTGTTTCTCACATTCGTCCCATCCTAATACCCACATTCATTTCAAGAATGTCACATACATGTATTATACGTTTTTATTTAGTGCGACCCTGTGAGATGCCCATCTGACCAAATGGTAATGGTGCTATAAGGTGTGTATTGTGGCTCAGATGTGTCTGCTATAAGGAAGTGGTTCAGCCTTCTCTGTTGGATGGGCGCCTGCCTGATGGAAGTGGAGAAACATATCCTGCACTCTTCTGCCACCCACTCTGAGCTCTTTGGTTCTTTGGTGCAGAATTCTTTATAAATTATACGTATCGATAGAGCTCTTGACATTTTCCCAGTCCCTGAGGAGGAATGAAATCTTTCTGATGCAACTGAAACACACACAAAATAAAATGTAAAAACAAAAAAGAAATCCCAAGAACATGGATGAGGAGCAGAGGGCCAGGCTCTGCTGCTGTCCCGGAGATATTACAAGTGGGACTCATAGGTGCAAATTGCATCTAAATTAAAATACTTGTTTTTCACATTAAAGCCCCAAAGTTTGCATAGGCCACAATGCTTTTTAAATTAATGAAAATTAGGGGGTGGCAGAGAGGGCAAAATGGGTAAAGGGGGATGTTTGTATGGTGATGGATGGAAACTAGACTGATGGTGGTAAACACCGTGTAGTGTACACAGAAGTCGAATTATAATCAGGTACACCTGAATCTATATAATGTTATAAATCAGTTACCTCAATTAAAAAATTAATTAATTGATTAATTAAAAAAATAGAAATCAGGGGCTGGCCCTGTGGTATAGTGGTTAAGTTCACATGCTCTGCTTCGGCAGCCTGGGATTCACAGGTTTGGATCCTGGGTATGGAGCTACACACTGCTCATTAAGCCATGCTGTGGCAGCATCCCATATGCAAAACAGAGGAAGATTGGCATAGACATTAGCTCAGGGCCAATCTTCCTCACCAAAAAAAGAAAAGAAAAGAAAAAATAGAAATCAGAATGGTGGTTACCACTAGGGAGTGATATGCAGGTGTGCATATACATAAGTAAAAATCAATTGATCTGTTAAAAAAAAAACATGAAAATTATTTTCCCCTGAAATAAGTTCCTTCTGTGTAGTCTTATTGCTTATTTTTTCTTTTAACGTATTTGATATCTCACTGACCCCTCCGCATTCAGAGGTTTGCTCTTGCTTATTGAAAATTGGCTAAAGGAAAACAAGAAAACAGATCAATTTCTTCTCTAAGTTCTTTCTGAGAATGAAGATTGACATGCGTTGGTTTGGAGCCAGTTTTAGATCAAACCTCAGTAGTTCTTAGAAGCCATTTAATTTGAATAAATATCCAAACGAGTAGGGGCTGAGGCCGGTGGGATGCTCCTGGAGCAGCTGGTCAAGGAGCCTGTGGCCAAGGGACAGTGAGATGTGACCAGGGCAGCCCAGGCAGGCTCAGTCCAGACACCCTACCTCAGGGCTGGTATCTCCCCACTGAGGTGCTGGAGGTCGGGCTGCCTTGTGGCCAACTTTTTGCCCCCTTGTTTGTGGGGGTCCATTGGTATCTCTTGCCTTAGCTTCAGTGGTGGCAGAGGCCGGGTGAGGTGCTGTCTACTCCCTAGTGGTGGGTGTGGGAAGCAGGGGCCTTTTCTGGTGCCCTGATCATGCCTTTCCCTCCTCCTCAGGCACTGCCACCCTCCTTGTCAACGAATGGCGAAAAGAGAATAGTGATGTTTTGGGAAAATTCTTGTTCTTATATCATTTTCAAAATTTAAAATAAAAATGAAAGCAATAGTCTATTCACGGCTAGGTGGAAGTTAGATTTCTCTCACTGATTTGTTTTTGGACTGTTTCTACCTCCAACTACCAGATGTGTTGGGTTCCTGGACTTGCTGGCTGCACTGGCCTCTGCCTTCTCTATCTGTCCCCTCCAAGAATGACTTTGTTCAAGTCACAGAGACTTTGTCATGTCTGAGAGGATGTTGGGGAAATGATTTCAAATCTATAACATTATTAGCACCGTCAATACAGTAATTTAATAAGCATTCCTAAGAGGAAACCAGTCATTGACAGAGGCTGCCTTTTCTATCAATTTTCTTTTTGTGTGACATTTTCCCTGATGACTTTTGTTGAATTATGCAAATAAGGCAACTGTCAGTGGAGAGTCTCGGGGCTCAGGTCTCTTGCCTCTTCCTTACCCTTGCCTGGGCCTCTTGGCAGAGATGGCACCCTCCCCCACTGGCATGTCCTTGAGACTCACGGCAGATGCCAAGACACCCAGGTGACAGAATTTCAGACCTGGAGCTGAGGGAGGCTTGTCTTGTACTTCTTGCCACCTGCACACATCTGGGAGAGTCAGGATTGCCATCACCTTCTGAGTCAGTCTCTTCAGGCCCTGACCTTTCAAGAGTCCACCTGGCTATTGTGTGCTCCATTTTTCTCCAATCTGAAAATTAGAGAAATTAAGAAAGAAAATTAGAAAAATTAAGCCTTAGAGACTCACAAGCAGGGGCTATCAATGAGGAGGCAGACAGGCATTTCTAGGCAATCTATGCCTTCATCCTTGAAGACAGGCCTAGAGATGGCAGGCCATCACTTTTCTCTTCTAGTTGGCACCCATCTGTGTGAGGAGTGTCATCATTGCTGGGGTTTTTTTGTCATAAGACTTTTCCTTGGTCCTTAGTTCCCCCACACTCTCAGTAATTATATTTGCCATCAATTGTCTTTGTGGGGATTTAGAGACTCTTTAGGAATGAATGCCAACTCTGAGGCCCTCCAACAAGACCTGTGATGTCGGCCTTTGTCTATGTGACAACCTGATGGAGAAGTGCCCTGAGTTAACAGCATGAGCTGGTTGTCATGTGTCACGGCCAGAAAGCCTCCTCGCCGCCTCTGAACCTGCCCTCTGAGTGTCTGGGCATCAAGTAGGTTTCCCTGGGGCCGTCCCAGGCCTTTCCTGCCTTGTTACATCGATTAGACAGCTAGCATTTCGTTACGGCTTGGGAAAGGGGTACTTTATGGCAGCTCCCCTAAAAACCCATTTCCACATGAATCCCCTCTGGCCTTTTTCTGTTTGGCACATTGTTTAGACAAAGAGGAGTTTGTATGTATCACTTCCCACCAGACTCTCCTAAGTGGAGGCCTGGGATTTGGAACTTAGGAATTTTTTCTCTTTCTAAATGAATGCCTTGTTGAATGGGTTGTTGACACAGTGCAGTTTCTCACATCTGTATAGCAAAAAGGACTGCCTTAGCCACAAGGACACAGTCTTTTATTATTCTTGATATGAGCTACTGTATTTACACTTATATACTTTGGGGGATTAATTTTTGCTTCTCAGCATCATTTACAATGTGATTCATATCTAAATTTAATATGAAATTATATACTTGCCAAATATTTCATCTACATTTTGGAATTTTGTCTTCAAAAATGGTTTTTTAAATGATCTAATCCAAACCTGTCATTTTACAGAGGGGAAAACAGAAATTCAGAGCAGGATTTCTCAACAGCAACACTACTGACATTTGGGGTCAGCTAATTCTGTGTTGTGGGGGGATGTCTGGTGCATCATAAGATGTTTAGCTGCATCCCTAGCTTCTACCCTTGAGATGCCAAGAGTATCCCCCAAATTGTGACAAAGAAAAATATCTGCAGACATTGTCAAATGTTCCCTGGTTGAGAACCCCTGGTCTGGAGGTAGGCATACAGCTAAATTGTGACAAAGTCAGGAGTAGAACCTAGGTATCCTGACCCCAAGATCCATTCTTTCTAGGTTGGGCAACAGAATTAAGCTCTCAACATGTGCAGAGCTCAAAGTAATGGTCAAGAACACTTCCACAGCTCTCAGGGAAGATAAGAGGGCCCAGGAGGCTAAGGAACCAAGAGCAAGGAAGAGCTTTGTGGAACTCTGGGCCCAGGCGTTCTCTCTACACGATCTCCCATCTACTAATAGTACCTGACCCAGTGGCTCATTGACTCAACTTCTATGAGAGAACTTCTACCAAACAACATGTCTTAGAAATTCGTAAGATGTGTGTCCAGAGTGGACAGACTTAGGGGAGAGAATACAAGAGGCAGAGGACTGTTTCTCCATGTGTGTTGACCATCCACACACCCAGAACCTGGGACGAGCCGCAGGGCAGACGTTCCACAAGCCTCATACAGTGAGCATGACTCGTTCTCAGCCAGGTGGACGTCAGCTTGGGCCTGATCTCCAGCCTCTGGTGGAAGTCCTGATTCACACAGTTTCCTTGGCTCTTTTTCCTGAGCTGTGACAAACATCCAATTTGTATAGGGCTCCATTCTGTCTTTTCCTTTAAATCCGTGTCACTTTTCTCTCCTGGCCACAGGCTTAGAGGACATGTAGAGCACTAAATGTGGGGAGTGTGGCAGGTAATGAATACCTCAGGGTATTGCCACTTTCTGATGGAGGAGGGCAGGTGTAATTACCAGGGATTTCGTAGGTGGGAGTTGAGAAGTTTTCATGCTGGGCCTGGTATGAACCTGGGTTTCCACTGTACAAAGGTAAGAAAATTCCACTGTCAGGGCTCTGATGGGAGACGTTCTAACATTTGTTCACTCAGCTCTGTCTTTGGCTCACGGGGCTCCATGGAATGGTCTGAGGTGCCTTTGCTCTAAACACAGGATTTCCTTAGGTGGCTGCGCCTACATACAAAGCAAAAATTTCACTCTCTGAGTCTTTTGTTTAAATGATGCTAGAAATACTGAAATACAGAACTTTTGCATGAAATTACCTTTGAGTAGTTAAATAGGCTCTAAGAACAGAGTTAATGAAATGAGGGAGAATAGGTTCTGGTTATGCTGCTCGAAATTGTGGTTTTATTCTAATAAATCATTGCTTTAGAGAAAAAGTCCTCTCTGAAGTTTTTCTGTCGTATTTCTTTTTTTATTCTTTGAATGAACAGTAAGGTATTCTCTGTGCTTCTGAGTTATTTCCTTCCCAGTCACCTGGTCATGATCCAAAGGGAAAAACAAACTAGATGGATTCTGTGAGCAGTATTTCATTGCCACTCGCGTGTGGACTACAGTGCTACATTTTCCACCAAATAAAGGAAGAACATTCTGGAAACCTTGCACAAAGAAAAATTAGTGTTTATCTCTGCAGTTGAAGTTTCTTGGGGGAAAAATAGAAGCAAATCAAGTAAGAAGGAGCCTCAATTTTCATGAATGCCAGTCTCTATTTCTGAAGATTTCCCTCTTTGAGGAAGAGTTGTGGCATCTTGTTGGCTCAGTGTGTGGCTGCATGACTGAGGAAAGGAGCTCTCTCCCTCTGCCGTATTCCTCCAGCTGTAAAATGGGGACAGAGCTGTGTCAGCTATGTAGAGGAGGAGAAGACAATTCCTCTACCCTCTAGGTCCTTCTGGGTGGTCCAAGAATTAAATTGACATGAGACAGAATTACAGGAAAAGAATCAAAGTTTAATAACTTGTAAACATAGGAGAAACCCCAAAAAACTGAGTAACTCCCCAGAATGGCCGAGGTCACCACCTTAAATGCCATCTTCAGCTAAAGACAATGGAGGATGTTGGGGGTAGGAGAAGTGAGTTATGGGAGATGACCAGAAAAAGCACAGTAAACAATAGTAAGGTTATCATGCAGAGTTGAGTCCTTGCCTTCCCTTGATAAGAGTTTCTAGAGATAAGGTCATCCCCCCTTCTTCCTAGTACAGAGGAGACACTTTTACAAATGGACATTTCCCTTGCAGGTGTAAATGTCTCTTACAAAGGGTACTTCTACTTGGTTTTCAGAGCTTTTTCCATGTCTGCAGTTTCTTAAAAATAATAAGCCCAGAATAATCCTCATGCCAAAGAGACACATCTTGAGGCAGCAAATTCTGCTCCCCCACAGCTGTCAGTGCAGCAAGGCTCTTGCCACAACTGCTGTATCAGTTGGGAAAGAACTCTGACTTTTATGAAAGAATGTCATCTCAGAACAGGCCAAAACCCCAGCATGCCCACGCAGCGTTCAATATTAAATGGCCTCTCCCCACTCCACCACTTACATTCTTCCCTTCACCAGTGGGATGGCAAAACCACAGTCACCTCTCTCCGTCCCCTTCCCCAAGAGCAGCCATTGCCTGCAAGCCAGGCAGGAAGGAAACGCCGGAGAAGACACTCCCTGAGCAAGCAGGTCTATCAGCCAGGGTCCTGACAGGAGAAAATGTGTCACACCCAAATTGGGTATTTTGAGAAGACTGTAATAAAGGGATTGTTTATAAAAGTATGGCTAGAGTGTAGAAAACCAGAAGCGCTAATACAGCAGCCCAGGGTGAGTAATAGCAGAGTGCCAATTTCCCCTAGGTCTGAAGGGTCAGAGGGAGGGAGAAGTTCTCTGAGCCAGATGAAAGGAAGTGTGGAGAGGCCTCCTGACTTGCCTGCCTCCCTCCAGAGTGTGAGAGGGTCTGTCGATGTGGTCCTGGCAGGCCCACCTCCCAGGGCACGAGCAGGATGGAGAAGGGTGGAGAGTGCATCTGGAGGGCATGGAGGAAAATTGGCCCAGCATGGATCAGAATAATTCTTTCAAAATTGCCCTCCTCACTCCCTGAGACTAAAAGGCATCCTTGCTTTCACTCCTGCCACCTTTCGTTGTCCTTGGATGGATACGGCTTAACACCTCCCACCTCCTGTCTCACCTGTCATTTTCTGGCCTGTCTGTTGCCCTCACTCCATCTTCTCCTGATGCTGTAAAAATGGAAAAACTAAAGGCTGGTTCAGATCCTCTCTTGCTGCCAGCAGCATGATGTTTGTTCTGCCATTAGAGCAACACAGACCTAGGATAAGGAGTTTACTCTGAGCTCGTTGCATTCATTTTCCTCAGTACAGACTAAGCAGCAGCCTCTGCCTGCCCAAATTCTGGCTGTGTGGGACCCAGTGGCATAGCCATTGCTCTGGCCCACTCACCAGCCGCTACTCCACACGTGTGGATTCCACACATGATGTGATATCAAACTGCGTGCCCTTTGGATGTCAATCCTTTTGGTCCTCTTGAGTAACATTTAGAAAATTGTTTATTTAGATACCCTGTTGATACCCTAGAGACCTACAAGAGTTGATGCTGTCTAGAAGGGGATTCACTATGCATTCTACCCCCAGTTTTTTCCCAAGTTCAAACGAAGAGCTATTGATGAGACTTTGCCCGTGATCAGAATAGCATTGAGTTTTGTTGTAAATACATTCTTGAGCATCATAATCATAAAGATAGATAAATAGAGAGCTAGAAATAGAGAGAGATAGAAGAGTGTGTGGGTTTGTGTGTGTGTTTGTTTTAAAGACGGGTCAATTTGCTTAGAGCCATCCATTCTCTTGCCTTGACCTACATTCAGTGAATGGCTTCTGTTGGCATGATGGCTGACTGGAGCTTCAGTCCAAGGGGTCTTCAGTTCCTCTAAGAGTCCAGGACCACAGATGCACGAATACCTTGCTTCTTGGGAGAAAGCCATTAAATGAGGAGCAGGAGGCGTGGATTCTACACTGGCTTCACCGCATCTAACTGTTGAACTTGCACACATCACTTTACGTCTTTGGGTCTCAGGTATCTTATCTGTAAATGCAGTAAGGATGAAGTGGCAGTTACTCTCTAAGTGAGCAATGTGGAGTAACAGCCATTTCAGTAGTGTTAGATGTAACTGCTGAGACTTGAGCAAAGACCTTCATGGCCTTTGGAAGTCAGATCTATCAGACATGCAGGGAAGGGGGGTGCTAAACTTCGTGGCCCCAGTACCATGCCTAGTCCTACCCAAGGAGGATGTATCTGCTGAGTGATTAGCAAGTCCTCTTAAAGGAGGACTATGCAAGCTTCAAATTTACCATGTGCCCACCAAGGGGGTCATTGTGTTCGTCAACCTGTCAATAAACTACATGATAAAGATTTGAATAATAGAACAGAACAGTTTCAATGGACTTGTTATAATCTATCAAGTCAATAAATTACAATTTTAGAAAAATCCCTGAATACAAATTTACACAATTTTGAGTTGTTTTACAACTTATCAGGCCATTAATCTAAGTTTTAAACGTCCCTTAATATGCTTAATCATATCCTGTGCTTTTTTAAAGTGCTGAAATATGTTTCAGCATGCTGAACCACAGCAGCACAAGGAAAATATGACTTTAGTGAGCTCCATAAAACTTGCCAAAGCAACCATAAATATATCCAGCATGAGGTCTGTTTTGTGTACAATTTATAGGCAGTAGGTTGGGCTCGATCTAAAGGGTCCGTACTTGTCCTTTGCCTTGTCTCCCCAGGTGGGCAAATGTGGTAGAGAGGAAAATGTGCAGGACATACAGCCAGAGGTGGGTTTGAATCCTGTTTTTGCTACTTACTTCCAGTGAGAGCTTGGGGCAGCCGCTTTGCTTCTTTGAACGTGTTTCTTACATGACAATAGAAGGCCTACCTTATAGGGTGGCTGGGAGGATTGGCACAGAGTGAGGTAGAGGTGAACCATCAAGGGATGCTTCTTGAATTGGAACCACATGTGAGAGCTGACACTGAGCAAAAAGGTCAACAGCATTCTCCACCCCGTCCAAAAAAACCCCCTACACACCCCCACTGTCCATCAGAGAAGCCAGCAGTCAGAATACACTTACCTCCATCTCTTTTGTAAATTCAGACACACCCCCTACCCCACTAGTCACCATAACTACCACCTCCTACCCATCCCCTAAAAATAGCAGAAGAAAGAGTTTAGAATCTGGGCAGGTTGCTTTTAAAACATGTCTAACTCTTGATCTAATTTGTCATTGTTTATAGAGCACTCTCCCTTGATATCTCCTTTCATTTCCTTTTGTACCCTCATTCAGGACCTTCCTAGGAAAGATCCCATCTCTGAATATTTCCATCTCTACTTTCTAACTCCGAGATTGAAAACTTGCCGGTCCTGTAGAACTGAGTTCCACCTGAATGAAAGTCACTATCAGTGACACTGGGGATGTAAGGATAAATGAGATTCAGGCTCTCCTTCAAAGCACTCAGTCTTACAGATCTGAAGATGAGGTTTTTGCCTGTAGCATAACAGTCATATGTAACTGCCAAATCTGTGTACCTACGCCTGGGCTTGGCCATCCTGGCTGAGAGTCTTTCTCTCAGCTGCCACCATCGTGTCCTTACCCAGACACCTTTATGCTAAACTCAACCTTCTGGGGGAAATTCATTTACTCCATTTTTATAGATGAATGTTTCTTATCATGCATGAGAGTTTATTAAATCAGTTTGTTATGAGGGGAGTTCACTAGAGCCCTCTCCGATGCTACCCGAGGGCCCTGTGCCATCTGGACTGTGTAATAGGTGGAGAGTATCATAATAAGATCTTCTGGGACCTAAATGGGCTTCGAGATGGATCTGGGTTACATCATCATCCTCACTTTTATTGTGTCAAAGCTGGAAAAACTGGCTGGAAAGTTGCCAGTTTTCACCTACCCAACAAAGCAAATTTTGCATTTCCTCTACCCCACCCAGTGAGTGTCACACGTTTTTAGTGACTGGTTTATTCTGGAATACTTCCATCAAATCCAAATATGACCTGGGTGAGCTGTGACCTGGAAGCAGAGGATCCTTCCCTGGTGAAATGATCCTAAGTCTTCTGATTTTAATAACTATTTTCCACATGAGATAAATATTGACCATCCTACTCAACCATACATGCTTATTGATTCTAGAAATTGTCAAATGAAAATGTTAAACATTATCCTCAAACACACACACATATGCGTGAACACATGGCTGCAGAGCCAGAATACTAATTCTCTAGGAGCAAAAATGGTCTTGGAACAATTGCTGATTTGCTTTAATTTTGCTTTCCTAATGAGTATAATTTTAATAACTAAAATTTAATAAAATATAAAATGTAATAAAATATTATTATTATTTTTTGGTGAGGAAGATTATCCCTGAGCTAACATCTGTGCCAATCTTCCTCTATTTTTTGTATGTGGGATGCCATCACGGCATAGCTTGATGAGTGATGTGTAGGTCCACGCCTGGGATCTGAACCCGCGAACCCCAGGCTGCAGAAGCAGAGAGCGTGAACTTAACCACTATGCCGCCAGGCCGACCGCTAAATATTTTAATAATTTTAAATAATTGTTTCGTTGAGGAAAGAGAGAAAGAAAAGAACCTTGGGAAGAGTTGGTTTGGATTCTATTGTGGGAAGTTTATGCTTCCACAATTGTAATTAAAGCAATGGGGGAAAAGCTACAGAACTGAATAAGTGTAGATGCAGGATGCAGGCTACTTTTAGGAGAAAAGTTCTTTAACAGACTGATCTTTCCTAGGGTTGATACTTATTTCACTTTATTTATTTATTTATTTTTTTATAATTTTTGTTACTTTTGTTTTATGGAGGTAGAATTTTCAGAGGTCCTTTTTCTACCATTTCTGCTAATGTCATCATATTATTCTTTTTTTTTGTTTTTAAAGATTTTATTTTTTCCTTTTTCTCCCCAAAGCCCCCCGGTACATAGTTGGATATTCTTTGTTGTGGGTCCTTCTAGTTGTGGCATGTGGGACGCTGCCTCAGCGTGGTTTGATGAGCAGTGCCATGTCCGCGCCCAGGATTCGAACCAACTAAACACTGGGCCGCCTGCAGCGGAGCGCGTGAACTTAACCGCTCGGCCACGGGGCCAGCCCCTTATTTCACTTTAGAACTCAAGAGTTTTCCTCAAGTGGAACTACGGAATAGAGTCAGAGGCCACTTCTATTTGGTCAGCACAAAAACATCTTTTCTTTAGCTACCAAAATATTTAAAATTAATGACTGTCATTTTCCCAGGATATAACATTCAGATCAGTTGTGTTTTTGATTCACAATGGAGATGAGGGAAACCTTCCAGGAGGATGAAGCCAAAGTACCTCCTAAACAGTGGTTCTGCAAGCGTCAGGCCAGACCAGCAGCTTCAGCTGGAACTTGTTAGAAATGCAGATTCTCCTGAATCAGAAACTGTGGGGTGGGGAGTGCCCAGCACTCTGTGTTGCAACACGTAGTTTAAGTTTGAGCAGCTTGCTGTTCTTAAGTAAGAAAACATGAGCTTTGCCTTGCGTGCTTATGTGAAATCAATTCCCAGGAACCTTTAGTTACTTAAACAAATATGTGCCTAGGGAGACCCTGTTAGGTGGCCGATTGCCTCATTAAAGTTGACAAAGTAAAGAATCTGTGCTGTTTCCCTTGTGTGATAGAAACCCAGTCACTAACTGAGAGTCTGAATCAGATACAGGACAGGGAAATGCCCAATAGGTGAGCTAATCTGTGATCCTGAGGATGGAGGAGCCAGTGCTGCTGTTTCTCCTCCACTAGAGAGAAGGAGATGATTCCTCTATCAGGCAGCTCCCTAGCTGCCTCCGACATAGTCTGTTCCATGGCTAGAACAGAGCTGACTACATCCTAAAGATTTATGTACAATTTGTAAAACAAGCTTTCTCTTCTTGAGAGTTCTGAAGCAGATCTGTCTTTGGTGCTTTCGTTGAATGCAAATATTTTGGCATACTTTGCTTCCTAGGTAAGGAGAGTGCCTTGCTCATTGGCATTTAATAAATATTTATTTGTTGGTCGACTGATTTATTATTCTCCTTGTCAAGTCACTTGGCTGCTGCTAGCACCAAGTGCACACACAAACAGCAGATTCCTGACTCTGCACAGTTGTGTGTCCTCTGCAAGTTCCCACAGTGGACTCGTTGAACAAGTGGTCAGCACATTTTAAAATGTTGTGCTATAAAAGTACAAGTTGCACGAGCATTTTTGTCCTTCATTTTGCAACAGCTCAAATTGGAAGAATGTTGGCAGTGTTGTTAGCTCTGTTTTACAGATGAGGAACTGTGACCCCTGGAGCTGTGTTCTGTTTCAGAACAAAGAGAACCTCCAGTTACTTTCCCTCTCTGTCCTTCAGTGGCTCCCCATTGTCTGGGTTAATTGCAAAGTTTTTAGTTTGAAGAAGAAGTCTCTCCACAATCTGTCATCCCCCTATTTTTCCAGCCACATTTCTTACCTCCTCACCACAGCCACCCTAAACTACAGCAGAGGAAAATCATAAAATAACACTGACTGGGCCCTGACCACGTGCCAAGAGCTCCCCATGCATCATCTCATGCAATCCTCATAACAACTCCCATGAGGTGTAGGCTCTATTACCATCTCCACTTTACAGATGAGGAAACTGAGGCACAGAGAAGCTAAGAAACTTTACCCAAGGCCCCATAGCTACTTGCAGGTTCCAGCACACTAGCCAGCCCCACACTCCCATGGCTTTGCCCACACACTCACTTTGCCTGGTGTGCACGTCCCTTGGGTGCCTAGCTGACACTGACTCCTCCAGGTCTTATTGATCATCATCTTCATGAAGACTTTCCTGGCTCCTGGCCGCTGCCCCTGGCGGAAATGCCCCCCTCCCCATTTGGACCTCATTGTACTCCAGCACAGAGCTCTTTTGTACCCCTGTTACACTTTTTTGTCTCACCTGACACACTGTGAGCCCCTTGAAGACAACTGGTTTTTATGTTCTTTGTAATCCCAGAGGTTTGCACAGTGCCCGGCCCAGACTGAGAGGTACTCAGCAGATGTTGAATGAGTGAAGGAATGAATAGATGGGAGCTTCCTGGTGCCTCACCTGGATGTTTATCCACTAGACTAGCTTGCAGGGTGGCCAGGAGTCTGGGAGAGCCACTGGCCATTGCTCTGTCCAGTCCATGTCCCTTGGCAAAGTTTCCTCTAGGCTGAGGTGTCTAAGTCCAAACACGATGAACTATGTACCCTGCTCTGATTAGGGGACAGCAGCTCAGCTCTTTGTAAATACAAAGAGGGCAGTTCACCTGGAAGGCAAGATGAAACAGCCCTGTGTAAGCTGGACCCAGGAACCAAGCTCCATGATGGGGACACTCACAGTGATAGAGCCTGGTGGTGGTGTCCATTCCATGGAGCCATGATAAAGCCACCACCTGCATTTCATCTTGGAGGAAAGCTGATTGAATACCATATAAAAGAGCCTGTTGAGGGTATTTGTGGAACCTAAACAAAGGTAGCCTTCATACTTTTGCAAACTGCAGCTGCAGACCATCCATCCCAGCACGTGATAAATGCTCCTGATGTTTCCTTCAGACGCAGTGCTAGGAAAGCTTTTAAATTCTCCAGTGCAGAAGTCCGCCTTATTGATCAGGTGCCTCTCATTAAAGGTTGCCAAAGCCCCTCAGCCCCAGAGAGAGTGCTCCCCTTCCAAGCCTCCTCTGCAGTCCCAGCCTTTCAGGCAAAGAATATGCGTGTTGTTGGAAAACAGGTGTAGACCTTAATTCTTTTTCGGTCCTTACCATACGCACACTGGAGAAGACTGCAGTGAGGTAAATGCCGTATTTACTCGGTACTTCTCTCCCTAAGCTCCATCTGATTCTCCACACACACATTTTAAGAAGAAAATAAAGAGAAAACAGGTCCCCCAAATAATCCTCCGAATTAGAATTTGCCGTTCTGCTTTGAACTTGTGTCCTGCTGCCAGCAAGGGCTTCTCTGCCAAGGCAGAGGGACAGTTGAGGGAGTTAGAGGCGGTCAGTGGCTTGCCTCTGGCCAGAGGTGGCAGGAGCTTCTCGTTGCATTTTCTCCTTTACCTTCAACTGGGCTTCACTCATCCCCTCTTCTTATGAGCACGTCGTTCGCCTCCCTTCGCTGCTCAGGTTTGTCAGATCCCACCCAGTTCTTCCAACAAGACGGCAGCAGCAAGCTTGGGGGTCTTGGAGCTAAAGCCAAAAGCTGAAATTGCTTTAGATCTAAGCCTGAAACTTGAAAATAATCTGAAACAGAAATGCCAGCATCTCCCTTTTGTTTTATATGTAGACCTGACTGTTTCTCCATCCTCCCACCATCTTCCTTGTCCCTCTCTTCCTTGCAGCCCTGGCCTGGACCTCGTGCATAGTGTATGTTTCATATTTGTTTAGTGAAACTGGACGGATGCCCTCCTGAGGTATGGAGGCCTTCTGGAGGAACTGGCAGAGAAAGAATTAGGGTCATTGCAGCCAGTGCTGCTGTTATTAAACTTTCTTACTCTTTCTTATTGAATGAGAATGAAACTCTCTAGGATATACCAAGGGTCCAGGGATTTGGGACTGAGATGCTGGGATAATGTCTTTCTTCCTCTTGCTTCCTCTCTCCTCTCCCCTCTTTTAGTGTGAGGCGGTCATGAGAATGTACAGTTCAGCATGGCGATCCATTGAGCACACGTCAGGCTTCAGTGAAAGTTAAATTTACCTAACATCCTAAATTTTACCTAAGACTGTTTCAGATCCAGCCTCTTGGTCCCAAAGGTCCCTCAGATGCTTTTTCTCGCTAGGATAACTCCCTCCTTCTCCTCTTTCCTGCAACTAAGGCTGCAGGTTCCAGACTAGAGAAACAGCCCAGTCTTGGAGGGTGCATGCCCATGGCTTTCCTAGGAGGAGACTCCCCAACCCTGCATTGAACCCAACCTGCCCAGTGGACCCTGATAAGGGCACCTTCTCTCCCACCACCAGGCATGCAGTCCTGTAGGCCTGGAAAGGCCTTACTGCTGAACCAAGGGGGTTCTGTACTGGCTTATCTGACATCTGTCCCCAGGAAACACTGAAACCCATGCTAATACTGGTGACTCAGGTTCTGTTCCGGTCTCACCCATATGTAGTACTACCAGGAACAAGATTACTATCCTTTAGGAGATGCTCTATATTTAATAGAACTTGGGAGCTAGCATAGACAGTGTTCATAAAGGACAGTTTTATAAAGAAAATGGACTTCAGTAAGGAATGCCAGGAAGATATATACCTAATTATTAGGTGATGATGGCTGTTGCCTTTTTGTTTTAGATTACTAGGTTGTTTATTATGGTGCTTTACCAAATTCTAGGGTGGATCTGGGAGCTAGTATTTCTAGATAGTCCACTGACTGGGTTATTTGACTTATTTTCATAGTTCTGGGTATTATTTATCTAGGTCAAAGGTCAGAAGCAGTGGGATATTGAAATTCCTGGGACCAAAGAGAACCCAGCAATGAGGTCCAGAAGACACTAAACGTCAGTATAACAAGCTGAAGTTTTCATATTTATAATAAAATGGCTGCAGAAAAGAAAAATATCTTTTCCCTTGGTCCTG
Organism: Equus quagga; assembly: GCF_021613505.1. Classification (NCBI taxonomy): domain Eukaryota; kingdom Metazoa; phylum Chordata; class Mammalia; order Perissodactyla; family Equidae; genus Equus; species Equus quagga. The sequence continues at coordinate 37,343,157 of NC_060278.1, forward strand.
TTGTTTTCCAGGCCAAACAGCATCTCTTTGGTGACAGATGAGTCTGCATCAGCAGATGCAGCATTTCTGGAGTGTTCGCCGTTCAGCGACAGATCTATTATTTAGCTCTGCAGTCATAACACATGATTGAGCTTCAGTCGTAAATGGACCCTTTATTAGCAATAAGCACCCAAATCCAAACTGGGTGCATCTGAAAGAATTCTAATTTAAGGAGTGCCCACTGCTGCTTTTCTCAAAAATTCCTTCCATGCTATTTTACAGCATCTTTTGCCAGATCTTTTGAAATACAAAAGATGAAATAACCACAATTTCAATCACAATAACCTCAAACTAACCACAGTAGTTCTTTTCCCCAGCATTCAGAAAAATCTCCAATTGTCCAAAAATCAGGCAAAGGAGAGAGTGGGCAGAAGTTGGAAGATCTTAGCTTCACCTTGCGTCTAGAAAAATTGGGCACCTTGGGCAAGCACAGAGCCTGCCTCGGCCCTGTTCTGTGTAGTGGGAGGACACTTTGCCTCCCCAGCTCTCTCATATGGGCATAAACGACGAAGAATCCAGTGACTCGGTGGCCTGAACTCCTAGGTCAAAGGCGGCTGAGGGAAAGCCGGGAGAGGAGTGATGGTCTGTGAGATCCCGGGCCATTGGCTCTTACAGCAGCACCATGAGAGAGGGTTCAATGAGACAGTAACTATTATTTATTGAGAATCTACTTTGTGGCAAGTGCTTAGCATGATTATTTGCTTAATAATCATGTAAATCCATCAAGATTAGGCTTCTAATCCCCACTTTACTGATGAGGAACTATGTTAAAACAATATGTTCATGGTCACACAGCTAGTCAGAGCTGGGACCTGTCTGACTTCAAAGTTCATGATCTTTGTAGTAGTAAACTCATACCCTCACTGATAATAATGATGATAATAACAAAATTTTATATTATAAATTTTTAAAATATTTTGAAATTATATAATAAAATGTAATAATTATTATTATCACAATAAAGTAATAATAGCTAATGTTTATTGAGCACTCATTGTGTAGCAGGTACTCTTGTAAGGGCTGTTACAGGCATCTGCCCTTTTAATGATCACAACGACCCTGCTGGGCAGGTGCTGTTCTCAGGACTAGTTTATAGACGTGGCATGCAGGAGGTTAAATGCCCTCAGATGCTCACAGACACACATCAGTCAACGGTACCCACAGAGCTCAAACCCAGGCGGCCTGTCCACAGAGCATGTGCTCCCAAGCTCCAGGCCATAATCCACACAGTCATTGGGAGAATGTGCTGGCAGCGAGCGTTCCTAACATTGGAGAGGTTTCTCCGGGGTTCCTCAGAATCCCACTTCCCACTTCCCTTCAGATCCGAGAATGCCTGTCTCCTAGGATGTGTCTTTAAGCCAGCTCGTCCATTTGAAATAAGTTCCCTAATGCAATGAGCTAAGAGATGGGACCCCTTCTGAACAGGCCACTCTCAGATTTCCAATTCTTGCTGACAGACCAGCTCTGAAATATGCCTGTCTCCATCCTCACAGCCTGGCCAGCTCTGTCCCCAGCCTGCTAATTGGAATGAAGGACCCTGCTCCCAAAGGCCGCCCAGCCCTGGGCAGTGCCTCATGGGAAGGGTTTTTCCCCTTGCTTCATACTGACTCCCTCCAGCTCTGCAGTCCCCTGCTGGGCCCGCCTGGTGACAGAAGCGGTGATGGAGAGTTTTGGGGAATTTTCCTCCTCCTCCCTGTGGTCCTGAAGCGCTCCTTTATTGCATCCATCTCATTACCGCGCTCCATTTTCTGCTCTTGCACATGTTCTCTCACACTTAGCTTTATTGTGCATCCACTTGTCACCTTTCCCCGCCTGGCTTTTAATAGTGTAAATCTTCCCTCTCTGATGGCATCGCTGCTCATTATTTGCTGTCTGGCAGGCACCACATGCGCTCACCCACTGGCCCCTCTGAAAAGCCAGCCACCTACAGTGTAGGGATAGCACCCCCATCTCCTTAAAGGTGTTTCAGTTCTGGCCCAGCCCCAGGGAGAACAGGTTCAAGCGCTGCTGGGTTTGGCAGAAGGGCAGCACTCCTTCTCTGGCTCCCACCCAGGATCCTCCCTGTAGGAAGAGGGGTTAGAGGTCACTGTGTTTCACCTTTGCCAGGCAACTGGCTTTGGACAAGTCACTTAAGTACTCTGAACCTCAATCTCTGTAGCCTGTAGGGATGATGGTAATAGTAATTATAATAATATTTCCCTAACAAAGCTGTTGTGGGGACCCAAATGGAAATAAGATATGAGAAAATTCTTTGTAAATATAAAATTTGTAAAACTTGTAAGAAAGTTATGGCGGTGGTGTGGATGGCTGATGGACTGAATGGGTGATTGATTTTGTCAACCAGAGCAGACACTGCTCAAAAATAGGCCCAGAGCACGCCTCAGCCTCCCAGAGTCTGCCCTACCCGCCCCGAACTTGGCCCTGGATCTCATTGCTCTGGACTTTGTCCAGGTGCATACAGCCCCATGATCTTTGACTAGGCCATGTAGGATCATTATTGTGGTTTTATGCAAAGGAATTCAATACAATTTTGTTCTGTAACAAACAACTGAACTGTGCTTAGAATCTCTGGGGTCCCTTCCAGTGTGGATCTGTGATTCTGTAAGGGTAACTTATGTTTTGATGGAACAATGACTTTGAAAGCTATGTTTAAAAGCTCCCTCTGTAAATTGAGCAATTGCAAACTGCTTGTTTCTCCCTGTAATTCCTGGTACTGGAGTTATTTGAGACCTACAAGATCATTATTATTGGGCATATGATAATTCCTAAAAGATTCCTGGAAACTTTCAGTCACATGAAATCGTCGAGATCTTCCTTCAGAAAAAGTAATTTCAGATCACTTCCAGAAATCTTACTGGAAAAGTGTTTAAAGCTTCTCCTTTGATAAAATCCAATTTTAATTTTCTTTTTTATGAACCCTCTTTGCCCATCTCTCCTATCAGGTTAGGCCGGCACACTGAGTAAGTCAAAAGGTGAGAGGGAAGTCATATTTATGGGCTTCAGTGTGTCAGTGGTGGGTTAGCAATAGAATCTTACATTATGTTATAAAGAGGAAAGTGCTGTTTAAATAATGGCTGGAAAAGTACACCCTCATCCCTTGCAGTGTGATTTAGAAATTGGCATTTCATCAAAATGTTTTAGAATGGATTTGTCAGAACGCCCTAAGCATAGAAGGATGTAGAGTGTTGCTGCATTTCTTGGTAGATCAGAAAAGTGAGTGGGTTGAGAAGAATATATATTGAGAAGTATGCACTGTTTAAGGTTCCTGTCTTTCCAGTCATCTTACTTAGAATGGTTGGAGAATTTTCCAGACAGGACTAATGTACCATGGGTAGACAGTGTGAGCACCTACATCATGTCTGATCAAGACAGAAACGAACGGGATAACATAAGGGAAATAACACAGTTAGCTTCTGGATGCTCAGACTGAGTTTACGTGGATTACTTTACAAAAGATGTAAGCAAACCATATATTCTTTAATTTAATTTTTTGGGGGGAAAGAGGAGAATAATTTGTTCTCTGTCTCTCACCGCTGTGTATATATATGTTCATGAAACAATTTTTTGCTTTAATTTTTTAAATTAGGCCTAAGAGAAAGGCTTCTGATGGTCATTAATTTGATGTCGAAAGTCTATTTTCTAGTAGTTGACTTGAAGAATAGGAATTCTTTCTTTCTAGAATAATATTTTATATCTGCACGCTGCTTTACAGTGTGTCTTTATTTCTTCACAACTGTCCTTCAAGGAAGGTGGCACAATGGGGCCATTGTGGGGATGAAGAAACCAAGGCCCACACCTCAGATTACACGGCCACTCAATGGTAGTGACGTTTGGATTAGAATCCAGTCTCCTGGCTCCTAGTTCACTGTGGCGCCCATTATACCTGGAACCTGTAAGAAAGGAGAGAGGCTCATTATAAATGACTATACAGTGGACTCTTGTTATCCCTCCAGGTTTTTCTCTCAAGACCTGAATCTGATCCAAAAATATATGGGAACCAGGAAAGACTACCTGGTCTCTACTGAGGACAGCACTGTGCTGCTTCTCCCTTCATCCTTGGCTCTCATCAGACGGGGCTGGGATGCCAACTAGTTTTTTGTCTACACTCTGGCTCTCTCTCATATGAGTCGGAGAAAGTCACCTGTGAGGGACAGGATGATCGAAATTTCCGTGGCTTCCATCCACCGTGTGGAATCCCAGCATCCCCATCACTGCCACTCGCCTCAGTGGGAGAGAGGAAGGATCCTGGACCACAGCTCTTAGTTGCCGCTTGGCTCTGCGGCTTGCCTGCCCTGCCTCAGTGGACGACACCTTTGGCTGTAGAGTCCCTTCTGACTGTCTTGCTTGTTCTACTTTTCCCATCATTCTTCTTTTCAGTGGATTTTGATGAACTTATTTGCCTCTGACTTACCTCGGAGAAAAATTTCCAGGCATGTTTTGGGAACTAAGAATAGATGTGGAAGGCTTAAAGATAATTCTAATATTGCTGGGATTGAGATAAAAATGATGGTAAATGATATTTCTGGTTAGGTTGATCTGGTTCACCTTGACCAGTTTCTACTGAGCAGATCCTTAAAAATTTGTGAACTTAGACATCAGTTTAAAGAGAGTCAAAATATACAAATATAAAGGAATTGAAAGGCATTACTGGTTAATTTACTCTGCAGCCTCTAAACTTGTAGAGAAAAAGCTATTTATTCTCACCAACATGCTTCCCTTGAGCATTTACTGTGGCTGAGACGCGGGCAGGGGAGAGTCAGTGTTTCCCATGTGTCTGTTGAGGGCCCTCCTTGTGGGGATCCACAGAGGAGTTTAAACAGAGCTCATGCATGGGAATGATTGCTGGTGCTCTCTTTCTCCCACCCCCTTACCATCATCTGTCATCTTTCTCTGACTGGGGAGGGATCCTTCGAATGGTCAGATTTTTCCCAAGCCCTCCTGAGCCTTATAGTCTGAAGAGAGGCAGCTTGTGGGTCGAGAGACAGGCAGTGAAGAGCCTCCTCAGGTCCATGCTCTGCGACTAGGGCAGACGGGAAATCTGTCTACGGGATCACGTGTGGTGGGACGGTGAGCACTCATGGGGGCCACTCCTTGGCAGCCCCCGGTAAGTCTGTGTGGCAGCTGGCCATCGCCTTTGTGTTGATGGAGCGTCTGTACAGTTCACAACAAGCCTCTGCCTCTCTCCCTCATGTCTCACAAATCCTTTCTGCCTCCATCTCATCACGCCAGGCGGGAGGAAGTGTTGAAATGATTAATGAGCAGGACACAAAGACAACTGGTGCCCAGAGCAACAGCTGTCTCGCACCACACGCTAAGTAATCAGATACATGAGGCAAAGTGGGGTCTCCACCAGGGAGAACTTTGGTAGAGGAAGTGCTAATCTACTCTCGGGAGAACTGGGGTGTCAGGCCCCCTTCCCCACTCTGTCTGTGCCTTTAAACTTTTTAGGTCCATTTCCCCCCAGTTCTGCTGTTGGGAGTGAAGTTGTGACTATCTCCTTGACCCTGAAAGCTGGGAGAAGGCTGTGTGTGTGCACCACCGCGGACCCTCTGCTCCACCCAGAGCAGCAGAGAAAGGAAGGGTTGAAGTCGATGTTGCCAAGAACCTACCCATGTTTGCATTAAAGCAACTTCTGGCAAGAGGTCCGAGGGCCGTTCTTGATCACAAGTGGTATCTCCTGAGCGCTTTAAGTACAGAGAATTAAGCAGGAAGTGGAGTGCTGGACTAAAGGAATAATGACACAAAGGAAGTGAAGCAGAAAAACTTAATTTCCTTCCTTTAAGAGGAAAAGAATATCCATTTATTTAAATGAATTGCAAAAAAAAAAAAAAAAAAAGAATGAAGTGTGGCATTTCTCCCGGCCTAGAGTTCAATGGGTTTTTAAAGGGCTGTGTATCTCCTGGGCCAGACCATTGCCTGGGATCTTCAGTCCATCCGCAGAAATCGCACGGCAGGCTAGGAACCTCATTAAGATGCAGGAGCATCTCCCAGACGAATGACTCAGTAAGGCAGCCCCCTCCTGCTTCTCCTGCAGGCCCTGGCCTGGCTTAGCTCATATTTTACATTCAGCACCTCTAGTTACCCAGAAATTGCATGCGAAATTGTGAAATAGGAAAGCAGTGGGCCATGTGGCTCCATCAGTTCTGCCTGGCGTTGCATCATCCTTGACTTGTACTGTTCCAAGGCTGGGCTAGAGGCTTTGCTACAGAAAGCCCGGAGGCCCCAGACACCCACCAAAAGTTGCAATTTGAATATGTGCTCCTAGTATACCTGTCGTGCAACTGGGGCAAGAGAAATGGATGGAACTGAAATAAGATTGGAGAAATTCACAGTGAACAGCAAAAGTGCCACAGTGGAATGTAGACAGACATTGTGGTTATTGTCAGGTATGCAGTGACTGTGGGACTTGATGTTTTACTAACAGGAGCCTTGTAGGGCCCAGTGCTTAATACCCAGCTCTGTCTTCAGTGATCCCCTATGGCATCCTGTTTGTGAGCCATGGTGCCCAAAGTCCAGGACAAGGGGTTCTAAAACCTTGTCATTGACACTGCGATTGGGAAATGCTAGGATATCGTGATTCAGAGGGAGGCAAGTCCGGGGACAAGGAGGACGAGAAACAGGAATCCATCACCAACTCTGTGCTCGGGACTTCACATGTCAGTTCATTTCATTCTCACACAGTTCCATGAAATAGGCATTGTTCATCTTATACAGGGTAGCAAACTGGGAGTTGGAGAACTTCGACTACGTATGGGAGGCAGCAGTTGGCATAATGGAAAAACCATGGCCTTTGAAGTCAGACAGAGGTAGGATCAGAGACCAGCCTTACCACCCACAGCTTTCAGCAATTTGGGGCAAGTTATGTAACATCTGTTTTCTCATCTGTAGAATCTGGACGAGTATGCCCATGCACTGGCTTGTTGGGAGGATTAAATAAGATACTGTAGGTAACAGCACAGCCCTAGCACACAATAGACCCTTGGGAAATGGCAAGTGCTGTTGTATGACCTCACAGTGGGAGAATGAGATCTGGACCCCGAGTGGTCCACCTCATCCCAACCTCATGCTCCCTCCGTGGCCCCCAGCCTCTGGCTCCACCCCTGAGTACCGTTCTTAAGTGATGAGAACAAGCACAGCCAGACACAGCACAGGACATCTGATGAGCACAGCACCCTAGGGATTCTTTACATTTCAGCTCTGTACATTGCAAATTAGTTCCTCCACGCTCAGCAGACAGGGCCGGTAGGCAGGAGGACGACTTCACTCCATGGTGCACAATGTAGATGATTCTTTGAGCATTTCTGTAGGTTTGAAATATTTTATTTAAAAATTTACAACCCCTGTCTCCAAAATTACATGACTGAGATTTCATCAGACCTGACAATTGATGAGATGAAGAGGGCAAGACACAGAAAAGAGTTTAAAAATAACCCTATGCATAGCTTCAGAATTTGCCACATTATATTACAAAAATTATATGTCTCTGGGTCTGTCTTCCCTGCTACTTTATGTAGTACCATCTTTGTATCCCCAGTGCCTGGTCCACTTGGACTGAACTAGCAACATACTAACACAGAGCTGGTAAGGGAGCAAAGGCTGTCCATTTCCCCAGGACTTGAGTCTGCAGAGCTGTGTGTGGCTTCAGCTTGACTTCCTCTCACCTTAGGACCCCGGGGCAGACAGTCTATTTCCATAAGTACCCGACTCAGCCATATGGGTGGAGCTTGGCTGGCTCTGAGCACTAGAAATGTCCATGTCCAATTACTCAGGAGGTGGACTGGGGAGGCGCTGCCTCCTGTTTCCCACCGAGATGCGCTTTCATTCCCTGAAACGACAACTTCTATGCACTCACTTAATGGGATCCCAAATAACATGTTTCAAACAAATCTTTTATCACTGTTGCCCCTTGGAACACATTTCAAATGCTGGCCATTAAAAACAGACCACTTCGCAGGACTTTAATGATGACACTAATAACTGTGGATTTTTGTCTCCAAGAGTCTTGATGAGCAGAAGCGAGGAGTAAATTACAGAGCTAACTTTTATGTCCACGGTTTATTGATCTGTGAGCTTCAAGGGAACTACACCAGCCCCAAAAGCTTGGCAGTCCAGATTACCTTTTCATCTGTGTAATTGGGCCACCAGGGTACCATTAATTTTTAATTTATATTAATAGGAAGACAAAGAACATGATGTGCCATTTCTGTAATGAAGTCATGAACGTATCAAAATATTCTACCTGATAATTATAAATATATCAGTTTTCCCAAGATCCATTGAGGAGTATGTTGCTCATTCATTGTGTTTTTCATCCTAATTTATCAAGAGAAGGTTCCAGATTGCCACGTACACTTAGATCTCCAGAGTGCAGGAGGGTGCTCCATCATAGGGTATCCGACTGTCTTAATCCACGTCCTTTCCTGCCTCTGTTTCTTAACAGGTAAAAGTCATGCTTCGCATTTGTTCCACGCTGGCTCGCGATACATCGGAATCCAGCTCTTTCTTAAAGGTGGACCCCCGGAAGAAGCAGATCACCTTGTATGACCCCCTTACGTGTGGAGGTCAAAATGCCTTCCAAAAGAGAGGCAACCAGGTGCCTCCTAAGATGTTTGCCTTCGATGCAGTTTTTCCCCAAGATGCTTCTCAGGTGGGTAGAAAACCCCCTCGGGCCCAGATGGTGCTGATTCGTTTCGAGAAGTTTTTCTCATTCACCAGGACCTAGGAGCTGGGCGGGTGTCTTCCAGAGCCCTCTGATGGACCAGTTCCTCCACCTACACAACTTTTAGAAGCCAATTTGAGCTCCATTAAATAGTTCAGCCCTTTTGAGTTACTGGTGCCATCCCTTGGGCAGGATCATTGTGCCAGGATTTCAAGAAAATGTGTCCTTAGGAGAAAGAAGAGCAAGCCAGTCAGGGGATGGCATACAGAAACAAGAAGATAGCAGGCAGAATTGGAAGTTTCAGGACTGCTCATCGAGGTGCTGGTGACTGGTCCATTAGGACCCCACTGCTGCCTGGGCTCCTGGATGTGAGTGTGTAAGACGGGAGATGTTTCAGGGAGCTGGAGTAGAATTAGGCCAGACCCTGGGGCCCTATAAAAGCACACTGAGCCGGAGGGCAGGTCTGTAGGCCTAGCGAGGAGCTGGAGTGCTAGGCAGGGAAACTGACATGCAGTCCTGTGGCCTGGATCAGTGGAGTGGAGGGGGGAGGAAGAGAGGGAGCTGTTGCTGCATTACAAACCATCCTAAAATTTAGTGGCTTAAACCAATAAGCATTTATTATTGCTCCCGAGTCTATGGGTCAGCTGAGCATACTTCTGCTCCTAGCTTGGCTCACTCCTGTCTCTGTGGTCAGCTCTGGGTTGGGCAGGTAGCTCTGCCAATCTTGGCTGGATGCTGTCACATGTTTAGGCGTTGGCCAGCTAGTGTAGAGTGGCCGTGGCCGGGTCACCTGGTTTCTCTTGCACACTGTCTCTCATCGCCCAGCAGGCTGGCTTGGGCTTGCTTTCATCGCAGTGGTAAGCACCCAAGCATGCAGCCTCTTGAGGCCTAGGCATGGAATGACACAACATCCCTTCTGCTGTGTTCTGTTGGCCCAGACTTGAGGGGTGGGAAGAGACTCTGCCTCTTGACTGGAGGAACAGCAAAGTCACATTGCAAGGGGCACGCACACAGGGCGGTGGGGGGTGGGGGGGCTATCAGTATAATTTGGAGGCTTCTTGGGAGCCCATGTTGCCAAGATTCCTGGACCAAAGCTGCTGAGTCAATCCCAGTAAGAGCAGATGTCTCCTAGAAGATTCAGTTGCAGCATCTGGCAGAGTCTGCAATGAATGGGTGCAACTGAGTCTTCTAGGAGACATCTATAATCCAGGTTATAGGGACACAGTTGCCTGCATTTTGGCATCAGACATCTGCACTTTCCTGACTAATTTCCTGCACCTCCTAATAAGTGTTTTAGACAAAACAGTGTGGGCTATCTGATAGCCTATGGCAGAACCTGAGGACAAGAGTGCTGATAGCTAATTTGTAGCTCCTGTTAATTTCCTCCACATTGCATCTGGGTGTAGGAAGCAGTGATGGTCACTCAGGCTCCTGTATTACACCCTAGGCACAGCGTATATACATAGGCTCCATTCATTAACAACCTGAGCCTATGGTTTCCCCAAACAGTCTTACCATGGGAAGACCAAGTACTTTATGAATAAGTTCTATGGTTTCTCTCATTCGTTGTGTGTTGTACCATCCAATGGGCTCACAAATCTAAACCTGACATTGGGTCTAATAAATTGCCTACAAATAACTTAATTAGCACAGTTAAAACTTTTCAAAAGCAAATCTCCCTAAGTTGTGAGAATTCCAAAGCAAACTCTAAATTAAGCATGGAGTATTAATGAGTTTTAGATTTATTCCAGAAAAAGGAGCTATTTTTATTGCTAGTCTTTGCTTACATTTCACTCTAGGTTCTAGAGCTCATATGCTTAGTATTACAGTTGCACTTGCTTCAGAGTCCTTTTCTTTTGTTAAAACTCCCAATATTATAATAAATTGTTTTTATATAAATTTGTAGTTTTCAAAAAATTTTATATACATTAACCCATATGACTCTTCCTAGAATTCTGTGGTGTAGGAAAGGTAGGTATTGCTATTTTCCCATTCCAGACAAGGAAACTGAGACTGAGAGATTAAGTCTTTTGTTCATAGTCCTTTTCCTGAGCAGACATCCTTCCTGGGTTCTTCCCCTTGCCTCCCTGTGTCCTGCTCAGTGTCGTATTGCATCTTTGGCCTTTTGCCATTTTATCCATTGTTTACCAGCAATGTGTCCTTGGGCAAGTCACTCTACCTCTCTGGGCCCCAGTGTCTTCATCTGTAAAACGAAGACAGGACCAAAATGTACCTCATCAGCTGTTGTGGTTCACTGAGTTGATGATATGCGTGAGGTGCTTAGAATAGAGCCAGAGCATAGTGAGCACTCAATAAATGGGAGTGGTTTTTACTATTGCATCATCATTGTCGATAGTAATATCATGCTGCTGGCCATGGCCAGCCTCAGTGCCCACGGGGTAAGTACCCTTTGAGCCCCCAAAGCAGGAAAGTGTGCAGAGTGGGCCTCTGCTCTCAGGGCCTTGCTGTGGCCTGTGGAGCAGCAACCACCACAGGGACCCCAGGCAGTTACAAATTTTGCTTTTTCTCAGTCTCGAAGGACATCAGCTTCCTGAAGCTAAGCAATGACGGGAACAGCCCCTGCTCCTCGCTGCCTCTGTGAGCCATCCTCAGTCCCTTTGAGTGGCCTTGGCAGTCATCAGCTGCCCGCTGCTGGAGCAGACCTCTCAGTCTGGCCTTGGGCAGGTATCTTAGTCCGATTGGACTGTCATAACAAAACAGCACAGACTGCATGGCTTACAAACAACGGAAATTTATTTCTCACAGTGTTGAAGGCTGGGAAGTGCAAGATCAAGGTGCTGGCAGAGTTGGTGTCTGGTGGGAGCCCTCCTGCTGGTCACAGACAGCTGTCTTCTCACTGTGTCTTCATCTGGTGAAAGGGGCAAGAGCACTCTCTGGAGCCTCTTTTTTTTTCGAGGAAGATTAGCCCTGAGCTAACATCTGCTGCCAATCCTCCTCGTTTTGCTGAGGAAGACTGGCCCTGAGCTAACATCCGTGCCCATCTTCCTCTACTTTATATGTGGGACACCTACCACAGCATGGCGTGCCAAGCAGTGCCATGTCCACACCCAGGATCTGAACCGGCAAACCCCAGGCCACTGAAGCGAAACGTGCACACTTAATTGCTGCACCACCGGGCAGGCCCCTCTGGAGCCTCTTTTATATGAGCACTAATCCCATCATGAAGGCTCCACTCTCATGACCTACTCACCTCCCAAGGCCCCACCTCGAGTCCCATGACTTTGGATGTTAGGTTTCAACACATGAATTTGGGGGGGACACAAACATTCAGTTGTTCCCAGTAAGGGTGGTGGGGAAGACTCAGACCTGGGGGTAAGCAGAGGCTTCCTGCCGACCTAGCCCTGCCCACGGGATCTGCGGCTGCCTGCTTCTCTAGGTCCGAGGGGAAAGGCAGCAAGGGGCCACTGTCAGCTCCTGACAAACAGCAGACGGACGGGCCGCTGACCACTCTCTTCTCCGTGGACACTGAACAGGCACTCTGCCCTGTGAGGCCTCTGCTGTGTCTCTTCTGTCATCCGACCTTTGCACAGGCGATTTGGTGATGGCAGGTTGGTCCACACACAACCAGTTATCCCCCTGCTGATCTTGAACCTAACACTATTTATTTTATGGATGGCTCAGGACAGGCTCTCAGCCTCCCAAACCCATCTCACTTTATGTCCAAAGAGGGCAGAGCTCATTGAGCAATAATTTCTTCCGCTCTGCAGAGGTGCCTCTGGCAAATTCCATCAAGACTTTGCCATCACGGTACTGCCTCAGTCTCAGGGTTTAGCACCAGGCTCTCACTGCCTAGGCCCTGGGGGTGCGACAGATCTGTGGTCCCCACAGCAGCCTTGTCCTGCCATTCCCTTCTCCCAGGAGGAGCCCCTAGTAGAGTTGCTGAGGTGACCACCGGAACAACTGACAATTGTTGGGGATGCGGTTTTTCAGTGTTGGTTTGGGAGAGAAATATCCGAATACTTAGGTTCGTTGTGCTGCTGCAGCCTGGAGTGAATAACGGCACTCATTGCCGAGGCTGCGGGTCGCGGAGTCCCACGGGAGGCCTGTTGCTCTGACAGCTGCAGCATTTGCACGGCTTCTGGATGCTTCCAGGAGATCTGAGACAGGAACGGCACACAGTGAATCATTTTGTCCTCCCGCTGCTGTGAAAATCTCAGATGCTAACCAGAGAGAGATTTCCCAGATCTTCAAGTTGGTCCACAAAATTTACAGAGTTCTTATTGTTGGCAGAGTGCTGCATTATTGGGTGTTAATGGGGAAAAACCAAAAGCCATCAAGAACCTGATCCCTGTCTAAGGATTTAATAGTCAAGTTGGAGAGGAGACACACACAAGCTGAAGACCACCCATTATGACATGGTGACAAATGGCGATTGATACTGTATACGTTGAATGTATCTGCAGAGAAAGAAAGAAAAGGCTGGTTTTGAAAAGAGGTGGATTGAGAAGGAGGAAGGAAACTGGGAGAGAAGGCAGACATAGATCACAAACCTCCTGCTTATGTTAGAACTACAATGTTTCTCAAGGTCATTTCCTGAAATGGCATATCATCTTTATCCCTCTACTAAGCCTGGCTCATTTCATGAGCACTGCATGTATGTGTGTGTGCACGCACGTGTGTGTGTGTGTGTGTGTGTGTGAAGGAAGGATCTGGTTAGCAGAGGGCAAGTGGAAAGTTTAAATGCCTTGTCTGGGAGGCCAGTAGGGCAGATCAGGGAAGGGCGTGAGGTCCATGGAAGCACCCTGTGTTCCCGTTCCAGCCTATTCCCGCCTGGTCTGCAGAGACAGCAGCTGAAGTGGACCACAGATGAGCAGAAGGCTGGTTTGCAGTTAACATCTGTAGCACTCAGTCTTGCAAGGGGTGGGGGATACTGGAGGGTTCTGAGCACCCCCAGAACTCGGTTAGAGGCTGACCCATCTGGGAATACGATGACTCTGGGATCTGAGCCCCAGGAAAGCAGGGTGGAATTCCCCTTGTTCATGGTCCACTCTCTGCTTGTGTCTCCTCTTGTGTCTGCCAGGCTGAAGTGTGTGCTGGGACCGTGGCAGAGGTGATCCAGTCTGTGGTCAACGGGGCAGACGGCTGCGTGTTCTGTTTCGGCCACGCCAAGCTAGGTCAGTGAGAGCTTCATTTTTTCCTGCTCCTCTTTGGATTCTCATTTTACCCTCTCCAATCTTCTGTATTGGCCCCAGAGTCCTCAGATGAAAGGAAAGGTCGTTTCCCTTAGGCGCTGAATTGAATAATCATGAATAACTATTTCTGCTTTTGAAATGGAGATGTTCATCCTGGGAGCATACCCAATCATCCAGGAAAGCCCTGGAGTCCAAGAGATGGACAAAGGAGGAGCAGAGTTGTTACCCTGTGGTCCTGGTCAGGGTCACGCCCAGAAAGCCCGCATGAAAATGTACATTTCCTGGCAGGGGCTGTGGGAAGCAGCGAGGGCCCCTGGACCCCTCCAGAGGCCTCATGTTGGTTGATGGAGCCAACGTAAGAGCCAGAGGAGCGGTCTCCCACGCAAACCCAGGACCCTGTTAGGACGCGTCTGGGGAAATCAGGCTGACAACCACCGCGCTTCCCAACATCCTGCTATCTGGAATATGCTGTGCCTAAGCACCTGGGAAGGGAGGCAGCAGAACACCCCGACAAGGGTTTGGAGGATCAAATCCCCCCTAAAGTGCCTTCCTAACCCTGACCTGTGGCCATCTGCTCACCAGGTCTTACCTTCCGTGCTTGATAAGTTAGTAATTTGGGGAGCTCCAAAGAGTGTCCCTTGGCAGAGATTCCAGCAGAGCCCCCTTACACATGATGGAGGCAATTCTGTGCCAGGACAGAAGGCCCATTTCATCTTGCTCCTGCTTTGCTCGTCTTGATTTCTGATCAAAGCAGTAATCCAGATTTTAATGGAATTCGCTCATACTATAAAAATATACACAGCGTTTAACTTGAGAGGCGCTGTAAAGTGTACGTCTGTGCACTTAATCTGTGGGGTGATGATAAAAAGAACCGTGATGGCGATGAAAGATCCCTGCCTTCTGCTACACGTAAAACGACGAGGAAACTGAGAGCTGGTGGTACTTGGGATCCTCCTCCAGGTAAAGTGTGGTTTAATCTTGTCATTAGTCTGTGCTCTTGCATCTTTATTACAGCCGCTTAATCAGCAGGACTCGGAAATGTTTCTTGTTGTTGTTGTCAAATTCTCAATATTTCTCTCACCTTTTTATTTCCTTTCTTCCGCATCCTTGGCATCTGTTCTTGAGACACTGGAGAATGATTCCCGACACTCAGTCTACTTTTCTTTCTTCCCTGGCCCCCGCAGGAAAATCCTACACCATGATCGGGAGGGACGATTCCATGCAGAACCTTGGCATCATCCCCTGTGCTATCTCTTGGCTCTTCAAGCTCATAAATGAACGGAAAGAGAAGACCGGAGCCCGTTTCTCAGTGCGCATCTCAGCCGTGGAAGTGTGGGGCAAGGAAGAGAACCTGCGGGACCTGCTGTCCGAGGTGGCCACGGGCAGCCTGCAGGATGGCCAGTCCCCCGGCGTGTACCTGTGCGAGGACCCCATCTGTGGCACACAGGTGATTGGTTCTGGAGCTTGGCTGGCTCCAAGGTGGCTCTTCCCCACCTCGGAGGCTGGGGCACATCCCCCTGTGACTCACTCCACATGTAAACTGGGGAGGCTCACAAGTGTTTACTTTGAAGTGACCTGGAACTTTATGGCCTGCAGCTGTGGGGCCATCTGCTCACCCAACCTAAATATTTGTACCTTGACTCTAATTGACAATGAGCAGGAACCACAATTGTTGTAGTATTTGGGGGAAATCGAATTCACTTTCTTTATGCCCCTTTCCAAAAAAAAGTACAACCTTTCTTTTGTTTAACAATAAGCCAAAATATTTACTGCTCCGCACAAATAGCTACAGCCATTCTCGGGGCTGTTTATGGCTCTATAAACTGTGTTTCTGGCACTGGCTTGCGGCCAGATTAGTAGTGCTGTAGGAAAAAACTAATAACCACTTTCTAATTAGAACCATGATATAATTGCTAGAACTATGGAAGCCAAGAGAAGCTCCAGTTCGCATTTTCAGGATGTCATGCCTGTTACGAGCGTTTCTCCCTTGCTCTTTGACAGTAGATGGAGGGCTGACTCGGGAGCTCATATCCAGAATAATCTGGATAATAATATTCTGGGTAATAATCCAGAATAATTAATTCTTCCAGTCTCTGGCAGGAGGCTTTATTTTTACTTTTATTTTTTAGATGGGTGTTCATTTTGATAAGCACCTGCCTCATCCCGAGTGTGAGTGTCTTCATAGGTGAGGACCCCCTCTGTTACCATGCTCTTCCCTGCTCACAGCATCTCTGATCCTTCCATTCCCACTGTGAATCCTCCGTTCCAAAGCTCCTCACCAATCGCAAGGCCCTGCGTGACCTGTCCCCTGCCTACTTCCCACTCCCCTTCAATTGCATCTGGGTCCCCAAAGAAAGCAGTGCCCCTCCAACTTCAGCGTGTGTATGAATCACTGGGGATCTTGTTAAAATGCAGATTCTCGTTCAGTAGGTCTGGGGTGGAACCCCTGATTGTGCATTTCTAACAAGCTTCCCAATGATTGACATAGTAGCAAGGCTCTAAGGCACTCACCATCCTCTGCCTTACCTCTGGGCCTTTGCACATTCTGTTCTCTGTGCATGGAACACTTCCCTTCCCTCTTGCTCTTCATCTGGCTAACTCCTTGTTCTTTGGGTATCAGCTAGATGTCACTTCTTCCAGGAAGCCATCTTGGATGTTTCTTCTGATTGTCAGTTGTGATTGCCTAGTTAGTTCTCTGCAACTCTCAAAGGGTGGGTACCATGTCTGATTAAAATTGGCTGCTCATAGTTTTAACAGATGCATTAGATACTATTTGGATGTGGAATCTAATTAGAATGCAAACTAATTGGTCATGAAAACCTTAATCTGGTGGTTCTGAAGCGTTAGTCTTCATCAGACTCACTTGGAGGACTTGTTAAAACACAGGTTGCTGGGCTCCCCATCTAGAATTTCTGATTCAGTAGGCCTGGGAGAGAGCCCTAAGATGTGTAGTTCTAGTCTGTTCCCAGGTGATGCTGGTGCTGCTGGCCCGGGGGCCGCACTTTGAGAACCACTGTTCTGAAGCATAAGACTTGCTCAGACGGTATCTACACAGCACCTGTGATGGAAATCAGTGTCACCCTACCCACCGCTCCCACTCTGAGCATCACCTGGACATTCAAATATGCTAGAACCTCCACTCACTTTTGTAGCTGCATTAATGAAGTTCCACTCAGGTGAAAGATCTGGCTAAGTGAAAGCTAAGAAGAAGAGGAAGAGACCAACATCGTCTTTATTTTAACTTTTCTTGTTGAAAAATCTTAAAAAGTCTTTGGTTTATTTTTCTGCCATAGTAAGTACAAAACAGTGAACACAACAGAATCTCTCTTTGAAATTTGAGGCTTTTGATGGTCTTGGGTTCCAAATATTGGCTCTCACAGTTCAGAATTATAAGTATAGTTAGAGTAGAAAACTGTCAGAATATATACCGACCCTATTTGAATCATTTCTTTGAATAAATCAGAAATATGAGTTTCCTTTTCTCGCGAAAAAGACGAGTGCTGGTCAGACTCTGATAGCATTGGTCTGATTAGGCTTGACTGTAATTGCCAAGGGGTCTCATAGGATCCAGACACATTGCCCATGACACTTTCTTTAGTCAGTTAATGAGTATGCCATGAACATGAATTAGGAACTGAAGATAAAAATTGATATCCTGTAAATAATACGGATGAGACACTCAGGCATCTTGGGTGTTTTCATGTGTCTTTTACATTTACTTCTTATTTATAACTATACTAGGAAAAGTGGCCTAAATTTGGCTTTGGTTAAAGAGCTGGATAAATTGAGTTCAGTTAAAGCCAACCAAGTCTTTTCACTTCTTTGGAATATCAGTGCTGTCTGGACTAAAATCATATTTTACAACCTACCTGTCTCCAAACAGTCTAATCTTTGAAATCAAGATGCGGTCGTGTCCTTCATGTTTTCTCAGGTGAATGGACGGCCCAGGATGTCAGTTTGGTGTCCTCTGCAGAGAGCAGAATGGGCCCCTACTCCCCCTGATCACTTGGATACATTTGCTCTTCACATCTGCTATTTACAGATTCTACTTATATTGTAAAATGGGTAAAAATATGTTCCATCCAATGTGTGCTCAATATTGATTTTCAGAAGTGAATTAAGCTGAGAATTGCACATGAGAACAGGACCTTGTTCCAGAAGGAGTTTTGGCCTTTGAGAGGCATGTAGCTTTACTCTGCAGAATGGATGGCCAGGCGTGAGCGGCTGGCGAGCCCTCCTCAGCCTGCAGCTTCAGCTCTGAGCTTGTGTCTTCCAGCTGCAGAACCAGAGCGAGCTGCGGGCGCCCACCGCAGAGAAGGCTGCCTTCTTCCTGGACGCCGCCATCGCCTCCCGCCGGGGCAACCAGCAGGACTGCGATGAAGAAGACCACCGCAACTCCCACATGCTCTTCACCCTGCACATCTACCAGTACCGGATGGAGAAGAGCGGGAAAGGAGGAAGTAAGTTGACCTGTCTCTACTCTCAGACTAGTGAGAAACCCCTCGTTGAGGGCAACCATCACCTTTTCTTAATGTAGTTCAATTTCACCAGCATGGAGTTCGTGATTTGGAACTCAAGATAACGATAGGGTCTGGGCTGCAGTTTACTTTTGAACATCCAGGGGAAAAGGCTTTGCTTTGGTAAAGATAATTTATGAAGGTAATTGCCTTGGGAATGTGAGAGAACCAACTTAAGAAAACTGCTTCATAGTATCTTTTTGTTCACAAACCTTAAAGGTGCTGATCATGAAAGACGGATCTGTATCCCCCAGCCCTCCCACCAGTGTTATTCATCGTGACCTTGAGTCCACTATATGGACCCAAAAGAACCAAAGTCATGTTTTTAAAGAGTCTATAAATCAGACTTGAATACCGAAGCAGACTCTGGCTGCCTCCCTCCCTCAGGTAATGCCCATCAGTGACATTTCCCTGTAGAAACCCTGGCCCATGCCCTGCTCTGTGAGGGAGTTACACTGCCAGGAACCCAACTCGATGGTTAGACAGTTCCCTCTTGGCTGTTTTTTCAAAGCCAGCACTGACGTTGGTGCATGTTCATCCCTTGTCTGCTGAGTAGCGTAGACTCTATGCTCAGTGGCTGAGTACCAGCGCTCAGCTCAGTATCGCAGGTGGGATCTTGCACTGTGGGCAGAGTAGTCCCTTGACCTCACTGGGCTTTCTAAGGCAAGTGCAGGCCACAGGGCTGGGCTGGCCAGGCTACAGCTTCCATAATCTCTCGATGTCCACTTCTACAGGGCTTTCAAAACGGGCAGTTGGCCCCCAGAGCTCTCTGAATGATGTCTCGAGGATGCTGGATGCCAGAAAAACAAACAAAAGTCCTGAGTCAGGAGACTTAAACTTGGTGCCTAGAAACTGAGAAGCTAATTGGCTAATGCAGAGGCAATCAACTAACGCAATTCTAGGTGGAGCCTAGAATTAAGACGTCCAACTGGGATCTGTGGATGGGCTCCCCAGTTTCTCCCCAGGTCTCCTTGTTGCCCAAAGACTTGGAAACCACTACTCCTGGAGATAGCTCTTGGGGGCTTCTGTTGCCCCAAGTGGAAGCTCTCTCCTCCCATCTCATCGCCTCTCTTGGCCCAGTTTCCTGCCATTATTCCTACTCCTTAATTGTTGTTGTTTAACTCAGGTTTAATGGGGTATAATTTACATTCAGTAAAACTTACCCTTTTTATATGTCATTAGATGCGTTTTGACAAATCTATAGTCATATAACTACGACCACTATCAAGATATAGAACAAAACTATAGCCACAGAAATGTCTCTCTTGCCCCTAGTAGTCAGTTCCCTCCCTAGCTCTGACAACCACTGATCTGATTTTTGTCCTTATAGTTTTGCTTTTATCCAGAAGATCATAAAAATGGAATCACATGATCCATATGTGGCCCTTTGTGTCTGGCTTCTTTCATTTAGCATAATGCATTTGAGATTCCTCCACGTGTTGCATACCAGTCATTCACTTATTTTTCTTGCCTCCTGCTCCTTTGGTTTTGACTGGGCCTAGAGACTTGCCCCCTATCTCTACCCCGGGACTTGGGCTGGAGTTCCACTAATCCAGGCTAGCCTTCATGGCTCTGACCATCAGCCTTGGCGCCCTGCCCTGGCTGCTGCCCAGGAATCTAGAGATACCGGCCCTCACTTGCAAGGCACTGGGCGACCAGGCAGAGGTACCATCAGCAGCTAGATCTCTTTTGAAACCAGCAATGGTGTTGAAGGTCTGACTGGGGATGAGCAAAATATCTTGAATGGGAATCTTTCAAAAGAGGTTGTTTCTCAAGGAAAGGCTCACGCCATGTACAGCACTTCCACTTGGAATAACTTTCTTAAAGAAGAAAAGAAGGCATTAGGAGAGGGATGAGAAGAGCCAGACCTTTAATCCGTAACAGAATTTTATCCATGTTTCTCCTAACAATCTGGGGGCTGGCTTTAAATCCTGCCCTCCCTGTTTTTTCTCAGTTACATCTTAGCAGCGTGAATGTGAGAGTCTAAAACATGTTTATCTTATTCTTTTAAGCTGTCAATAATAATAATAATTGGACCTTACAGTGGATTCTTGTCCTTTTAGCAAAAGGTGACGCGCAAAAGGTCTGAATCTTGAGCCAAGGGTTTCCAAATGACACTGAGAAGAAAAACTCAGTGTTGGGATCATCTCCTCCTCCTTCTAGCTTTCAACACAAGCTACAACTCTGGTTTTGGTTTTTCACTTTTTTTCATGATTTTCTCAATTTGGAATCGGAAAGTAGAGAGAAATCTTGAAAACAAACAGTTAATTAAGTTACTTCAATTGTAAGAACTTAAAATTCAGCTTCCATGAAGGTGTAGACTAGGACATTCCTAAACCCAATAATCCACCCAAGGTCAGTACTTAATGGATCCCGAACATGTATTAAATATTTAACATCCAACTCATCTTCTTCCTATTTATAAATTCTGAAAGTGAATTGCTTTTAAATAATAAATTCAGGTTAAAGGAAAAGGCAGATACCATTAGTGGCTTCCAGAACTTCTTTAGGTACTTTCTCATGTGTCTGTAGATGAGAACAAAGAAGGGGCGGGAGTGAAGGGGCTGATATGGGGGTGAGCCCCCAAGGATCCGGAGATGTCACCTGCCAGCCACAGCACCCAGCTTCTCTCAAGGAAGGGAATCCAGGCCAGAATGCACACAGCTCCCGCTCACAGCTTGCTTGACTTCAGTGAATTTATATCTGTTTAAAATATAATTAGGAGATTTTGAGTGTTGTTTAAAATGGAAATTTTGTTTACTTATATATAAGTAATAATCCCTGTGGGCCTGGCAGCCAGAACTCAATTAAGGGAAAGTTTATTAATTAGTCACCCTGCAGGAAGCAGACAGCAGAGCGTGCTGCTCTTAACTGGCCATTAGATACTTAGATGATGGATTCAAAGAGGCCTCTGCTGCAAGAACTAAACACACCGTGTGTATATATGCACCTGAATCTTACACACATATATGCGTCCTATACACGCACATATGCACATATAAGTAGACAGACAAAAATGTTTTAAACACGTCAAGATAGAAAAGAAACTTCTGGTGTATCACTGTTTTTCAGATAACACTAGGTTAAGCTGAAAGTATTTCCCTGGTTTCAAAAGTTTTTGGAGCATCAGCGGGACCCGTCCTTCACCCATCACGGAGCCTTCTCCTGCTTTCTAGGCTAAACCTGGAAAGGCTTGAGGACCCCCTTGGGAATTCCAGCATTGGAGAAGAGAGCCTAAAGCCCCGATGGTCAGGAGCTGCTCCTCGTACTTGCACGGATGAGTGTCTAGAGCAGGATGAGACTAGTGATACTCCAGGGTAATACACTCATGATACTGACATTTTACAAGTCCTGTTGATAAAGGTGGTTTTTAAAAGCATCACTTTGATGAGTAACCTGAGTTTTCAAACAGCTGTTGCCCAGGATCTAGAATGACACTGGGTCTCTGATTTGTTCTTTCACTTTATTACCACTAGAGGAACCTAGAGGCCAAGCGTGGGCTGGGCTGGCTGTGTGTGCGCACACGGACGAGTGTGCATGCTTATGGGCATCTGGCTGTGCCTGCACTCATCTGTTTACACGTCTGAACAGACTGTTTCCTTAACCTCAGTTTTCTTTTGACAACCAACCACTCTTTCTTTATGTGTCTTGGAACAGCTTGAATCACCTGACGCCCTATCCAGGGCTGTGTGGTCTATATGACTCTAGAGGCCCATTATTTGGGTGGTAGATGGGGGAAAAGGGATCTAGGAAAGAACATTGTTTCTAAAGGAGGCAGAGAGGGGCCTCAGCTGTCCTTCATACAAAGCTCTGTGTAGGGAGGACAGCCACACATGGCCGGGGGGTACTTCTGGTCTCTCGTCTCCCCCCTGGTCATTATGAAGTGACAGTTTTCTATTTCTCGATTTTTGTAATATGATTTTTAAAATCTTTGGCCAGGAGACAATATTCTAAACAGCGCAGTCTGGAATTCCCATAGTAATCTCTCATGGTCTTCCCGTCACCGCCGTCTCAGCAGCACTTCCAGACCTCTGAAGCCTGATCCCCACTCTGCCACTCTCAGCAGATAATCAGCAGCCTATTTAAGGCGAAGATAGAGTTAACCTGGTGTATTGCCTCAGCCTCTCTCCTCTTAGCTTCAAAATCTCCTTGTTCCTGCACCTGGGTCCCCCTGCTTCTCTCCCACAGGTGTGCTTCCTCCTTCTCCTTGCCTTCTTTATCCCGTCCCCTTCTGTCTCTTCTGGGACCTCACCAATTGGGACCGTCAGTCATCTTTTCATGCTTTTATTTTCAATCACTCCTACCACCCAAGCCAGAGCTAGGTGGAAGGAAGGGAAGAGGAGGGCAATGACATCAACAATTTAAAAAAAGCCGTATCTGGACCCTACTTCCCCCTTGAGCTGCCTCGTCCATCAAGCCTTTCAGATTCTCCCTTTGTGTAATGTTTCCCCTTTAAGACCCATGACAGTTTGGGGAGTGGTAAGCCGTTGCCTTACTCCACCTTATATTTCAATCATCTGTGGGCTTGTCTAACCCCATTAGACTTCAGGTTCCCTGAGGACAAGCCCATTATCCATCTGTCTGTCCTCCACAGTGTTACTAGTGTGCCTGGCACATCAGTGCTCGGTCCCTATGTGTTCAATCAAATAGAACGTGTGCTGTCGTTTTATGATTTCTCTATTATCTAGTTTAGCTGTGTTTCAGAAAGAGAAAGACCATCCAGTTACCCTTCATGTAAACAGATGGTGTGAGTTCAGTGAAGCCCTCTTATGTAACACAGTCAGAAGGAGCTGGTCAATTGAGAAAGTGAGTTGGAAAGAGGATTCATATAAAATGATACATTCACACCATAAATATTTTATTTCAACTTAAAACATCCAAATGAGTATTTATTCATCAATCTCCTCAAACAGGGCCGTGGCTTCCTCTTTGAGATGAGTTTTCAACTTAAGGTTCTGGTTTTTATAAAAGCCACTCAGATTAATAGTCTGGTTTTTGCTTTAAATTTCTTCTAAGTGATTCAAGAACTTAAAAGACACTTGTGCAGCCAACTGGATATAGACTTTTCTAGACTGTGAAAATTTTTTCCACTTTATAATTTCTCATTCACACCTAATTCAGCATCTTAAAAAAAAAAAAAACAACTCATTTTTATCACATCTTTCCAAAGCATTGGGTTTAGTTTTTAAAGAAACATTAACTTTCTTTACACAATCATGTTTTATTGGTGTATATAATATTAAATTATGTTTTTATCTATACTGACAAGTATAAGAGTGTGTAGACAAAGTAGCGGGCGGCCAGCACTGGCCACAAGTGTTCAGTGAGCCGTGGGCATCAGCCAGCCTGCCTCACACAGGGGATGGAGAGCATTGGTTAACTGGCCAGGTGGCAAGGCAGTGGTTCCACTTTGCTGCACATTAGAGTCACCCAGAGAGCTTTTCAGTGAATCTCAGTGACCATGTCACACTCCAGGCCAATTAAATTAGAAAGCCTGAGAGTGGGAGCCAGGCATCTATCTTTTTTTAGATTCCAAGGTGATTCTGACACCTTGCAGCAGAGTTTGGGAACCACGAAGTTATGGAAAGGTGAGTTAAAAGAATGCCTATGTGCTTTATAATTAGCTCTGGATTTTCATCTTAGACTCAGCATAATTTTCTATGAGGTTTTGGGCAATTTATTTAACATCTGTGAACCTCATTTCCCTCATCTATAAAATGGAGCCAATTCTTGCAATACAGGATCATTGTAGGAATTAAGTGATATTAGAAGAATTTAGCATTTCCTGGCACCTCCTAGGTGCTCAATAAACTGAGCTGGGAGAGTGGCTCAGGAGTGGGGTAAAATTAGCAAATTGCTTCCTGTAGGGAGAGTAAGGCATGTGGGTAATTTGGTTTGGTCAAGCTCTAGACTTAAAATATACATATTAGAATATAAATAAAGGATTCCTCGAGGCAGACTGAGTTGTGTTCCTTTATCCCTGCAGCTGTGATCTCAGAAATCTGAGATGTCGGTGAGGAGCCTGCTCCTATCTGCTATTAATTATCACGTTTCATTCATTGAATTGATTATAGAACTGCTTTCTTTCTGACCACCTGTAGTCATGTAAATTCTTTTTTTTTTAAGATTGGCACCTGAGCTAACAACTGCTGCCAATCTTTTTTTTTTTTCTTTTTCTGCTTTATCTCCCCAAATCCCCCTCGGTACGTAGTTGTACATCCTAGTTGCAGGTCCTTCTAGCTGTGGCACGTGGGACGCCACCTCAACGTGGCCCGACAAGCAGTGCCATGTCTGCGCCCAGGATCCGAACCAGCGAAACCCTAGGCTGCCGCAGTGGAGTGCGAGATCTTAACCACTCGGCCACAGGGCCGGCCCCATGTAAATTCTTGGTAACAGCAAATGGGCTGTGCTCACTCCCCTTGTACCATTCTAGAGTAAGCACCATGGGTGAAATTCAGAGTTCTGACGACTGACACTCCAGTGGGCGTAGAGAAGAGTTGATTTTCCATTGTCTGAATGTGACTCTCACTTTGAGTCATGCAGTTATAATTATAGGTATTTTATAATACTATTCTTCAGCACAGTCTAAACTACGCCTTTTGTTCTCTGTGCTCTGTTTTACTACATGAACATTATGCACTTTATTCCATTACATCAAATGGACTATTAGAGTCTGAAAGTCCAAACTGGTCCCTGCCTTTGCTCTTTAATCTGCGGTACACGTGGAATATCTGAGCTTCTCCTGTCTATATAATTAGGTTGCAAAACAGATGATATTTTGCTTTAAAAATAACTATTTCCGCAGCACATTGCCATGACCTGATCTTGCACCATAGAAAATGGCATAGAAGAGAAATAACATATCTTCCCTTTTAAGGGTTTTTACTGGGGATAGTGTAAGGTAAACAAAATATCATGTCCTTGATGTGAAACGTTCTTGGCCATAGTAACTGGAGAGCCTGACTTGAGCTGTTGTGCTTTCTGTAAATTCATCACCATTTTTCTCAGCACTAGATGTCGAAATTGACCGTGGGATGGGGTAGAGACAAGATTCGGGTTAGGACAGTGGTTCCCGGATGTTTTCATCCTACAGTGTGAGCAGCACCTCGCCCTCCCACATCTGTGCTGTCATGTGGGCTCTGCCTGCAGATGTGTGGGCGCCCAGACACTGCCCACATGCTCCTCACACAGCCACCAGGACCCAGACACACCCACATCCTACCCTGCATCCACTTTCTCAACCCGCTGCTCTTCCACTTGCCCCAAATGAACTGAGGTTCCACAACGGCAAGTTTCCATTTCTACCTTTGCGACCCTCCTTCCACCCAGAGTAGGGGAAGGCAGAGGGAATAGCAGCTGTCCTAGAAGCAACAGGAGGTGGGCCCGGTCTGATGGTGTGAGCTGGGCCACCCTGGAAAGGCAGGAATCCAGAGGCCTGAGGAGCAGGAGTCTGCTGCTGCCTGGGGAGCGAGGGGGACGAAGGGAGATGACCCAGGAGCTGGGGTGCTGTGCTGAGGGCCACACTAACCTGGGAGAGTGGGGCCTGGGAGAGAAAGGCAGCCTTGTAGCTCCTGCTGCCTCAGGAACTGGCTGAGACCACGCAGTGTAGGATGAAGAGCACAGGTCTTGAAGGTGTGAATCCTCCTCGACCACTGACAGCATGAGCACAGGCAGGTTTCCTTTTTTGAAAAAAAAAAATGCTTTAATGAGATATACTTGAGACACAATAATTTGCACATAAAGTATGTAATTTGATAAGTTTTGTCATATATATATATATACCCATGAAAACATCACTGCAATTAAGATAACAAACATATCCATCACCCCCAGAAGGTTTCCCTGGAACCCTTTGAAATCGCTCCCTCCAGCTCCTCTGCCTTCCCCTCCCTATACCCAGGCAAACACTGATTGGCTTCAGTTCCTATACATTAGTTTGTATTTCCTAGAATTTTGTATAAATGGAATCATTTCATACAGTCTGTACTCATTTGAGTGGCTTCTTTAGCATAATTATTTTGAGATTCATGATACATGCAACAAAGTGCATTTATTTTTATTTCTAAATAATAAATGCCTATCCATTCACCAGCTGATGGACATTTGTGTTGTTTCTGGTTTTGGGCTATCACAAATAAAAGTACTGTGAACATTCGTGTACAAATCTTTGTTTGGAAATACATTTCCTTTTCTTTTGGGTAAATGCCTAGAAGTGGAATGGCTGGACCATATGATAGATGTTTGTATAATTTTTTAAGAAACTGCCAACTGTTTCCCAAAGTGATTGTACCATTTTATATCTCCACCAGCAGTATATGAGCATTTCAGCTCCTCCACATCCTCACCAACACTTGGTATTGTCAGTCTTCTTAATTTTAGCCTTTTTATATAATAGATACATAGTATATCTCACTGTGATTTTAATTTGCATTTCACTAGTGACAAGTGATGTTTAGTATCTTTTCATGTACTCATTTGGCATCCATACATCTTCTTTGGTGAAGTATCTTTTGCCCTTTTAAATATTGTCTTTGTCTTATAGTTAAGTTTTGAGAGTTCTTTATATAATCTGGATACAAGTCCTTTATCAGAAATGTGTTTTGCAAATATTTTTTCCCAGTCTGTGTCTTACCTTTTTATTCTCTTAACTATGTATTTTGAAGAGCAGAAATACTCAATTTTGATGAAGTCTATTTTATCTATGTCTTTTTTTATAAATCATGTTTTTCGTGTCATGTCTAAGAAATCTTTGCCTAACTCAATATCAAAAAGGTTTTATAGTATACTTTCTTGTAGAAGTTTTATAATTTTAGGCTTTATATTTAGGTCTTTGATCCACTTTTAATTAATTTTTATAAATTGTGCAATGTGTGGATTAAGGGTATATATGGATTAAAGGTATATATAACAATTATATATATGTAATTGTTCCAGTATCGTTTGTTGTAAAAACTATCTTCTCTCTACTAAATTACCTTTGCACCTTTGTCAAAAATTATTTGGAGCCAGCCCTGATGGCCTGGTGGTTAAGTTTGGCACGCTCTTTTGTCTGTTGATCTTGTATCCTGCACCCTCACTAAACTCACTTAGTTCTAGCTGCTTTTTTAATGTTTTGCTGAGGAAGGTTAGCCCTGAGCTAACATCTGTGCCAGTCTTCCTCTATTTTGTATGTAGGATGCTGCCACAGCATGGCTTGACAAATGGTGTACGTCTACACCCAGGATCCGAACCCATGAACCCAGGCTGCTGAACCACTCGGACATCGGGCCAACCCCTCTACTTGCTTTTTTTGTAGATTCTGTTAGATTTTCTACATAGATGATCACATAGTCTGCAAATAAAGACAGTTTGACTTCTTTCTTTCCAACCTAGATACCTTTTATTTCTTTTTCTTGCCTTATTGTACTGGCTACAACCTTCAGTACAATGTTGAATGCAAATAGTGAGAGTGAACATCCTTGCCTTGTTCCTGATCTTAGAGGGAAGACGTTTAGTCTTTTCCCATTAAGTATGATGTTAGCAGTAGGTTTTTCATAGACACTTTTTATTAAACTGAAGATATTGCCTTCTATTTATATTTTGCTGAGAATTTTTTATCAGAAATGGATGTTGAATTTTGTTCACTGCTTTGTCTCCATCTCCTGAGAGAATCATATAGTTTTTCTTTTTTGTTTGTTAATATGGTAAATTATATTGATTAATTTTTGTTAACCAACCTTGCATTCCTGGCATAAACCCCACTTTCTCATGGTGTAAAATCCTTTTTATATGTTCCTGGATACAGTTTTCCAATATGGTTCTCTATTATTTTGTTTAGGAGCTTTGCCTCAGTATTCATGAGGGATGTTGGTCTTTAGTTTTCTTTTCTTGTAATTTCTTTGTCTGTTTTTGGTATCAGGGTAATCTTGGCCTCACAGAGTGAATTGGAAAGTATTCTCTCAAATAATTTTTAGAAAGAATTTGTGTAGAATTGGCATTATTCATTACTTAAACATTTGGTAGAATTCACTGGTGCAGCCATCTGGCCCTGGAGCTTTCCCTGAGGAAAGGTAGTTAACTACAGATTCTATTTCTTTAAAGGATATAGAACTATTCACACTATCTATTACTTCTTGAATGAGCTTTAGTACTTTATATCTTCCAAGAAATTTGTCCATTCTTCCAAGGGATCTAATTTACTGGTATAATGTTTCCTTATTATCCTTTTGATATCTGTAGAAACTGTAGTGAAACCACTCCTCTCATCCCTGACATTGATCATTTTTGTCCTCTCTCCTTTCCTGATCACCTGTGCTAGAGACTTATCAATTTTATTGATCTTCTCAAAGAACCAGCTTTTGGTTTCATTGATTTTCTCTATTTTAGATTTTAGTTTTCTATTCCATTGATTTCTGCTTTTATGTTAATTATTGCCTTCCTGCTATTTAGTCTTTAATTGGCTCATCTTTTTCTAATTTCTTAAGGTGGAAGCTAAGGTCATTGATTTGAGATCTCTGTTGTTTCCTAATATAGACATTTAATGCTGTAAATTTCCTCCTAAGTACTTCTTTAGGGGCATTGCATAAATTTGGATGTGTTGTGTTTTCATTTTCAGTCACTTAAAAACACTTTCTAATTTCCATTTTGATTTCTTCTTTGACCATAAGTTCTTTGGAGCTGTGTTGTTGAATTTCAAAATATTCAGGGATTGTCCAGATATCTTTCTATATTGACTTCTAATTTAATTCCATTGTGTCAGAGAACATACTTTGAATGATGTAAATCCTTTAAAATTTATTTAGACTTGTTTTATGGGCCAACATGTGGGTCTGTCATGTAAATGTTTTGTGTGCACTTCAAAAGAATGTATATTCTACTGTTGTTGGCTTGAGTCAACAGCAATGTCAAGTATAAATGTCAAGTAGCACAAGCTGGTTGATAGTGTTGCTCAAATCTTCTCCATCCTTACTGGCTTTCTGTCTACTTGTTATAGCAATTATTGAGAAGGGGTATTTGAAATTCCCAGTTATAATTAAGGACTTGCCTATATCTTCACGCAGTTCTGTCATATTTTGCTTCATGTATTTGAACTTCTTTTATTAGGTGCGTAAACATTTTTGATTGTTATGACCTCTGGATGAATCATCCCCTTTATCATTATAAAATGTCCCTCTTTGCCTCTCTTAACATTTTTTGTCTTAAATTTCTTTTGTCTGATATTGATATAGCCATTCCAGCTCCCTTATGGCCACCGTTTGTATAATATAGACTTTTCCACATTTACACTTTCAATCTACTGTTTCTTTATATTTCAAATGCGTTTCTCATAGGGAGCATATGGTAAGGTCTCACTTTTTTATCCAGTCTGACAATTTCTTCCTTTTACATGAGGGTATTGAAACTATATATATTTAATGTGATCATTGATATGATTTGGTCTAAATTATTATTTTTCTATATGTTTTTTATTTGACCCATCTGTTCTTTGGTTTCCTTTTCTTTTTTATCTGCCTTCTTTTGGATTTATTGAACATTTAAAAAAATTCCACTTTATATCCCTTGTTGGCTTATTAGCTATAACCTTTCATTATATTATATAGTGATTGCTTTAGGATTTCTAGTATACCCCTTTAAGTTATTACACTCTACTTTCAAGTGATATTATATCACTTTGTGTATAGAATAAGAACCTTACAATACAGTACTTCCATTTCTCCACTCCTAACCTTTGTGCTATTGTTGTGAAACATTTTAATTTTGCATATATTATAATCCACATATTCAGTGTTATTATTTTTGTTTTAACAGTCAGTTATCTTTTAAAGTGATTTAAATAATAGGGAAAAACATATTGTTGACCTAGTTATCATTTCCAAAGTTCTTCATCCCTTTGTGGATCTGCTTATGCTAAATTCTTTCAGCTTTTTGTAAGTCTGAGTCTTTATTTCCCTTTTGTCTGAGAATGATACTTTAGTTGGGTGTATAATTCTAGGTTGACAGTGTTCTGTACTTTAAAAATGTCCCTCCACTATTTTCTCACTTGTATTATTTCCAACAAGAAATCTGCCATCCTCCTTATCTTTCTTTCTTTATATGTAACATGTTTTCTTCCTCTGGCTATTTTTAAGATTTTCCTCATCATCCCTGGTTTTAAGCAGTTTGATTATGATGTGCCTTAGTCTAATTTTCTTCACGTTTCTTGTACTTGGGGCTCATTGAGCTTCTTGGATCTGTGGGTTACAGTTTTCATCAAATTTGGGAATGTTTTGGCCATTATTTCTTCAAATATTTTATCTATACCATGATGTATCTTCTTCAGAGATTCCAACAACACACATATTAGGACACTTGAAGTTGTCCTACGGTTCTTTTTTTCTTTTTTGTTTTTTATTTTTAAAGTTTCTTTCTTTATTTCATTTTGGATAGTTTCAATTGCTATATCTTCAAATTCACCAATCTTTTCTTCCGCAATATCTAATCTGCCATTAATCTCATCGAGTGTATTTTTCAACTCACACATTGTAGTTTTCATCTCTGTATAGATACAATTTATGTCTTTTTTATGTATTCCATGTCTTAACTTTCTGAACATTTGAAATACTGTCATAACTGTTTTAATGTCCTTCTCTGTCAATTCTAACATCTATGTCAGTTCTGCATGGGTTTCAACGATCTCTTCATTATGGGTCTCATTTTCTTGCTTCTTTGCATGCCTGGTTATTTTTGATTGGGTGCTGGACATTTTTGTATTTTGTAAATATTCTTAAGCTTTGTTTGGGGATGTAGTTATTTGGA
The DNA here is from genome assembly GCF_021613505.1 of Equus quagga. NCBI lineage: Eukaryota > Metazoa > Chordata > Mammalia > Perissodactyla > Equidae > Equus > Equus quagga. The sequence goes on from NC_060278.1 coordinate 37,374,299, forward strand.
AACAGTTTGGTCCCTTCTGGTCTTGCCTTTCAGATTTGTAGGTGGGACCTGGTCAGTGTTCAGTCCAGGGCAACACCCTTCTGGGTACCCTAACCAGTGCCCTCGGAATCTTGAAGTTTTCCAGTCTGGCTGTTGGGAAGAAGCACTATTCCTGGCCTTATGTGAGTGCTGTGCACTATTCGCCCTAATCTTTTCAGGTGTCTAATTCCCCAGCCTTGGGTAGTTTTCTCACATGTCTGTGTTGATCAGTGCTCAGTTGAATACTCAAGGAGACCTTCTGCAAATCTCCAGAACTCTGTTCTGTGAACCATTGCAACCTTAGTCTCCCTGGACTCTCTGCTCTATCTCCTCAGTTCAGAGAGTCCACCTGAATTCCCCTCCCTGAGCCATGGCCTGGAAACTTACTGGGATATAGGTAGTGTTCACCTTACTTGTTTTCCACCTCTCAGGGATCACTATCATTTACTGCCTGATGCCTAGTATCTTGCAAACAGTTGTTTTATACATTTTGTTCATTTTTTGGTTGTAAGAGGATTGATCTAGTCCCTGTTTCTTACTTCATCTAGGTCAGAAGCAGAAGTACTCGTGGGCAAGTTTCTTAACTTTTCCAAACTTGTATTTTCTTATCTATAAAAAAAGGACAAGAGTATTTAGCTTATGATTTTACTGTGGAAAGTGAATGAGACTGGTGTTTGTGCAGTACCTGGTACTTGGCAGATACTCAGCAAATACTTGGGTCTTTTCCTTTCTCTGCACCTGGTTGTTACTTCTTCCTGATTTTATATTGAGTTATCAACCTTATTCCTGGCTGATCTTTAGGTCAGGGTCTCTATGATGATCAACCAAAGCAGATAATCACTCACAGGCCATTCAGATTTAACCTGAGCAGTTTCAGAATTCTGCTATCCAAAGGACATGTGGGTACAAACCTTATCCTCCTTTTATTAGACATTTACCTTCTCTGAAATCTCATCCAATTTAACCTACAAGAATTATTCATTTATTTATAGGATGAATGTCAGCAGGTTTTAGAAGGTCAGTGGTATGTGGTGGACAGAATTTAAGAGGACCATGCTATTTGTCACCCCAGCATGATTTTGTTGGGGTTTCCTACTGGGTCATGAACTTTAACCTTTTACTTCCTCCCTTTTTTTCCTTCAGATTTCCCAGGAGCCACATGAAGCACAGACTAGTGTTTGCCAGAACTTGACCACTTCTCTCTCCTCTTGTCTTCTCTGTGGCAGTGTCTGGAGGCCGCAGCCGCCTGCACCTCATTGATCTTGGCAGTTGTGTGAAAGCTCTCAGCAAAAATCGGGAAGGAGGCTCAGGGCTGTGCCTCTCCCTGTCTGCTCTGGGCAATGTCATCCTGGCTCTTGTCAATGGCAGCAAGCACATCCCATACAAGTAAGTGGCTCTTCTATTCAAAGAATGGGATGGGGAGGCATGAACCCAGGGCTGGGTGTGGGACTCTCAGTCCAGTGACGTCTGAGGAGAGGTGTGTTACAGAGGGACAGTCTGGACCACATTGTTAGTTCAGTGCCAGAAGACAGCCTCCACTAACAATTGTGTAAAGCTTGATCTTCCAAATTCAAAAGCTATGGAAATACTTAGATTTAGCCCAATTTTGACCTTAGGTTGCTCAAGTCAAAAATAATAGGAAGTTATCTCAGTTGAGGTCTTCAACCACAATTGCCATTGGTAGATTATTGTCACCATTGTACAGATGCTTCATAGTGACGAGAGCAAGGGGCAGAAGATTGGCTTACCCTTCCCTTAGGAGTAGAGCTGCCAGATTTGACCAATAAAAAAACAGGATACCCAGTTACATTTGAATTTCAGATAAACAGCAAATAATTTTTTAGTGTAAGTGTGCCCCCAAAATTGTATGGGATCTATGCGCATCCTTAGTTTGTCTGGCAACCCCACTTAGGAGAGCTTGTGAAGCTTGAGGAGTTACCACTCACCATTCCATGCAAATGTTTATTCCACTTCCAAGATCCTTTCCCTCTTTCCATTACTGCTCCAAGAAGATGAAATTAGAGCTGCTCCTATGTCTGGAAGAGCCAAACACTTGCCATATCCTCTATGCCCACGAGTGACTCAGCCCTGGAGCGCCCCCTCACCACCATCACACTGACTCAGCTTCACATTGCACAAGGTGGTGATGCGGGGTGGGTACTCCTCTGCTTGTTCAGGCCCCTGCCAAGATCCAGCTGCACCTCTTGCTAACAATCTGAGCCTTCACTCCTCATGAACTGAGAGCTATAGCCATATATCTTATCTACAACACAGGGATATAAGACTCAGGATGATATAATATGTGTCAAAGTTTTCTATAAAATTTAGAATGCTATAGTCAACCAAAAAAGACAATCTGGTTGAGCCTATCCTCATCTATTTAAATGGAAATAACACCTACCTTACAGAGTTGCCATGAGGATTAAGCAAATATCATGGAATCATTTTTTTTAACATGTAAAATCCTATAAAATGTAAATTACTATTGTATGGGAGGAAAAAGATAAGTCAGGCAGCTCGTCCTACAATAACTAAGATTCAGGGCAAGTCCTTGAGTTCTCCTCGCCTCTGGCCTGAGTTGATGCCAACACTGATTTTATTCTCCACCAGGAGGGCCATTCATTACCAGACTGACTTGAGGAGCTTAAATGGCAATTATAATCCTGTTTGTCTCAATTCTTGAAATTTGCAATCCTTGTTGGATAAACCCAGAAATGGTTTTCCCAACCCTTGTGAGGTCCCTTTTCTACGAGAAAAAATTTTAAGTTGAAAGTTTATAAAGGTTCATTCAGTATCATTTCTGCAGTTGAATAAATTCAACTTGTCATTACAAAAAAACGAAAGGAAGGAGAGAGGGAGAGAGGAAAAGAAAGTTCTGGAGTGGTACTGTCAGGGATGGAGGCCTTAGAAAAAAAGTGAAGAGTTATTGGCACGATGGGCTTCCCTTTCCGTAAAAAGAGAATCGCGTCTATTAATGTGATAATTTACTAGATTATGCTGCACATAAAATTCAAAATGCCACCTGATGAGGTCACTGATTTTACACTTTACTTTCATATGTCTCACTTTGTTTCTGTAGAGTGATATGCTTTTATGATTTTAATAAATATTTGTGGAGTTGATGATGGAAAGGATGGATGAATGTAAGCATATGAAATTACTTTTACTTTGGATAAAGTAACTTCCTTTCCGTTAGAGTTGAGTTTTATTATAAACATATAAGGAAATGTTAAGATTTTTTAAAATTAATAATTCAAGGTCTCTTGTTGAATTCAACATAGTTAGTATCAGCGAGCCATAACAACCAGCCCTCTGCCCCCTTGAGGGGACTGACAAGGTGTGAAACCTCCAGTCCCCATTCCCTACAGACATCTGTCTGCGTTCCCTTCCTTCCGTTCTGGCTCTGAGGGTGTGATGAAGGAAGTGTTTCTGTGTCTGAAGTAGGCATAATGTAAATGCTCTGTCTGCGCAATGCACAGAGTTGTCCCCCACCATCAGGACCCTGACCTGGTTTAGCCACTGGAGGCTTGGGTACAGACGTCCATCAGCTGCCCCTGCTCTGCGCTAATGTGTCTCCTGGAGATCGTGTGTGGCCACCCATTCCTCAGTGCCAGGAAACACGGTGGCCTGCCCCTCCGGCCAGCTCTGTCCTCCCCAAAATACTCATTTTCCAAGGCATTTGTGCCGCCTAGCTCTATCATCCTCAGTCCTTGCTCCCCGTCATTGTGTCTAAGCTTTAAACGACACTTGCTGTAATACGGTCTCAGATTCTCAGCCGCAGCATCTATTCGATATGTGGTATCTGCAGATCACATTTGCAAAGTGATTAATCAACTAGAAACTATCCTTTTTCGAGGTACAGGGAGATAAGGCGGAGATTTGCTCAAATCACCCAGCCAGTTGGCGGCAGGATCAAACTGCATCCCTTTCACAGCCTCCAAGACCTCGACAGTTCTGAGCCCAGGGTGCCAATCCACTCCCCCACCTCATCCAGCTCCGCAGTATATTGGCTGCCTTTGCTCTGCACAGCATGGGGTATTCAGCACAGCGGGGTAGCCCAGATTTCTTTTATCAATTCAGTCAGCGCTTTAGAGCCACATTATGCTGCATTTTGTTAGCATACTAAACACCTTTCACAGTGTCAAACCTGGTCTTTGCAGTCCTTCCTTAGAGCGGGACGTTTCCTGCCCTCACACTTTCCTCTTGTTCCTGCTCACTTACAGGAAAAAATAGAAAATCAAACTCCACATTTGTTACCCTCCCCCACCTCTCCAAAACATAAAAAAACCCACTCCCTCTTCATTTGTCACCCTAGACAATGGTGTGCTTGGAACCTGCATTACTCGTATTGGCTTCTGGGAAATTAACTGGAATGTGCACAGAGGGGATGTAGCCCGTCCTCATTTCTCTTCATCATTGTTCCAGACTATTTGTCATGGGAGCGAGCTGGAAAGTGAGTTTGGATTCATTACCCATCCCAGGCGCTCCCATGGGCACCCTAGGTGTGCCCGGAATGGTTTTGACTTTGCAAATGATATTGCCTCTGTAGATGACAGACGCAGGCGCAGAACGGGCTCCCAACCTCAGCCATCACACAGTGCAGGCTCGCCGGCCAATCCAGGTGCCATCAATCCATCCTAAATGGCAACACCATTCAGAAAAGCATGCAGGGAAGGCAAGGAGACCACCAAGGGCTTCACCCCCCTACTCAATTCTGCACTGACAGGCTGCACAAATTACTCTCCAACTTTGGGGAGCCTCTGGTCTAGGGAAATCTGCCATCCTCCTGAGCATTTTGACAGGGCATTTGCAAATTTTCTTCCGTCGCTCATTATAGCCATTTGCTATTCCTTGCCACTTCTTGGGCTCCAAGGTAAAAGAAGTCTTCCCATTTGATAGGTAAGAAAAAATAGACAGAGGCATTGAAGTGAATTCCCATGCCAAAAATCAGTGTTGCAGGCACACACCACGGGAGTTGGCCCCCAAAGGGGCCACCACAGGACCTGTCAGTGTGCACTTAGCTTTAGCTGAAGTGCTGTCATGCCCCAGCTGATCTGCAGGCCTACAGTCTTTCCAGACACGTGGAAATTCTAACCGCCACCCAGTTCTCTCAAAATAGAATTGTTGGCCCCTTTCAGACATTGTCTCATAAGGGGTGCAAACCCTCAGGAAGTGCACCCTTCACACGGTGATGCTTCAGGCCCCCGAAGCATTTGCTTTCCTTTGCAACTGTTACTCCGTTGGGAGGAATAATTACTTTAATAGGTCAAACGATCTATTTGCTTATTTGCCAACAAGATGTTGTACTCTGCTTCTAAACAACAGATATTTTATAGTGTCTCGGCTTCCACTTAACAGGAGGTCATGGAAAATCATTCAGTGACCCCCTCATGTTGTGTCTGAGACTCTTCCCAAGTTAGCTGGAAACTTGGTTCTGCGTAACAATCCTGTGACGGAAGTGAGGCTCCGGGCCTTTCTTGGCGGGGGCGGGGAGGGGGGTTGGTCTGTGGTCAAGGCCTAGTCCCTGTTGGAATCAGTCATGATGTGCTCTGGGGCCCAGGCAGCCGGGCTGACTTCATCGGCCCTCCTCTCCGTGCTAAATCTCCCGGGAGAAGCAGGTGGAGCCTGAGGCCGGCTGTCCTGGAGAGCTTCTGACTGCAAGCAAACACCACTGCAGAAGCCTCTCCTGAAGCCCGTTCCGCAAAAGTGATAAGGAGCAGGCCACAAGGGTCTGCAATGGGCGCACTTGTCCTCCTAAGGCCCTGGCGAGGAGTCAGGAACCAAGGTCATTTTTAAGAACGTAACAGCATCAGAGCACAGCCATTCATTCACACCAGCAAGCAGCACTAGAAACTCAATTCGAGTCAGTGACTTGTGGAGAAATGACATTTTATAAATAGAGGTGGCGTTTTAAAAACATTGACACCTCTTCTCATCCGTGAGGGGGTGTGATGCTGTGACCTGCAGGCGGTACCCCCAGGTGGTACCCGTGACAGCAGGCCTAAAATTCATAAGGCCCTTCCAGGACTGGCATCTCTGAAGAAGGCAGGCCTTCGTCCTCCTCGCTTTGAGAGATAGTTTCGCCTAGTAGCCATTTGGATATTGGTTAGTGTCTGCTTTTTCAGATCTGGACACCCACTCACTGTCTGGGAAGCTCGAGAAAGGAGCTAATGATTGATCTGAGCTATGATATTCAGTTTTTCTGGTTCACATAGGAGATGAAAATTTGTTCCTCTGGACTTGAATATCTTATTTACACTTAAAATGAAATTTAATAGATATTTTCCAGGAAAAATGCAAAGGAATATCAATTCTCAAGATTTACTTGAGATAGCATATAATAGAAAAAAGCTCTGTATAAGAACCTTCATGTGTGTGTGTGTGACATACGCACACACGTATGCATATTTAACAACCTTTAAATGTACATTCGTGCTATATTATCTCCTCCTGATTTACAGAGAGAACATCAATTTAGAACTATTTGCACAAACTCCGGATACCAGTTTGTAGCATTCCCTGTTTAGAAATAAAATAACCAAAGTCTCAGGTTGCCAGGCAACCACAGCAATGATAATTCTTAGTATTGCTGCTTTAAAAATATTCATTTTCATACATTTTATTGACTGTTAGGATGCAAAGTGAGTTCAGAAAATCACTGGGACATATAAGTCCCTTTCTGATGAGATTTTAGCATCTTTCTTTTATTCCTCCCTCCTGGGCCTGTTTGCTTCCCTGGCCAGTGGTATCTTCATATTTAATTATGGAAATTTCTAGAGATTGATATCATTTTCTTAAGAGATGAGGCAGCAGCTCCCAGTAAATGAACTCTGCCAGCTTTACCCAGAACCATGCCAGTCCCTCAGGGAGAAATGAGGCATCTGGGAATCAGTCGGAGTCACAAGCACTGAGTTCAAGCACTGGTCATTCTGCCACTGGTTTGACCCAGGAACTCCACACGTTGTCCTTTTTGTTCTCAAAAGGACGTTTCTCTGTCTCCTAGCAGAGCCTCCCTGAATTGGGAGCAGATTGTTGCGCCCCCAACTCAATTGTCATCTATTGGCAGCAAAGCCACAGCATCTATTTTTCCTTGTCCACCATGCTTAGTCCTTCCTAGATAAGGGGCCATGTGGTCTGAGGACTGGGTAGAAATAGGGAAGCGTCTTGATTTTCCTTTTGGCTTTTGGAGAGGTGTGTCTTCCTTTATGCTCAATTTCTGAGACTACTGATGAAACACTCTTCTCTCCAGATTCTGAACCCGTTGGCAAATAGGTATAAGAGTGTGACTGGGAATTAAAACCCTGCATCTGCTTAATCCTAGCAGAGTGCAAGGAGGTCTCCTCCTGTCCCCCCACAAACACAGACCCCAGGACTCAAGAATGGGCAGAATCAGGTCAGCAGAGCAGTCACTTACCCAATTAGCCACGTAGCTCCAGTGGAGGAGAGAATGTGTGCGACTTGAAGGGAGACAGACAGACAGACAGCGTTGAATTGTATGTGCCCAGAGTCACATTTACCAGCCACACCAGTCAGACCTTTTATCTGCTATGAGAATAAGTAAAAAAAAAAAGGGCACAAGGAAAAGTGGGAAGTTTTTTCTGGATCTTTCCAAGGGGATACAGGTTCCCAGTTTACAGACTCGCTGGGTCATTGGGAGATGGAGAAAATTGTTTCCAATACTTATTTTGTTTTTTCAGCTACTTTCCAGGTAGTTAGCATGGTGCATGACTGGGCTCCGAATAAGGGTTATTTCACCATGTGAGCGTAACAACAATAACTCCTAGTCATTGGTCTCTTACTCCACATCAGGAACTGTTCTAAATGGTCTAGGGTATTTAATTCTGCCAACAGCCTTATGACATAGGATCTATTATGGTCAGACTCATATTACAGATGGAGAAACTGAGACAAAAGAAGTGAGTAACTTGTCCACATTTATACAGCTGGTAGGTGACAGAGCCACCTCACTACCTCCCAGTATATCACCACTTCCTAACACAGTGTCTGGAATGCTTTGGTGCTCAATCAATATTTGTTGAAATAACTGTGAGGTAAGACAGTGGGTCAAAAGTACCTGTAAAGCTTAAATATGTGTCATTGGTTGTAAGTGGAAGAGTAGGTGCAGGGGGTGGGACCAGCTGTGGCCAGTTGTCCATTCAGGGTCAGTCTCCTGGTCCCACCTGTTCTGTGATGGCTAAGCCAGAACTGACTGCTGGACTTGGGCTGTGAGGAAAGAGAGGTAAGGAAGAAGAAGGGGAAGAAATCTCTCTTTCAGAACCTAAGCCACTTACTGAGGCAGAATCAGAAATACCAAATAAGTGTTAATATTACTGAGACTCTCCGCTCAGAACCCGTGTGCAGGGCGCGAGGGAGCAGGCTGGGAAGCAGGACTGGGCAGCTCATTAAACGGCTCTCGGTGGAGCCCAACAGTCTGAATCCCATCTTCTGGGCACCCTCAGTGGATGATCTTAGCAAATCTCAGACTGTTTCACGAGTCTTTTTTCCTTCTTCGTTTCTGTAATCTTTCTCATGTAAGAGCCTGAAAGTTGGTGGAGCCATTTTACACACCCGTTCAGGGGAAAACTGCAAAATGTCACGATGCTTTCTCAGGCTGCGGGCCACCAGGCAGCCCTCCTGCCTGCCGGGGTGGGCTCGACGTGAGAAGTGTGACCATTTCCCACGCTGGAAGACTGCACGTCAGGCACAGTGTCCGATAAGACAGAGGTCACGGCTCTCTCCTCCCTGGAGGCCGTGTCTAGTGGGCGTGTCGAGACATTCCTGAGTGAGAGAGTCCTGTCAGGAGAGGAGAGGTTATCACCCAGTCTGCGTCTTGGAGTTTTGCTAAGTACAGGAAAGGTGAGGGAGGGATAGACAAGAGGTGAGAATGATGGCAGGGCTGTCACAGTGTGAGATAATGAGCTTCCTCAAACATCTGGCTGATAATAGAAGCTTTGGGAGTTCCACAATTGGCAGATAAGATAGTCGGTCTATCAACTGGAATTTGTGAAGTTTCTTCAGGCTGGGATCCCAAAGAAGACTGTGTAGTCAAAGATCTGTGGTTTCTGACAGAGATGGATTGCAACCTGGGCCCGGGGAGCTAACGCTGAGCCGAGGCCAGGGAGGCGTGGGTCCTCACGCAGGTCCCACTGCTGACCTCCATCCGCTCAGCCTCTTCCTGAGCTTTTCATTTCTCACTCTGCTAAGTCAGAAGAATCCTTCCTTCTTCTCTGCCTGAGGAACATTGTAGGTACCATCAGGACAATGTCTGTCATCGCCCCTTTAAAAAGTGCTTCAAAGGCAAAAATATAATTGTTTTAATATATTTCAAAATTTTATAACCCAAATTAACTGCCACTGATATCTTTTCCCCCTGGTTTTATTGAGATATAATTTGATATATAGCATTGTATTCGTTTAAGGTATACAGCATAATGATTTGATATATGTATATATTGCAAAATGATTACCACAAGAAATCTAGTTAACATCCATCGCCTCATAGTTGCACATTTTTCTCCTTATGGTGAGAACTTCTAAGATCTGCTCTCTTAGCAACTTTCAGATATACAGTACAGTATTGTTAACTGTCATCGCCATGCTGTACATTACATCCCCACGGCTTATTATTTTATAACTGGAAGTTTGTATCTTTTGACCCGCTTCACCCATTTCTCCACCACTCCCCCGCCTCTGGCAACCACCAATCTGTTCTATGTATCTGAGTTTGGGTTTTTAAATTCTACATATAAGGAAGATCGTATGGTATTTGTCTTTCTCTGTCTGCCTTATTTCTCTTAGCATAATGCCTTCAAGTTCCATCCATTGTTGTCGCAAATGGCAGGATGTCCTTTTTTCGTGGCTGAATAATATTCCATTATATATGTAAATATAGCACATTTTCTTTATCCATTCATATTCTGATGGACACTTGGTACTATCATACCTTTTTATCCATTACTTGATTTAAAAACTGTGTACCTCAGGGCTGGCCCTGTGGCCGAGTGGTTAAGTTCGCGCGCTCCGCTGCAGGTGGCCCAGTGTTTTGTTGGTTCGAATCCTGGGCGCGGACATGGCACTGCTCATCAAACCATGCTGAGGCGGCGTCCCACATGCCACAACTAGAAGGACCCACAACAAAGAATATACCACTATGTACCGGGGGGTTTGGGGAGAAAAAGGAAAAAAATAAAATCTTTAAAAAAAAAAAAAAAAAACTGTGTACCTCTTTTGGCCAAGTGGATTGTAATTACCGTTTGTTAAAATAGAAGCCTCATGCATTTATTCAACAAGAGTTTCTATGACCAATATATATATAGGGTTGCTGCCTGATACAGACATGTAATTTAGGAGAATCTGACTCTAAGTACTTTGCACAGAGAGAGAAGTAACAGATTAAAGAAGCGAATGACTCCACCCCCCACTTCCCTCAGTGAGTTCCCCGGGCCTGAGAGCCAGCAGAGTTTGGCAGTCAGATGCTGCTGCATCCTTAGTTGTTTCTGTGTATCTCACTGACTAGGGCGCAATTCAAATATTTAAAGATACACATTTTTCATATAATATGGCCTTTAAATACAAGCCAAGTACTTGTGGTGCTCAGCCAGAGACAGCGATGTGTTCCAAAGCTGAAGTGAAACTTGACTATGCTAGGTTTTGTGAAAGAAGGGTTTTCTTCCAAAGAGCTTTTCAAGGCTGACCTTGATGATTTAAATTTCACCTTACACTTTAGATCCCGAGTGATACCTTGAGTTTAATGCCCTTAGTGATGGAGTTCAGTGCTGTTCTAATCAGCAAGGTGGATTCTGACCCAGAGCTGAGGAGTATGAGGGACTGATTTTGTTACAAGTCTGATGAAGGCTACCAAACATATACAGGAAATAATTTGAGAAATACATCACAGAATATCTATAAGTTCTTTCATCCATTGTCATTCATTCACTCATTCATTCAAAAATATTTATTAGACCCCTACGATATACATGGCACTGGGGTATAACAATAACACAGATGATCTCCGCTGTTGGACAATTTGCGGTCTGGAGGAGACACAGACATACACAACCAAGTCCAATACCTCGTAATATGTGAACCCCAGTGCTTAACCACTACCATGGGAAGAAGGGCCCAAGTAAGGTTGAGGGAAATCAAAAGGATCGCAGTGAAGGCTGTCTGGACAGAGGTGATGATTCTGAAGCCCTCTCCTCATCTACTCTGACCCTTTCTCCATCCTCGCTCGTCTATGTTTTCCAAAGCTTCCCACAGTCCATCATTTAAACGCCGGAGCCACTCACAGCTGTCCTGTCTTTCGCTGTAATGATGTAGGTATTGCCTGACACAAATCATGATAAACTACAGGGCCAAATGCAAGATTCTGAATCCACAGCTAATTGTTATCTTTAATGATAACTAATCATCATCACACAAGTCATGTTGCTACCAGAAGAAAACAGCCAAGGGGGGAGGGCTTTGGGTCAGTTCGGGGCCAGCGCACAGAGAGCCCAAGATGCCCTAGGGCCCCCACAGGGCTCCATGATTAGTCGGGGATATCGTGAGTTAGGCACAATTAGGCTGTCCAAGGGATGGAGTGTACAAATGAGTTGGGGCTTAATTCATTAAAAAACTGTCTTGCACATTAATAGAGCTTCAATCAGAGTACCCAACCATAAATTCTCACCTGTTTCACAACTGGTTCAGGCTCAATTGAGCATTCATAGATTTTTTTTGTTCATGCAAATGAGGTGATAATTCATTTCATGTGTAATTGAATAATTTTCAAATAGTTATATTCATGGAGCAGTTAAGTTGTACCAAATTGTCTAATATACCTAATAATTCTTTAACTAAGACGGAGCTGGATTTCATTTTGATATAATAAAGAGAAAACTGAAGAAATAGAGATGGTTATGGTAAATTTGTTACTAGCTTGAAAAATAGTAGACTTTAAGAGATGTTACAATATTCAGTCCTGTGGGGCAACAACCGCAATTGCTATTTATTTTTGTTTGCTCTTACCACTCTTTTTTATTCTACTTTGCACCAGTGAAACCAGTAAAGATTTGGGGGCAGCATGACATCTCACACTAAGGACTAATTGCAATTGTTGCTTGTATCGAGAGTATTTTTATGTAGTTTCCTGAACACACTTCACTACACCCCTCCCTTCCCTAAGGGAAAATGCCATATACTGTTTCCCTTTGAGGATTCTTTTTGGTGAAAGCAGAGAAGATGTTAGTTATCTATGCTCCACACAGCTGCCAGAATGCCCTTTTAAAATGCAAATCTGGTGTCACCCCCTTCTGTAAATACTTCAATGGCTTCTTGTGGCTAGGGATAGAGTTCAAATCCTTTTATGGCCTATGAAGCACTTCATAATTTGGGCCACACCCACCTTTCTGATTCTAGAAATTATGTACAGTCTCCTGAATGCTCCCTGCCCTCTCATGCCCTCATGCTTTGTAGATGCTATTTCTCCTGCTTACAATGACCTCATTCATTCCTTCATTCAATGAATAGTTATCGAGAACATGCTATATTCCAAGATGGTCTTGAATCTCCTCCATTTAGTGACTTTCAGCTTATTTCTCTTTTATGTTTTAATTGTGAAATATGTCATATATACAGATGTAGAAACACATCTGCCCAGTCTATAAAATAACAAATCAAATACCCGTCTGCCCACCACCCAGGTTAGGAATTGGAACATTTCTATGCCACTGAAGACCGCTGTGTGTTCTTCTGTGATGGCTGTCCTCTCCTGAGAGGCCACTGCTGGGCTGAATTTTGTGTTTACAATCCCCTTGCTTCCTACAATTTTACCACCTCAATTTGTGTCCCTAAAAAATATATTGTTTAGTTTTGTCTGTTTTTCAACTTTACATAAATGGAATCATACTCTCTCCCCAGCCCTCTGATAACTGGCTTTTTTCTATCACTATTTCGTTTTTGACATCCACATTGATGTCATAGCTATAGCTTATTCATTTTCATTGATGTATGATTTTCCCGTTGTAGGAGGATATCACAGAGTATTTGTTCTTCTGTTGATGGATTTCTAAGAGATTTTTAAAAATTGATTGTTGAATTTTGTCTAACCCATTTCTACATCTAATGAGATGATCATGTGGTTTTCCTCCTTTAATCCTGTAATATGGTAAATTACATTAATCAATTTTCTAATACTAAAAATCCTAGCATTCCTTTCTGCTTATTCTTCAAGGCTTATCTCAAATATTATCCCCTTTTTGAAGCCTTCTCGGATCTCTCTTCTTCCCTCTCAATTCTTTGCTCCAGGAAAGTTGTTTCCTTCCCCAACCCATCATGGCGTTCTGTAGGAATTGCACTGTAGGCACTGATGTTATATTTTAATTATTTGTTTACATATGTCAATCTACAAAAACAGAAACCAGTTTATTTGGGATCAAAGATTTGCAATTCGGGGAGCACAGTTGAGGTAGACACCCAAATAGTGTCCCCATTATAGGAGAGGGGCTCAGGGTTTTTATCGGACAAAGGGAAGATGAGGTGACTTGTATTAAGGAAGAGTTCATTGGTGCGAGATAAGGTAAAGCTAGCTGTGTGCTTCATAGATTAGCTTGAGATTTGGTCATCACAAAAAGCTAGACTTGTACTTGGTTGATTGGTTAGTGATGTGGTCATCAGCGAAGTCCAGTTTCTTCAGTCCTTACAAACAGGATATTCTTGTCCTTACTGACTTCTTGGAATGTCAGTGGTTTGGTCCAGTTTGGAAGATAAAGAAAACAAGACGTGCAAGGCAATTCCTCTGAAATGGCTGCTCGGGCGCTATTTTGATCTGGCTCCACTCAACATCATCTTTTACACATACTTAACCGTACTTTCATATGAGCTCATCAAGATAATGATAGAGTCTTTTTCTTCTGGTTCTTTATTATTTTTTCACTAATTTGAATTAAATCAACCTGATCTAAACCCTTCTTCTTTAGTAGCAGGTATGAGTGAGACATCAGCCTTCAACTTTTTGGTGGCCCGCCTCACTACCTGGAGGACACCTTTGGGTCAACAAACTGGCTTTGTGGCCATCAGAGCCCCATTCTCAACAAATGGTGCAACAAATAGTACAAAGTGTATCTTTTTGCGGTAATGTCACTGTTTAGGACCAGAGAGGCACTGAAGCTATAGCCCTTCTTCCTGAATCAGACATACAGCAAAAATGTATTCACGCTACCAGGTGATTCTGATAATTCGTCAAGCATCTATGATGTATACAGTACTGTACTAAGCATTAGGGCTGATGCCCGGAGCTTACAGACCAGTTGGACAGAAGAAAACAGTACACAAATTAGAGTGGAAGGCATATGAAAGCAATTAAAGGTCTCATTATAAAGTAGATTCAAGGGAGAGGTAAGAAGTTCCAGGAAGTTGTCTGTGAATATGTTTTCTATGGCAGTAATAAATAACAATAACGGTGGTAAATATAAGATACATTATAGATTCCTATTTACTACTACAACTCTCAAAATGTCTAGAATTTGGTGGAGGCAAATATGTCTTAGAGTTCATCCAAGAGGTTTAGTTACTCAAACTACCTCTTTATGATAGTCATTTATTGCAAGGCTTTTGAGTTGGTGCTCTAAGGATCTAAGCATGAAGAAGTTCCAGGATTGCAGCAGAATTCTAAGGAAAGTCATGACTAGTTAATGCCCCCAGATTTGGGGACGGCAGCCCATCTTTTGACAATAATATAAATTTTGAGCTACATCTAGAAGACCATGCAGCCTGGTGCCAAGAAGGAGAGTTAGGCTGCGTGTGCACGCGGCTGCATCAGCTCTTGCTGTTCACTTTTTGCAAGAAGTGAGGTGATAGTCTCTCCTGTTGAAAGCCCAGGAAAATGCCTGCAAGCATTCCTCCTTCTGGTTAATTCGGCCTCCACCTACTCTAGGAAATGAACACATCCACAGCCCAGAGCCCTCCCTACTGTGGCCTTCTTGACAATGAATTCTGAAAAAGCAAATCTCCCCGCTTGATTTCTTGCTAGAATAATGAAACTCATCTCGGCCCATCTCAGCTCCTGCTTGACAATTGCCTTTGGCAAAGGAGAATAGCCACCTTTAAAAAAACCATATAATTTGACCTTTCCAAAAGCCGAAGGCTTTTCCTCACCAAAGTCATTCATTTGAGCCTATAATTTGTAAATGAAAAGAACCAAGTAATTATTCCCCTAAAAGTCTTTTGGATGGAGTCAGAATCACCCTTTCAGCATTAAGTCCTCTGTTCAAGGACCCGTTGAAGGACCCATTTCACATGGTCTTGGAACTGTGGGTATTGTGCAAAAGCAATAAGAATAGCAAAGCTACCACTTTTTGAGTGTTTTCTATGCAAGCCCAGGCTATACAATACAAATATTCTCTTTTGATCTTCACAGCAACCTTAGAGGTAGATGCTATTGTTTTCCCCAATTTTATAGATGAGGATACTGAGAAAGAAAGGTTGAGCAAATCGCCTGCTGTCACACGTACAGTAATTGGTAAGCTAGGAGTGGACCTCAGATGGTTGGGCTCCAGAACCTGCCCTTTCAATGCCATGTTATCCCCTGGGATGCAGTGACGTGGAAGCATAGACTCAGACAAGGAGCACCTGGGGTCAAGCCCCAGCTCCTCTCTTGCTGCCTGTGACCTGAGAATCTTCAGGCTCCATATGTAAAATGCAGAGGTTGCAGGGCTATCATAAGGAATGAATGGAATAAGGTGTGGGAAGGCGTTTGGTGCTCAGTGACATGCTACAAGAATGATGATGATAATGATCTCTCAAGTCTCTTCCAGAATCTATATGGTCTTTGGTAGTCTAGCAGAGACCCCAACACGTAAGGAATTCACATTTAGAATTTGACTGTGACCTCACAGCTCAGATGCTTAAAATATGGTACCAATGAATCCAAGTGTGTGAGCCAGAACTTCCTATTGGCCTCTTATTTCTTGGGTTCTCATGACTGTAGCCCGCATCCTCTGATACACTGAAAATATATTCTGTGTGTACACTATCCACGGGTAGCTGGACTTGTTTCTTGGTCCATCCCCACATTAAACTCACTGTCCTCTGTCTTGTTCCTCCAGATGCAAACCCATTAGAGATGTTGGTGAAACATCTCTCAGTGTGCTAGAGCCTGAGTCCAGACAGAGGGTCGAGTGTATCACTGTAGAATCCAGAGGAAACACATGATTAAGCACGTGGCCATCCATGATCCATAATAAGAAAGAGGTTTCTAGTACATTTCAGTGTATAAATTTTTGAGTGAATATAGCAGAATCCTATCATGCCAAACCTTATTGCTATACAGAATTGAGTAGAACATGAGTCAAAAGAGAGGCTCCCAAGCATAGGATCCAGAAAATAAATTCCTACATAATGTTGGTTGGCCAAGAAGGCAACGAGTATGCCTATCCCAACCAATTCTCCAAAGGGATCTATATTTTTGAGGTTTTAGTCCTTAGAGTGAGAACTTAGAAACCTCCACAGTTGTGTTGATATGACTGATTTGTTCATTTTTCCCAAGCACTCAGGTGTGAGGGCAGCGAGATGAGCTTTTTGTGACAAATAATCCAGCTTGTCAATAGTGTTTGTTCAGGTGCCTAGAAGTCAGACTCTCATGCTTTCAGGATATTTTTGGTTTTGGTGGTAGTGGTGTCACTTATTGTAAGGATTTTTCTTTTTTCTCATAGTCCTTCATATCTACATTACTGCTCAGTACCAAACTATGCCCAGAAACCACTCACTACATCATGGTCGTCATCATCATCATCATCATCATCATCATCGTCATCATCATCATATGCTGCCTCCTGTTTCCTATGTGCCACTCCCTATACTCAGTTCTTTAGATATATATATATGTATGTAAACTCATTTCCTCTCCATGACAGCCCCATGGGGTCAGTACTAGAAATCAGCCAATGGAGATTTATTCCTAATTTCCTTTGTTCCTAATTTCTGGAGCATGCAGAAGCAGGTAACAGAGATCTCTGTAGCCACACCTGACTTACCACTGTTATTGGAGCTAGGAAGTGACAAAATTATAAACCAGCCAAGTTCGACTCCTGGGCCTCCCTACCACCTCTCTACTCAATGCTGGTGCCTCTTCCTCCCGATGAGTGAGGCCCTCTCCACTCCACACGTACCCTGTACCTTTGTGCTGTCCAAGAATGCCTAGCGCCTGTCACTCTCCACCCCCATCTTCTTGGTTGTATCACTGTTGAGAGCCCCCGGTGCCCAGGCCTCATTTAACTGCATACCTATGTGAAAACTCATCTTTCCTGTGGCCTCTCCCCTCACATCCTGCTGTGTGGTAGGATAATGTGCTCTCTTAGATCGAATTAGAATGCTAATATGTAATAAAGGTCTAACAATAGGTGAGAGTTCCCATTCTTCCTAACCTTGTCAATACTTATATTATCTGATTTTTATCATTTTTGGCCATCAAGTAGGTATTTAATGGTATATTATTGTAATTTTAATTTGCATCTCCGTGATTACTAATAAGGTTCCATATTGTCTCATGTTTGTTGGTTATTACTCTTTTTGTATAGCTCCCATTCATATCTTTTACCTATTTTTCTATAGAGTTGCTTATTTTTTTTGTTTATTGACTCATAGGAATTCTTTGTAAACTCTGGATTCTACTCTTTTCCACGTATTTTCTCCTAGTATCATTTATCGCATCCCCACTGATCTGCAGTGTTCCTTCGGTCGTATAACAAATGTGCATATGTGTATGGGTCTACCTCTGGCTCTCTATTCCTGTGCCAGTACCGGACTGTTTTAATTACTTTGGGCTTTGTTAATTTCCCTTATTGTATGTTCGTTTTCCATTGTATTAATTTCTGCTGTTTACTATTTCTTTCCTTCTACTTTCTTTTGGTTTACTTTGCTGTTCTTTATCTTTCATCTTAAGATGGCTACGCAGCCCATAGTGGTTAAATTCAGTGTGCTCAGCTTCAGCAACCTGGGTTTGCAGGTTCAGAACCCTGAGCATAGATCTACACCACTCATCAGCCATGCTGGGGTGGCGACCCATATACAAAAAAGAGGAAGATTGGTACAGAAGTTAGCTCAGGGCTAGTCTTCCTCAAGCAAAAAAAAAAGATGGCTACTTAGCTTAATAATTTTCATTCTTGCTTGTTCTATAATATAAACACTTAATTCTAAGCATTACCCGCTAAGCACTGCTTTGTCTATATCCTCAAGTTTTGATAATGACATTTTCACTATCATTACTTCAAAATATTTTCTATTTTCCATTATAATTACGTTTTTGATCCATGGGTTATTTAGAAGTTTTTGCTAATGTCCAGAGTTAAGTTATTTGGGATCAGTTGCTCCGTCTGAGGCTTGCTTGTAAGCTGTGCCAGGACGCATACACAGCACCTAGGGCTAATTCGACCCCACTGTTAGGGGACGCTAACATTATTATTATTAGCCCCTTTTGAGGACTCTGTCCAATGCCACATGTATCAGCAGGTCTTTCCACTCTGTCTGCTTAAACACAAATTATTCCCAGTCCCGTGGGAGGATCTCTCTCCCTCCCTCCTTCTCTCTCTCTCCAGCTCCCTTCCTCTCTCCAGTTTTCTCCTTTCTTCCTTTCCGCTATTTTTGCCCTGCAAATTTCAGCTGCCTTGGCCTCCCCAAATTCTGAACTTTGTCGCCTCATTTCAGCAAGGTGCCCACCTGGCTGGGTTTGGGACCCTCTCTGTTCTGTGGCCTGGACGCCCTCTCTAAGCAATGAGCTGGGGCCCATGTAGGGCTCACCTTGTTGCTTCTCTTCTCTCAAACACTGCTTTTCTCTGCTGCTGTTGCCTAGTGTTAAAAACCCATTTTTTCTATCATGTTATTTGGTTTTCTAGTTGTTTAAGGGTTGGGGGTAAATCCAGTTCCTGTTTGTCCAACATGGCCAAAAGCAGAAATTGGTCATTCCTGATAACTTTTTTGTTTATTTCTTTAACCATCTTAATTTCCGTAAACACGTTAATCAACTTTTTGTGGTTTATTTGTAATCTGTGTCTGAACATCTCATCCTGCCATCTGTTGTTTCTGCTGGCGCTTTCTCATGGTGCCTTGTTTCTCTGCGTGTTTATTTCTGCCTGGGACAACTCATTTTCGTTGGCATTTTATTTGTGAGAATTCTTTGAGACCCTGGGATAAAGATGGTTTAGTTTAGCACTTGGATTTACTGCTCCTTGGTGCTTGGGATCACTACTGGCTGAGGGTACTCTATATTATATTCTCAGCTTGAAATATTTTAGACCACCCAGATATTGAGAATTAACACTGCAAACCTGCGTTAATCCAGCCTGTGGTTCCAAATTCCTAGGACGGTTTCTTCTCTGCTCAATACTGTATTTCTTGTATACATGCGGGGGCAGGTGTAGTTGAGGGGGATTTTCCTATTAAGATCTCCGTGTTGGACAGGCTTTGGGCTTTGTCTTCTGTTTTCTTTTTGCTAAATTATAATTTATTTAATTTTCTTCAGAAATTGCAGCCTATATGTATTTTTCTTGAAGTATAACTGACATATGATATCTTATTCTACATCATAGTGAGTCTAGATTTATATTCATTATGAAATGATCACCAAAATAAGTCTGGTTACCATCTGTCACCATACAAAGTTATTACGGTATTATTGACTGTATTCCCTATGCTGTGCATGACATCCCCATGACTTATTTGTTTTATAACTGGACGTTTGTACCTCTGAATCCCCTTGACCTATTTCACCCACCCTACCAATTCCTCCCCCTCTGGTAACCACCAGTTTGTTTCTTATATCTATTAGTCTGTTTCTGTTTTGTTTTATTTGTTCATTTGTTTTGTTTTTTAGATTCCACATGTAAGTGAAATCATACAGCATTTCTCTTTCTCTGTCTGACTTATTTCACTCAGCGTAATACCCTCTAGGTCCATTCATGTTGTTGCAAATGGCAAGATTTCATTCTTTTTTATGGCTAAATAACGTTCCATTGTATCAGTATACCACATCTTCTTCATCTGTTCATCTATTGATGGACACTTAGGTTGTTTCCATATCTTGGCTATTGTAAAGAATGCTGCAATGAACATGGGGGTGCATATATCTCTTCAAATTAATGTTTTCGTTTTCTCTGGATAAATACACAGAAGTGGAATTTCTGGATTGTATAGCAGTTCTATTTTTAATTTTTTTGGTGAACTTCCTTACTATTTTCCATAGTGGCTGCACCAATTTACCTTCCCACTAACAGTGTATGAGGGCTCCCCTTTCTCTGCACGCTCACCAACACTTGTTGTTTTTTATCTTTTTGATAATAGCCATTCTGACAGGTGTGAGGTGGTATCTCATTATAATTTCAATTTACATTTCCCTCATGATTAGTGATGTTGAGCATCTTTCTGTGTGCCTGTTGGCTGTCTGTATGTCTTCTTTGGAAAAATGTCTATTCAGCTCCTCTGCCCATTTTTTTTATTGGGTTGTTTGTTTTGCTGGATATTAAGTTGTGTAAGTTCTCTATAAAGTATGTATACTTTGATATTAACCCCTTATGAGATGTATGATTTGGAAGTATCATACATCTGATAAGTCCCATACTTACATCAGAAGTCCCATTCAGTAGGTTGCCTTTTCGTTTGTTGATGGTTTCCTTCGCTGTGCAAAAGCTTTTTAGTTTGATGTAAACCTATTTGTTTATTTTTGCTTTGTGGCCCTTGCCTGAGGAGACTGGTCCAGAAAAATATCTCTAAGACTGATGTCAGAGAGCTGACTGCCTATGCTTTCTTCTAGAGGTTTTATGGTTTCAGGTCTTACATTCAAGTCTTTAATCCATTTTTAATTTATTTTTGTGTATGGTGTAAGATAGTGGTCAAGTTTCATTCTTTTGCATGTAGTTGTCCAGTTTTCCCAACACCATTTATTGAAGAGACTGTCTTTTCCCCCATTTTATATTCTTGCCTCCTTTGTCATGGTTTAACTGACCATAAATGTGTGGGTTTATTTCTAGGATTTCTATTCTATTCCATTGATCTATATGTCTGTTTTCATACCAGTACCATTCAGTTTTGATTAGTATAGCTCGTAGTAGAGTTTGAAATCAGGGAGCATGATATCTCCAGCTTTGTTCTTCTTTTCAAGATGGCTTTGGCTGTTTGAGATCTTTTGTGGTTCCATACAAATTATAAGGTTCTTTGTTCTAGTTCTGTGATAAATGCCATTGGTATTTTGATGGGTATTGCATGGAATCTGTAGATTGCTTTGTGTAGTATGGACATTTTAACACTATTAATTCTTCCAATCTATGAGCATGGTATATCTTTACATTTATTTTTGTTGCCTTTAATTTCTTTCATCAGTGTCTTACAGTTTTCAGAGTATGGATCTTTCACCTCCCTGGTTAAATTTACTCCTAGGTATTTTATTCTTTTGATGCTATTTAAAAAATTTTTTTCTTAATTTCTCTTTCTGATTACTTGTTATTAGTGCATAGGAATGCAACTGATTTCTGTATATTAATTTTGTATCCTGCAACTTTACTGAATTCATTTATTAGTCCTAATAGTTTTTTGATGGAGTCTTTAGAGTTTTCTATATACATCACATCATATGCAAATAGTGACAGTTTCACTTCTTCCTTTCTAATTTGGATGACTTTTATCTCTTTTTCTTGCCTAATTGCTGTGACTAGGACTTCCAATACTATGTTGAATAAAAGTGGCAAGAATAAGCATCCTTGTCTTGTTCCTAATCTTAGAGAAAAAGCTTTCAGCTTTTCACTGTTGAGTATGATGTTAGCTGTGGGCTTGTTATACATGGCCTTTATTATGTTGAGGTATGTTCCTTCTATACCCACTTTGTTGAGAGTTTTTATCATAAATGGATGTTGAATTTTGTCAAATGCTTTTCTGTATCTGTCGAGATAGATAGTCATATTATTTTTATCCTTCATTTTGTTAATACAGCATATCATGTTGATTGATTTGCAGATGTTGAAGCATACTTGCATCCCTGGAATAATTTTCCATGCCTTTTGAGGCCATATAAACTAAGCTGAATATTACCTGGTTTGGCAAATGTCTTCAGGGTAAAAGTAAGCGCCAGTGTTCTGCTTACTTCTCTTGAGTTCTCAACTTTTTTTTTGGCCTAAAAATTCCCTTTTCTTTTACAAGGTCAGCGATGCATTTAATAAGATTTGTGAAAATATCTTATCTACAATGTTTAATTGTACTTGATAAGAAGGTCTTTTTAGGTAACTAGACTACTATATTGATCTTTTGCTGCTTTTCTGTGCTTTTCTTTATAGATCTTTCACTGTTCTAAATTATAAGTAAGAGAATCAATAACTTACTATCCAAAGTGGGACACTTTTGGGAATGAAAAGGGGTGCTTAATTAGTTTTCTGAAATATTTTCTGACAAAGCCATTTATATTGGTGAAACTTTAAAATAGTTCTATTCAATAGACACTTTCAAAAATATTTTCTTAGAAAAAAATAATGTACAGCAAAGTAAAAAATTAAAAATTTGGGGGCTGGCCCCCAACCAAGTGGTTTTAACCATGCACTCCACTTTGGCAGCCCAGGTTCACAAGTTTGGCTCTCAGATGTGGACCTACTCCACTCATCAGCCATGCTGTGGAGGCATCCCACATACAAAATAGAGGAAGATTGGCACAGATGTTAGTTCATGCCAAATCTTCCTCACCAAAAAAAAAAAAAAATTAGAAATTTCTTTATTTTTTTATCTAAACATCTGAATATTAAAATAAAATAAGCAGAATAATTATTCTTGATACATCTTCACATATTTTAATCATCTTGAATATGTCTGTGTCTAATATCTTTGTCAATGGTATTTTTGTTAAGACTGCATTTTTTTCTAAGATATCTTACAGCCACAGCATTTTTCTTCTTTAGTTACCTAACCTCTACCTATATATTTTATGTACACGTGTGTGCATGTGTGTTAACATATAAAACTATTTGTACATTTCAATAACTACAGCTTCTATTTCTCTTGGTAGAATATCATAGTCTGGTTGAAAATAACTATGAATTTGTGTGCGCCACAACAACTCAAACTTCATTTTGGTGGAATGAGTTTCTCAATCCAGTAAGAATTTTGTGTGTTAAAGTTTCAGAAGATCTTCCCCCAAGTTAATTTCCAGATAACAATTACAGAATTTCAGGGGGCCGGCCCAGTGGTGCAGCAGTTAAGTGTGCACGTTCCACTTCTCTGTGGCCCCGGGTTCGCCAGTTAGGATCCCGGGTGCAGACATGGCACCACTTGGCAAATACCATGCTGAGATAGGCGTCCCACGTGTAAAGTAGAGGAAGATGGGCACGGATGTTAGCTCAGGGCCGGTCTTCCTCAGCAAAAAGAGGAGGATTGGCAGTAGTTAGCTCAGGGCTAATCCTCCTAAAAAAAAAACCAAAACCTAGAATTTCAGAATTTAACCTTTTATACTGTTTGAGCTCTTGTCATCTAATATTCACTTAGTTCCTTCTTTTCTTCTGCAGAAATATATTTCAGGGTCCTCCCTCTTTGCAAGTTTTGTTTTACTTAATAATTGCAATTCAGTACAAGCTTCAGAGACTGAGGTTTTGTGTTTCATTTGTTGAACACTTGACTACGGACTTACCCCTTATTTTGAATAAAGTGCAATCAAAATTTAGAAGACCTATTTCCAAAACTCCAATATTTTCTTGTAGAACAGCTAGGTAGATTCATAAGGTATGTTTTGAAGTTAAAACCTGTCTAATGTCAGCAAGTTTATATCATTTAAGCTAGTTCTTTTAAAGTTTCAAACAAACATTTTTCTAATCCAACTGATGACGGGCAGCAGAGAGAGAACAGCTCACTGTCCTGAGGAAATTGTTTTTTATTTAACATAAGCTTCATCACAAAATTTTTGTAGTTCAGTTACTCTAACTCTATATAAGTAAATTTTGCAAATTTTGACAACTACACCATGTATTTCCCTGGGTGGAAGTAGAACTGTGTTTGAGCACAGTTAGGAATGAGGTGTGTGCAATAACCACTGGCAAGTGCATTTCAGCACAAGTGTCTCCATGTAGCAGGGACATTATGTCTAAAAGTGTGAGCTCTGTCCTCTGCATATATTGCATATGTTGCTAGATGAAACCATGGAAGTAGAGAGTGACGGTCTGCCCAACCCTTCCCATCTCTTTTTTTAAAGTCTTAGTAGTAATACTTTGTTTGAAAAAATGAAAAATCCACTACCAAATAAACCAGACGGGATGCAGGATGATAGGCCTCAACTGAGACTTTTCTGGGCAAACCAGGACCTCAGCCTCCTTAAAGCCCTGCAGAGCAGGGCCCCTGTCTCATCTGCATTTGCAGTTCCAGGGCTCGCAGAGGGCCTGCCTACAGTTGAGGTTCTTAGTACATGCTTGTTGGGTGAACTCCCCCCAAATAGCATATTTGCTTGAATAAGACTTTCTCTGTGTTAGTGCAAGGGAATGAGGATGGGGCCATTCAGGCTTCGTAATAAGACCCTCCAAATCCACCACGTAGAGGGCTGCTTCCTCCACTGAGACTTAACCGCAAGCAGATGACCGCTTGTTGCCATTTTGGAACATCTTTTCTACATGCCAAAGGTATGAAACTTGCCTCTACAAACTGGCTTCACCAGCCGTTTTGACCCATACACCCTGCTGAGACCCAACGTTTTTGCTCTTGAGAACCTTGTGCTGGGCAGTATCAATCTAAGGAGAGCCCTGGGCTTGTAACACAGATGCAGTTGACAGACTGACCTGACTTGACTTGGCCAGAGTCTTGACTCAAATGGAGGGCATATTGGTGGTTCTGAGCGCACCTCTTTGGGGAACGGTGTTGCACACATTCCTCAAGGGGGCCTAACAGGAACCTGGGCGGAAATGTCTCTCCTGCGATTGCTCCTTGCAGACTGTGAGCTCTGCACACCCCAGTAGGCCATGGCTTGTCCTCTAGAACACTTTGGGAGGCTGGAAGAGTCTCTGCCACAGCGTAGGTGAGACTGTGAGCCTTATACTCGGCACTCGTTCTAGCCCCGGGCCATGGCATCTGCCTTGGTTTTATTCTGACCAAGGCTCCTATGAGAAAAAATAAAAGGGAATGCTTTAGAAGTTAAGGGGTTAGGAAACTGGAGGGGAGACTTCTTTTGATGGAGATGAACCCATTAGATATTTATGTAAATATCTGTAGAAAGGCAGCTCTGTGCTGGACGCTGTGTTAGGTCCTGGAAGTAGAGAAGGGAAAGAAGTGATCTCTGCCTGAGGTTTGCAGTTCTCCAAGAAGGAAGCCTCGTTAGTGGTCCTTGGACCAGCCATCTAACCCACTGAAAGCCTTTCATGGCACTTTAGAAAAGCACTGAGATGTTTTGAAAATTTTTTAAAAGGGAGGGGAGGGCACCAAAGCAGTGGCATAAGGAAGATGTGATTCATTCCTGATTTGCAAGCCTCTTGCACAGGCCAGACCTCCAGAAACTGCCCCGTTCAGGATCTTGCAGGGATAACGGTGTGTGAACTCAAACCACATTTATCCCATGTAAAAATGAATAGCTCTTTGTGATCGAACTTCTCAACTTAAAACGTGCAAAAACTGTGTAACAATAGCCTATCTTTTTTCAAACAATCACTGGAAAACTCTAATCTTTCTTAATTTTTTTTTCAAGAAATATATAATTCCTTCATGTCATTCCCCCTTAAACTGTTATGGACTCTCTCTTAAGTTATTAACTGTATGAATTGTGGCCTCTGTGTAACATCTTTTCTCAGACTTGCACCAGTAATGGAAACCATTCTTAAACTTAATTTCCTTTTAATTCCTTCCAATTGCTAAGCACTGGTCTTTGTGCCAAGAACCAATCCAGTTGGTGCATTTTGTGAAGACTGCGGGATCATGTTTTTTTAAACAACACATGATACCCAGAAGGCATTCAAACAGAGTTGCCCTCATCACCCTACTTACAGTTGGTTGTACTTGGTTTCAAAAGAAAAGTACCTCTGAGCAGTCCATGGCACATGTGCTTAACAAGAGTCTTCCAAGTTTTCCCCAGGTGGTGACTGGTTAGTGGTCTGCAAGTAACAAGGACCATATTGGACAAGTATTTTCAGCACAAAATACGATAGGCAATCTTTGGTCACTCTTACTGGCAGACTTATCATGGGAAAAACAAATATTGGAAGGCTTTTGAACCACAGATGCCAAAAAATGTCAGTTTAATCTAAGACTGATAAAGTCTTGCTAAAAAATGAAATGGCACTTTTGTGCATCAAAGGACACTATCAAGAGATTGAAAAACAACTCGTAGAGTGGAATAAAATATTTGCAAATCATATATCTAATATAGGATTAATATCCAGAATATATAAAGAGCTCCTACAATTCAACAGCAACAAAAATTCAATTCAATTCAAAAATGAGCAAAGGACTTGAATAGACATTTCTCCAAAGAAGATATACAAATGGCCAATAAGTATACAAAAAGGTGTTCTACGTCATTAGTCATTAGAGAAGTGCAAATAAAACCACAATGAGATACTACTTCGAATCTGTTAGGAAGGGTATTACCAAAAACAAGTATTGGCAAGGATGTGAAGAAATTGGAACCCTTTCACATTGCTAGTGAGAATGTAAAATAGTACAGCTGCTGTGTAAAATATTTGGCAGTTCCTTAAAGTGTTAAACACAGAATTGCCATATTATCCAACAATTCCACTCCTAGGTATATACTCAAAAGAACTGAAAGCAGCAGCTTGAACACATACTTGTACAGCATCACAGTAGCCAACAGGTGAAAACAGTGCAAGTGTCCATCAGTAAATGAGTGGAAAACAAAATGTGGTCTAGCCATACAATGGAATATTGTTCAACTGAACCATAGACTTAAAAATTGTTAAAATAGTAAGTTTTATGTTATGTGTATTTTACCACATTAAAAACAGGAAAAGGAAAGGAAAGGCAGGTGATTTCAACGGATACAAGTCCCTGGGAGTTGCTAGCACTGTTAGACTTCTCCTTTTTTTTTTCTGAATAATTAGTGGGTTAGTGGCTTGAGTGGGACATGGGAGAATTTCCATAGACAGAGATTAAAGGAAAGGGCATTCTGGGCTGAAAACCTGGGACGAACACAGATGCAGGAGAGGCATGAGGGTCCACACTTGCCCAAGCAGTCGTGAGTAGAGTAGTACAGCCAGAGTCCATGGTGTGGGGAGCCCTCTTAGGATGTTCTGTAGCCTCCTCCTCACTCGGCTGCTCAGCTCCAGCTCCAAAGTCACCAAATCATCTTGCTGTCACCCTTTACACGATAAGGAAGAGGCCTCCCAGACTGTCAGTCAAGGAAGCAACAGTGGATCAGAACTATGGCCATGCTGGTCAGCAGCCCATTGGGCCAGCACCTGAGGCCCCCATCTCAGTGAATAATGGACTTTATGGCAATGGTGCTCCACCCTTCCTCTTAGAACCACTTTCAGTATCTCCAAGTGAGTCTTAGAACAGCCACTGGTTAGGAGCAGGGGGCCAGAGTGGAAGGAGAGGGCACGAATGGCTCATCCTGACCTTGACAATCAGAATCCTGTTTTAAGCTTCATGCTGCTGACTTCAAAGAACAACCATTGCACAGAGAGAGATATAAGCTTGAGATCACAGGAAGGAATACATTTAATCATCTAATCCATCCTCCCAAGAACTGGTCCAAATCCTTCCTGACAGGTGAGATTCTGTACCACCGGCCTTGTATAATGAGCCAGCTTATGTCATCTCTCTTGGAAGGTTATCTGACAACACAAGGGGTGCCCACTGATATGCAGTGTGATCGAGCAGAGGGAGATTAGACTTCCCTGTCCTTTGTGGGCACAAGATCAGAACACAGTCAAGTGAATGGAATGAAATGACTACTCAGGGCTCATATTTGCATTTTCTCTGTTTATTTTATTTTGATAGAGAGAAAGCATGGAATTGATAGATTGAACTCTGGAGACTGAAAATAGTCATGATTATAGTCCGATGTAATCATCAAGTCTAGACTGCTATTTAACCTCTTTTTAGCCTTTCTGAGGAATGTGGCGGAAGTGGAACTCACCTGGGTTTCCAGAGCTGGAAAATAAAAGCCCCGTAATTCACCCAGTAACCATGTTGCTCTATTACAGTTTGGTTTAGAGAGTAGGGGAAACAGTAGATGAGACCCTTCCAGGTGTTTCCCTGCTTTTTTTTGGTAAACATATTTCTTTTGAAAGAATTCTAAATACACTTGCAGATTTTCAAAGCCCAGATTCTACACAGTTTTAATGTCAACCACAAAGGACGATCACAGACTGAGCTATAGAAAGAGGCACCATAAAAATGCCACATCCAACATAAGCTTCATTTATGTTTCTTTCCTGAAACAAACATTAAAACTCATGGAAAAGCATAGGAATGTTCTAAAACATGTAAGTTTATCACTAAGGTGACACAAGAGGTTGGAGGATGGTATGGTGGGAAGGCAGTGGGACAGATTTGAGAGAAGGCACTAGGAAAGAATAGGATTTCCTTATATCAAGAATTCCAGGGGCTGGCACTGTGGCCCACTGGTTGAGTTCGCACACTCCGCTTCAGCGGCCCAGGGTTTCACCAGTTTGGATCCTGGGCACAGATGTGGCAGCGCTCGTTAGGCCATGCTGAGGCAGCATCCCACGTGCCACAACCAGAAGGATGTATCACTCGAATGTACAACTATGTACAGGGGGGCTTAGGGGAGAAAAAAAAAAGATTGGCAACAGATATTAGCTCAGGTGCCAATCTTTCGGGAAAAAAAAAGAATTCCACTTATAACCCTCATTTCCTTTCTTCTTGAGAATTCTTTAAAAATTCTTTGACATCAAAGAGAAGGACAGGGTGAACAGAAATCGGGGGAGAGGCTCTTGGTTACCATGACAACATCTCGTTTTTTTTCTTTTCCTAAGATTGGCCCTGAACTAACATCTGTTGCCAATCTTTGTTTCTCTTTCTTTCATCTTCTCCCCAAAGACCCCAATACATAGTTGTATATTCTAGTTGTAGGTCCTTCTGGTTGTGCTATGTGGGACACTGCCTCAGCATGGCTTGATGAGCAGTGCCATGTCTGCACCCAGGATCTGAAGTGGTGAAACCCTGGGCCACCAAAGCGGAGAACGTGAACTTAACCACTCGGCCACATGGTCGGCCCCGACAAAATGACTCTTGACTTCATCTCTATCACCTGTCAGTGCCTGACTCCCTTTTGGATCACTGCAGAGATCTCTGGCATTGGGATTAACACATGCTCCTAAACCTGAGGATGATTTGAAGTTGAAGAATTGCAAAGTTTCTAAATAGGACAATGAGCTCATCTTTACTGAAAAGATGTGTAATGGTTATAATGCAACATAATTGAGATGTTTCCTTATCCCTCCCCAGTAAAGCCATCATAAGCCTCTGCAAAGGCTCTATAAAAAGTGACAGGGCTATAGAAAGTTCTACTGCAAAGCACCGATTATTAATGATAATGGCTGGGGCCAAATAGATTTTAAAAAGGAAGTGAAACTTCAGATAATGTGAAAAATGTCAGAGCAGTATTTATATTCTAAACTGCAGTAACAACGTAAACATTATTCTCACTCCTAGTCCGGCCCTGCAGGTGGATCAAATAGCGAGCGTGCAGCTGTGACCGACGAGTCTGCATGTTCAGTACATGCGTGCACGGGGTCTTGTTATCGAATCTTTAGGCGCCCCTTTCTAGCATCTCAAGCTTCATTAGCATATGCAATTTTTGGCAGTCTATTAATTCAGGGGAAACCCGTGGACCTATTATTTTCTATTTGTCTGTAAGGTCTACTAATTTGCCTTCTAAGTTTTTGTTCTTGTTTTTCTGTTTTGTTTTTCATCAAAGTGATGACATTCCTAGCTCCTGATTATGCTAAACTAAGTAAAAATAAATATAGGATCTTTTCCCTTCTGTCTTAGAGCTAGTAAATCATAAACCAAACATTATCCAAGTTGCTATAAGAAAGGTCAAAAGACAAAGGAAGATCAAGATAAAAGCACAGCTCCTGCCCTCAAGGTTCTTAGGATCTTGTGGAAAAGAGCTACCTGGAATTAACCAAACTGTGAGGTTTGAGGGCACAGGCCTCGGACTGACACGTCTGCTCGGGATTTCTGACACCAGCTGCAAGGAATTAGAGTCCAACTACAGAATCAGAGGGAAGAGTCCACACAAGACTACTCTCACTTCCAGCACCAACTGCAAGTTAGGAGTATCCCCAAAACCACCCTCCGGTTTGTTAGTTTCCTGGCAGGACTCACAGCTCCAGTTTATTACAGAGAAAGGATACCGATTAAAGTCGGCCAAAAGAAGGGATGCAGAGGGTAGACTCAAGGAGGTTCCAACACAAAGCTTCCATTTTCCCCTCCTGTGGAGTCAGAATGTGTTCCCCTCCCTGCGTCTGTGTGTGACAACATGCACTGAGCGTTGCCAACCAGGGACCAATGCGGAGCTTCAGTGCAGAGATGTTATTGGGGCTTCATTAAATAGGCATAATGGATTGATTGATTTCCCACCTGGTTGAACTTGGTCTCCAGGTTGACTGATACAGCATGACCCAAAGCCCCTGCCCCAAATCACACCGTTGGTCTTTCTGGTGTGGCCAGCCCCCACCCTAAGACCATCAGGTGTGGCCCTAAGATCTGGTGTGTAACCAGTCTCCACCCTAAACAAAGACATTCCTAACAGGTACAACACAGATTAGCTCCCAAAAGCTGAGGGCAAAGGTTAGGCCTCTCTTTGAGCTAGGCCATATTCTTTACTACACAAGAGTCGAGACAAATCTGAGCAGAGAGGAAGTGCTACATTATGTGGTAGGTGGATGGGGGCTTAGAGTGAGCTTGGATGACCAAGCAGATATTTGAAGAGCAATAGAAACAACGTGGCATATTCCTAAGCAAGAAAACATTTAAGGAGGACAGATAAATGTCTTTTAAAATGCAAAGGTCCAGTGTGTGCAAAAGGATTATTCTTACCCTGGGGGCCCCTAGAAAACAGAATGAGCCCCCATGGGTTAGAAATGTAAAGAAGATTTAAGTTCAATATAAGAAAGAGCTTTCTAATAACTGAGTCTATGCAAAAATATTACACAGGCTGCCTTGGGAGTCGGTGAGTTCTCAGTCATTAAAAATATTCTGGCAGAAAGCAACTCACCTGTTACGGTGGCAGTTCTTTTAATAGGAAATGCAATGACCCCTAAGAAGCCTTTTGACTCTAATACTCTGTGGTTTAAAAAATATTTTTCTAGGGCCAGCCTGGTGGCATAGTGATTAAGTTCATGCACCCCGCTTCAGCAGCCCAGGGTTTGCAGGTTCGGATCTTGGGTGCAGACCTACACACCACTCAACAAGCCATGCTGTGGAGGTATCCCACCTACAAAATAGAGAAAGATTGGCACAGACGTTAGCTCAGGGCCACTCTTCCTTAAGCAAAAGGGGGAAGATTGGCCACAGGTGTTAGCTCAGAGCCAACCTTCCTCAGCAAAAAAAAAAAGAAAAGAAAAAAAGACGAATTAAAAATATATATATTTTTTTCATTCTCAATTAAGCATTTTTTATTGAGGTATAATCGACATATAACTTTATACTAGTTTCAGGTGTACAACATCATGATTCGATATTTGTATATGTTGGCGAAATGATCACCACAGTAAGTCTAGTTAACATCTATCACCATCACAGTTTCAAAATGCTTTTCTCTCTTGTGTGAGAACTTTTAAGATCTACTCTCTTAGAAACTTTCAAATATGCACGAGAGTATTGTTAACTATGGTCACCATGCTGTCCATTGCACCCACAGGACTTATTCTATAACTGGAAGTTTTACCTACTTTTCAACCTTGACTAAGAATTGTATCCTAGAATCAGTGGACTTTCTATATTGTGATTCGTATTAGATGAATTACCTTTGAAATGTCGTATGTCCTACCTGGGTGCTACAGTCTTCAAAGGCATATACATTTCCCCGAGCAGAACTTAGCTTTAGAATATCTAGAGTGATTCAGATTCTACTAATTCTGAGTAGTCAACAGCCTTGCTCTAGCTAAGAAGGAATGAGCTGTTAAGCAAATGAATAATGTAAAAAATGGCTTCATGGAACACATTTAATTTGTATAAGTGAATCCGTGTTTTATAACCACTTGAGTCATTGCAAGTGTGTCTTGTTAAATGAAATCCAAGCAGAGTAGTTAGGATTTTAACTTGAAATCTTCTGTTGGCTATAAATTCAAGTTACATCATATAGTTCTCGTAAAATGTTCCATTGAGACTATTCACAGTTTACAGCTGGTGTTTCTCGTGAAGTAGGATAAATTAATGTGAATTTTATCTTATTCAGATAAATGAAACACTGATATCCAGGATCAAATGGATTCATGCAGTCCAGATTTCCTTAGGCTGCATCTTCCTGTGTGTTCAGTGGTAAACGATTAAAGTCATAACTCAGATTTCATTGGCCCCAACCCATACCTTCCACTCAAAACCTCTGGCTTGTGTAAACTGTCTTCCCATCCAGATACTATGCGAGGTCCCTCCGGGAGCTCTCATGAATGCCCATCACGGGCCTCGTCCTGCTGAGGACAACTACCGCTTGCCTAGAATAGCAGGCCCATGCTGGCCACCATCTCTTTTCTCCTGCATCTCACGGGGCACTGCCACCAGAGTTCTAGAGCCACCATGGTGCCAGCCCTAGATGCCAGGATGGCGTGGGGAAGAATGCATCTCTCCTGCATATTACCCTGCGTCAGAGGCATCCTAACATGGTGCTCCTTGTGCCTCAGGGTTCCACGGGGTTTAATAAAGAGCTCTATGAGAGCACAATTAGATTAACCTTGTCTACTCATAGTGGTTAGCTTCAGGCTCTCCACCAACAGGTGGTCTTACGTTAAGCAAGGCATGAACTCATACCAGGTGGCATATTGTTGGATCACAAAGGCCGGTTCTTCAGCTGGGAGTGGTGGTTCCTTGCAGGATCCTCTTCTAAGCTCTCCCCTGATAAGAGCGCTCATCACCTCCCACACTGCTAACACGTATGCTGGACACAGGGCACTCTTTTTGCCAATGCCTTATTATACAAGCCAGAGCCACTCTCACTGGGAGACCTGAGAACTGTGTTTCTCTGTCGAGCTTGCCATATGAGGCACTCTCCTTCCCAGCATCCCATGGAAGAGAGCTGCCTCCGCCATCTGTGGTACAAATGGAGTACTATCTGAACTGAGCAGCAAGCACTTTCATGTAGCTCCTTTTACAAATGCCATTAGAATAGCTTGGCCTGTGGCAAGTTTTTGGTACTTCTCTAGTACCAGAAACCAAGTAACTCATGCCCTAAAATGTTGGCCTCCTTGAGGGGTACTTTGCTGAGAAAAGACCACTCCTGCATCTCAAATGGCTTCCCCAGGGGGAAGGCATATAAAGTCTTCTCCCAAGGGTATGACATCCAAGAAGCAATCACGAACAGGGGATCATCAAGTCCCTTACAAATAAATAAACTCAAGGGAAATGATTTTCTCCGCTGTGGACGTATGTATTTCATTCTGTCCCAACTCAACAGTGTCACAAATAAAGGCACTTTCTTGGGACCTGGAAGACAGACAGAGGCACAAGAATTGCTGTCACCCAGTGGGACTGGTGACTCAATTTGTCCTCTACACAAATGTCTTTCTAATGAGGGATAAACAGCTGCACAAATGCTGCCCACCTTGGCGAGAAGCGTTGAACCTTGGATGCTGCTGTCTCAGAACCCTGGTCCCTGATATCTTGGGCTGACCTCAGGATGTCGCTGGTGACCCTTCAGTCAACAGTAGAAAAGGATCTTCGCAAACCGCTAGGATGCGAATAGGACAGTGGGAGAGATGGTGTAGGGTACCAGTGGAGTAGCCAAAAACTAGGCCAAGTTCATGATTTTATTCTTTCTCTTGTCTTCTTTTCTTTTGCGTTCCTTCTCCCTTTTCACTCTCCTCTCTCCTCCTGGTGTTCAGTGGTGGATGCAGGGGCCTGGGGCTTGGGGGCTAGGGCAGGGAGCTCAGAACCCTTGGTGCTGGCTTGATACCTGGCAACTCCTGCCCAGCATCACAGGCTCTCTGTTTGGGGCCATACAACATACTTTGGCATTTACAGGTACAGTGGGTAGAAGATAGGATAATTTCTGAATGCAATGTAGTTCCAGGGTGACATCCTTAAGAATGTAAGGTATACCAATATTTTGTTGGCATTTAAATATTAGTTGTTATCTCTCTCTGAATAGCTGACACCTATAAGAATTCTGTATGTGTGGTTTGAATACTGATGGTGTATTACTTAAAAGAAGAAACACACAGTGTCTCCCTTTGCTAGAAAACAGCATTCCTGTGTGCGTGCTGGGGTTGGCGCATGTGTGTGCACGTTGATGATTTATATGTCTGCTTTGGTTCTTGCTGCCCACGGGAATCTTTCTCTTGTAAATTATTCTGGAGCTTAATCAGTTTTCTGGATTAACTAAGCTCCTTTCTTTCAACATTTTCTTAATAATTGACATAAATGAAGCGGTGCAGCCTCATCTTGCTTTTTTCGTGCCCTTATTGTGTTTGTATTGAAGGCAGCACATTTTTGCAAGTAGAGCCATGCCCATTATAATTGGACATCCACAGCTCTCTCCCCAGAAGCAGGACTTGGAAGAAGGGCCGCCCCTGCTGCTGTAGTTGGGTTGCCCATTCAGAGCTCATCACTTTCTTCTCCTTCAGAAGAACATGGTCAGCAGATGCCCTTCTTTCTGCCACCAGAGTTCTTCACCTCCTTTCTGGGAGAAGAAGCATATTTCACACTGGTCATGAAAGGAATGGCCTTTTTCTTGTGCCAATACCTGGCCAACATGAGAGTGTGACTTTGGACATCTTATTTCATCAGCAGCCCTGTACCAACTTACCGGTGGGGAGAGTTTCCTCTTCTGAGGGTGGATTCCAGACTGTCCTTTCAGAAAGGAATTCAGAGTTTCATTGGGTGTTTGGGGGGTCCCCAAGCAAATAAAGTGTTCTTTGTACCTCCTCGGACACCTTCCATGTAGGAAAATTGCAGCCATGGAGACAGAGCCATACTGTGACTTTCGCGGTCTGGGTGTTCTCTAGCAGTCAGGACGTTATGGTGACAGTGGGGACACCCCTCAGCCTCGGGGGGGGGTCTTTCCTGATCATGTGCTGTTTTAGATTTGTTCTTCTGTCATTACCTGCAACAAATGGTGTCACAATGTGTGTTTACAGGTGTGTCTCCTTCACTGGCTCCTTGAGCCCGGTCTAGTCCATCTTTCCCGCACTTTCTCAGCACCCACGGGGGCCTGACTTAGGGTCAGTGCTCACAAATGCTTCTTGAACGAGCTGTAGCAGACACGAATGAGTTAATGAGGTGAATGAGTGTGAACTGCCTTGCAGCCCTTTGGAAGGACAGGCTCTGCTTCTGCATGAACTAGGAAATGATCTGGGCAGTTGCCCATAGCTGTTCCTGGTGCTCGAGTGATTTCTAAAGCCCAGCATTTGTCCCTCTGCCTGTTTCCATGGTACTGACTTTAGCTCTCTCTCCATGAAACATCTGAACGGAGAGAGAGACAACACAGGCAACAAGCATCCAATCAGAAAGAGATCACTGTATAGGAAGGAAATTAAGACACACCTTCATGCTCTGGTTGGTGGTTCTTTGGCACTGTGTCTGATATGAGACCACATGGTGTCATTACTCTGGAGCACGGGTCAACAAACTTCTTCTGTAAAGGACCAGATAGGAAATATTTGTGGCTTTGCAGGTCATATGGGCTCTGTCACAACTACTCAGCTCCACTGTTGTGGTACAAAAGCAACCAGAGACAATACGTTAACAAATAGATGTGGCTGTGTTCCAATAAAACTTTATTAACAAAAACAGGCAGTGGGCCGGATTTGGCCTGTGGGCCCTAGTTTGTCAGCCCCTGTTCGAAAGTACTAATTGGTCTTTCATGTTCTTTTAAAATTATTATTAACTAAAATTTGTTCATTATCCTGTTCTTTTTGTGTTCTCCTATTATGTCTAATAAAAAGCTGACTTGCTTAAAAAGCAAGACATTTTTCCAAAAACCGCTTTAAAAGATGTGTGTGGTTGGCGTGGGAGAGAGGTGAATATGTGTGGATAAAACATGGCTACTATAAGGTAGATGGTAGATGGTAGAATGAGGAAATTCTACCATCTGTGGCAACATGGATGGACCTTCAGGGCATTATGCTGTCAAATAAGTCAGACGAGAAAGACAAATACTGTATGATCTCACTTATATGTGAAATCTAAAAAAAACAAACAAACTCATAGAAAAGGAGATCAGCCTGTGGTTACCAGAGGCAGAGGGTTGGGGGAGGGGACTGGAGGAAGGGGGTCAAAAGGTAGGAACTTCTAGTTATAAGATAGGGAAGTCCTGGGATGTAACGTACAGCATGGTGACTGTAGTTAACACTGTTGTATGTTATATAGGAAAGTTGTTAAGAGAGTAGATCCTAAGAGTTCTCATCACAAGGAGAGATTGTTTTCTTTTTTCTTTCTTTTCTTTTCATTGTATCTATTTGAGAAGATGGATGTTAGCTGAACCTATTGTGGTAATCATTTCACAATATATGTAAACCAAGCCATCAAGCTGTGTGCCTTAAAATTATACAGTGATGTGTCGATTATTTTTTAGTAAAACTGGAAAAAACACAAAACAAAACATGGCTACTTGAAAGGGTGGCACGGTCCTCCCCCAGACCCCAGTCAGCTCTGCTCTGTCACCAGCCCCTCCTGCTCCTGCCCAAGCTGTCCAGCCCCCACCCACATAGCCCCGGAGCTTCTAAATCCCTGGCCAGCCTGGCCGTGGGGCTCGGGTGGCCGGCAGCTCTGCACCTGGCTCTTCTCTTCAGTCTTGACGCAGAGGTGCGAACTGAGTTTGCGCTGACCACTGCCCTCGCATCTCTTTGAGCTTTTCTATTTTCCCACCAAAGCCACAGTTAAAGTGCAGTTTGCAGCCCTCAGGACCCTGCCCTTCTTTCACCTTCCCTCCCCAACCTCAGTGTCTTTGTTCTGAGTTAAAGGATCATCATGAGGTGGAAAAAAAACAAAGCCACCAATTTTCTCTCCCATAAGGATGTGTTCTGGAGTCTAGAAAGGCCCATGCGAAAGAGTCTTGCTAGCAGTTTTACTGGCTTTCCATAAGGAGAGCTAAAATGCTGGTTGCCAAGCAACACACATGCCCTGGCTTCTTCCAACAATGTGGACTTAAAAAGAAATTTGTCCTGTGATTGACTCATGAATGGGGAATCATGTGGAAATACACAGGGCAAACAGTTTGATGTAGCTATGTTATATCCGTTTTTTCTGTCTTCAGTATTTTTCTCCTTATAGGGACTTCCATGGGGTCACATGGAGACATAAGTGGGGTGCACCTTCAGCAGAGTGCACTTGATTAACAAGCCTTCCCATTAAGAACTTCATAGTACAGTCAATCCTCATCGTCTGCAGATTCCATATTTTGTGAATTGGCCTACTCGCTGAAATTTATTTGTAACCCCCCAAATCAAAACCCATGGCGCTTTCACTGACGTTCGTCATTCACAGACATGCGCAGTAGCGAAAACTTGGAGTGGCCCAATGCACATGTTCCCAGCTGAAGCTGAACAGGACCATGCTCTCCCTTCTTGTTTCACGTCTCTTCCTGTAAACAAGTGTCCTTTTTACAGTCTATTTAGTGCCACATTTTTTGCATTTGTATGCTTTTTGTTGTTGATTTCACTGTTTAAAATTTAGCTCCCCAAGCATAGCGCTGAAGTGCTGTCTGGTGTTCCTTCCTGCAAGAAGGCTGGATATGCCTTATGGAGGAAATGTGTGTTAGATGAGCTCCCTTCAGGCGTGAATATAGTGCTGTTGGCGTGAGTTCAATGTTAATGAATCAACAATATGATACATCCAGAAAAAGGAGGAAGAAATTCACTGATCTATACATCAAGCTGCCCTGGAGAGGGCTAACGTAATGTCTAAAATGCATGATGAAGCCAGGGACAAGTGGCTATATTTGTGGATTCACGAGATGACTGATTAAAAAAAAAAAAAGCGTAGTGGACAGTATTGTGAAGCTGAGAGCCAAAGAATTGATGGTCATGTTATCCAGGGTCAGGAGAAGGTTAAACCCTCCTAAGCTAGTATTTTATTATAACGAAATAGTGCATATAATTCTCATTTGTAAGAAAAATATATTAAATAAGGTGTCTTTAAACTGAAACACACATGAAACAAGGTTATATATTGATCAACTGACGAAACGTTGTGACCAGAAGCCCTCAGGAACCTAACCCTCTATTTCCCCTGGGGACAGTGGCTCAGTATTCACTAATTCAGTGTTCGTGGAGATTTAATAGAACGTAACCACCACAAATAATAAGAAGTGACTGTGTGTGATCTCAGCTTAACCCTAGTGGCATCTATCTTCCACTTCCCATGTGGAAGACAAAGCCCAAGACTCATCCAGGTGCACTGTCTCCACTAAGATCGTCTGCCAGGAATGGGACTTGACTTCCCGTGTGGTTGCCAGCTCTAGTGGTATCTGGGACATCCCTGCTGGATACATTTTGAACGCAGTTAAATGTTTACAGCCAGGCCTCGCTCCTCTTCCATGGCCCCCACCTTTCTGTCTTAGTTTGGGCTGCTGTGACAAAACATCACAGACCGGGGGGCTTAAACAACAGACATCGATTTCTCACGTTCTGCAGTCCAGGAAGTCCAGGATCAAGGCGCTGGCAGATTCTGTGTCTGGGGAGGACCTACTTCCTGGTCCGCAGACGCCATCTTGCTGATATAAACTCACATGGGGGGAGGGGCGAGGGAGCTCTCTGGGGTCCCTTTCATAAGGGCTCCACCCCCATGACCCAATCACCTCCCAAAGGCCCCACCCCCTGATATCATCACATTGGACGTTAGGTTTTGACATGAATTTGGGAAAGACATAGACATCCGGTCCATACCACTCTCCTTCCATCACTTCTATCACTGATTGTTTTGCTGGAAGAAAAACCCTGAAATATTTTTAAATTGCCCTGGAACCGAGCCATGGTGGGCCCGGCGTCCCTGAACTGACACCTTAATTGGTCCCAGATGGAAAGGAAAAACAATTGCTCTCACACCACCGCCTTTGCTCCCTGAAGGGCTGATGCAGGTCACGTGTGAAATGGTTTCCCCCTTTCCATGGTCTCTTCTCTGCTGACAGCAGCCTGGGTCTCACACCACATCTGCCGAGCTGGACGGTCCCCCTCCAGGGAGCTCTGCAGGGGGTGGCTGACTGACAGCCTGGTGGGGACACCGACGTGAGGACAGACCCTCTCACCTGGTGTTATAAACACAACACAGAGATGGGAGCATGGGGCACAGGAAACAAAGCAGCTACCTCAGCCGCCAGGATCAGGGCCGGCTCCAGAGACGCAGTGACATTTGGCAGGAGTTGAGAGGACACATGCTGATGGTGACGTCAGCAGAGCCTCTTAAAAGCAAGGCAGGAAGAATGTTGGGACAAGTACGGGAATGGAAAAACATGAGCCATTCCTCCAGGTCAGCTTTTAAAGAGTCTAGAAACACAGTCTGTAAACTCCTGGGCCTCCTTATCACCACTCAGGGTGCTGACCCCTCACAGCACCTGCAGAGTCCCCAGAGGAGGTCTTTCTAGAAAGTGCTGCTTTCTGTTGCTGAGTGAGTGTGTGGGCGTATGCCTGTGGTTCTGCACTTATAATCAGGAATATGAATACCTTCATTACTAGTGTGCAAATGTGAGAGTTAACAGACAACGGCAATGAAGTGGTTGCAACTCTTTTGCAAAAGAAACTTTGCATGTATTACAAACACCTAGATCTTCAGTACAGGCTCATGGCTCAGAACTACAGAAACGCGCAGGGAAGGGCCATGTGGCAGATTGCATGTTGAATCACCCGTCACAAAGCCACTCTCTTGATCCCTTCCTCTCGTTTCTATTCCCAGGTCTCGTTATGTGCAGTGTCACATGCACACACACAGACACACAGGAATACCCCATTACAGCCAGGACGGCAGTGCCAAGGGAGGTGTTTTGCATGAATTCCATCCTTGGGGTTAGAAGCACTTGCTCAGCTGCCAACTACAAATAGCCCTGTGCTAGAAAATGATGTTAATTAGTATGCCATTAAAAAAAAAAAAAGGAAAAAAAACCCGCACCGCCCACAACGAAAAAGCCCTGTAGAGGCCCGAAGTCCCACCCTGACAGCCCCAGCGAAGCACGGCCTGCTAATGCAGCCCTAATTCACTTTGTTGGCAGAGAAAGCAAGCTCACCATGCTGCTGCGGGAGTCCCTGGGGAATGTGAACTGTCGCACCACCATGATCGCTCACATCTCGGCCGCGGCCGGGAGCTACGCAGAGACCCTGTCCACCATCCAGATCGCCTCGAGAGTCTTGAGGATGAAGAAAAAGAAAACAAAGGTAAGGAGCTCGCAGGGGGCACGCTGGATGAAGGAGCTTTCGGAGGCTTGCCCTGGACCTGAAGCCGAAAGAGCTGAATCAGTATTTCTAATGCCCAGCACCAGGGGCGTGGTTGAGGGTGGCTGCCAACATGTGGCTCCGTGTCCACCTCGGGGCAGGAAGACCTTTGGGCCAATAGAGAAGAACAGCACTTCTCCTCCCCACAGCTGATGCTGTCCCCACTCATCCAGCCTGGACCCCTCACAGGGAACGCCTGGTCCACTCTAGATAGTTCAAATGATTGCTTCTTTGAGATGGAAAATTTTAGAGGGACAGGAATATTCAGTTTCTCTCATCTGCTTTGGTCCTATGTAGATCAGGACCCTGTCCTTCAACTGGTTGACCCCAAAGAGGGTTGTTAACCCCTTGCTCATGTGGTCCTACTTCCCTGCATTTCCAGGAAGCATTTTCAGGTTGCTGGGTTTGCCATGTTAATTCAATGGTTTCTGATTGATGCCAACAGTCTGCTAGAAACCACTGGGCTTGTTTTCTCACACAGAGGCAAAGCCAGGAGGTGGTAGGTGACAAGAATATTTGAGAAATTAATCTGTGATTGTGGTCACTCTGATCTAGGGCCAGCTGGTGATGCGTGGGGCTTTTGTTCCCCTCCTTTTTGCATCTGTTGAAAACAGGTCTTTCCAACCAGTGCTTCTGTGCCCAAGGTGTCACACATGGCTTGGGCGTGCCACACTGGTGACCCCTCAGCCCTTAGGAGGTCAGACGGGGCCTGGGCTGGTCACCTCCTTTCATGGGCAGCCTCTGTTTCCCCAGTGAGTCATATAGGGGTTATCCTTCACCTGTGAGGCCAGGATGTGGAAAGCTGGGGCGCACTGGCCTGCCACACCCCAGGCGGAGGCCCGTATGCAGGGCGGCCTGGAGAGCCTGTATCAAGTCAGCAGCTGTCGGCTGTTGGGCTGGCTGGGAGGGCAGTCTTGGAAGAGCCACCCACACTAACTGTTCTCCTCTCACTCCCAGTACACGTCAAGCTCCTCCGGGGGAGAGAGCTCCTGTGAAGAAGGCAGAATGCGCAGGCCCACCCAGCTGAGACCCTTCCACACCAGGGCTGCAGGGGACTCGGACTTCCCGATCCCTCACCTGCCCAGCGACCCCGACTACTCCTCCAGCAGCGAGCAGTCCTGCGACACGGTCATCTACATTGGGCCGAATGGCACGGCCCTCTCCGACAAGGAGCTCACCGACAACGAGGGGCCCCCAGACTTTGTCCCTATCGTGCCGGCCCTGCAGAAGACCAGGGGCGACAGCCGGCCCACAGAGGCCGGAGAGGCTGCAGCCAGCAAATCAGAGAGGGACTGCTTGAAATGCAACACGTTTGCTGAGCTGCAGGAGAGGCTGGATTGCATCGACGGCAGTGAAGAGCCGAGTAAGTTTCCTTTCGAAGAGCTGCCTGCCCAGTTTGGGGCAGAGCAGGCAAGCAAGTGTCCCCCATTAAGCCAAGCAGCTGGGGCGAGCCTGTTCTGTGAGTCTGATAAGGAAGATAATGGGTCAGACAGCCAGCTGCCCGATAGGGAAGGCACTGACCCCCCGGCCTCCAAGATGCAGAGGAATCACTCACCTGTCCCTGTTGCAGTGCTCACCAACAGCCCCGCCCCTGCCTCGCCCAGGAGCATCCCGGGCAGCAGTGGCCAGCACAGTTCCTCCCAGCTGGTGCAGAGCCCCAGCCTCCAGAGCAGCCGAGAAAGCCTGAACTCCTGTGGCTTTGTGGAAGGCAAGCCCAGGCCGATGGGCTCCCCCCGGCTGGGCATCGCCAGCCTGTCCAAGACCTCAGAGTACAAGCCGGCCAGCTCTCCTTCACAGAGATGCAAAGTGTACACTCAAAAGGGTGTCCTGCCTTCTCCCGCCCCGCTGCCAACCTCGAGCAAGGATTCCGGCATGGCGTCTAGTGAGTCCCTGCTGCAGCCTGAGGTTCGGACACCCCCGGTTGGAATGAGCCCCCAGGTTCTGAAGAAATCCATGTCTGCTGGGAGTGAAGGGTTCCCCGAAACCCCCATCGATGACGAGCATCAGGCAGCAACTTCTCCAGATACCAAGAAGGAGATAGTGAGCACCACGATGGTGACAGTGCAGCAGCCCCTGGAGCTGAACGGTGAGGACGAGCTGGTGTTCACGCTGGTGGAGGAGTTGA
Source organism: Equus quagga (assembly GCF_021613505.1). Taxonomy (NCBI): domain Eukaryota; kingdom Metazoa; phylum Chordata; class Mammalia; order Perissodactyla; family Equidae; genus Equus; species Equus quagga. Next base: position 37,416,986 of record NC_060278.1, read on the forward strand.
CCATCAGTGGGGTCCTGGACAGTGGCCGCCCCACCAGCATCATCAGCTTCAACAGCGACTGCTCCGTGCAGGCCTTGGCCTCAGGCTCCCGGCCCGTCAGCATCATCGGAAGTGTCAGCGAGGACCTGGAATGCTACTCCAGCGTGGCTCCTGTCTCTGAAGTCAGCATCACACAGTTCTTGCCCCTCCCGAAGCTGAGCCTAGACGAGAAGGGCCGGGAGGCAGGGAGCAGGCGTTCCTCCATCAGCTCCTGGCTGAGCGAGATGAGCACGGGCAGTGACGGTGAGCAGTCGTGCCACAGTTTCATAGCGCAGACGTGTTTTGGGCACGGGGAAGCAATGGCAGATCCTCCAGCCTCGGAGTTTGTCAGCAGCATCCAGAACACCGCTGTGGTGTGCCGAGAGAAGCCCAAGGCCAGCCCCGACAATTTGCTCATCTTGTCTGAAATGGGGGAAGACACGTTCAACAAAGCAACCCCCATCAAAGGCTGCAAGATATCCACACTGGGCAAGGCCATGGTCACCATCTCCAATACGGCAAATCTGAGCAGCTGTGAAGGGTACATCCCCATGAAGACCAACATCACAGTTTACCCCTGCATTGCCATGAGCCCCCGGAACGTCCAAGAGCCTGAGACACCCCTTGCTGCTGTCAGCTCAGTCACCAAAGCAGCCCAGTCCCAGGAGAGCAGGGAACCCAATGCAAAGAAAGAGATGACATTTGAGGACCCCTGGCTTAAACGAGAAGAGGAGGTAAAAAAGGAGAATGCTCATCCCAGCGAAGAAGGGCTTAGGCTTGAGACTGCGACGGGCCCTCCAAAGTCTGAGGCCAGAGCAGAGCGGCAACAGGACAGGACGGACAGCCCCGGCGACAGGCCGAGCGGCAGCAGCGGTGAGGTGTCTGCCTCGCCCGTGACCGACAACTTCAGGAGGGTTGTGGATGGCTGTGAGATGGCCCTGCCCAGTTTGGCTGCCCAAAGCCCGGTGCATCCCAACAAAAGCCTGAAGTCAAGCAGCCTTCCTAGGGCTTTTCAGAAAGCCAGCAGACAGGAGGAGCTGGACAGCCTCTTCTACCACTGTGCCGCGGAGACCAACGGGATTGGCACAGCTTCCGGCACCCAGCCCTCCAAGGCCACCCTGGAGAGAAAGGTGGCGTCACCCAAGCATTGTGTCCTGGCTCGACCCAAAGGGACACCCCCTCTGCCCCCTGTCCGAAAGTCCAGCTTGGACCAGAAGAACCGGGCCAGCCCCCAGCACAGTGCCTGCAGCAGCACCACCAGCAGCCCCCTGAACCAGCCAGCACCCTTCTTGGCCAGCTTCCCGGATGAGCCCAGCGGCAAAATGAAGGACGCCAGCAGCAGCAGCAAGCTCTTCAGCGCCAAACTGGAGCAGCTGGCCAGCAGGACCAACTCTCTCGGCAGGACAACAGTCAGCCACTACGAATGCCTCTCACTGGAGAGGGCCGAGAGCCTGTCCTCCATGAGCTCTCGGATGCACGCGGGCAAGGACAGCACCATGCCCCGCGCGGGGCGCAGCCCGGGCCGCAGCGCTGGGGCCTCGCCCACCACCCCGGGCCCCAGCGCGGCCGCGGGGGCCTCGCCCAAGGCCAGCCAGTCCAAGATCTCGGCCGTGAGCAAGCTGCTCCTGGCCAGTCCCAAAGCGCGCAGCCTGGCCACCTCCACCACCAAGACCCTCAGCTTCTCCACCAAGTCCCTGCCGCAGGCGGTGGGCCAGAGCGCCAGCCTGCCGCCGAGCGGGAAGCACATGTCCTGGTCCACGCAGTCGCTCAGCAGGAGCCGTGGCTCGGGCCTGGCCGCCAAGCTGCCGCTGCGCGCCGTCAACGGGCGCATCTCGGAGCTGCTGCAGGGCGGCGCGGGCCGGGGCTCCCCGCTGCGCGCTGGGCCCGAGGCCGAGGAGCGTGCGGGGCCCGGCGACGACAAGCCGGCCGCCGCGCCCCTGCTGCCGTCGCCGTACAGCAAGGTGACCCCGCCGCGGAAGCCCCACCGCTGCAGCAGCGGCCACGGCAGCGACAACAGCAGCGTGCTGAGCGGGGAGCTCCCGCCGGCCATGGGGAAGACAGCGCTCTTCTACCACAGCGGCGGCAGCAGCGGCTACGAGAGCATGATGAGGGACAGCGAGGCCACCGGCAGCGCGTCCTCCGCCCAGGACTCCATGAGCGAGAACAGCAGCTCGCTCAGCGGCAGGTGCCGGAGCCTCAAGACCCCGAAGAAACGCTCCAACGCAGGTGGGCACCCGGGCGCGGGGGCACGGGGGGGGCAGAGGGCAGGGCGAGTCACCCGAACTCCCTGCTGCCCTGTCGTGTGCGGATCGTGGGGGGCCTCCAGGCCGCGTGGACTTGACACCCGGTGTCGCCTTCCCCCAAGTCTGTCGCCCTGCAGGTCTCAGCTGGGACATAGCCACGGTGGGTTTCACAGTAAAAAAGTGACCTACTGTTTGGGCATCATTGCGTCTTAAGGCTGTGAATGCCCCTCGGTCCTCAGCACAGAGAAAAGGCGGAGTGCTGGGGGCCACCAGGAGCACCGGCTCCACACTCCAGCTGTGGGGGTGAAGCTGCAGGGTCCTCCCGTTGTTTCCCCTCACCCCACGCTGGGAGGCCTGGGTTTATGTGCTCAAGGACCAAGGACACTGCTGCTTAGGGCCACTGAGGGATCTGGTCAGGGTAGACACCCTCCCGGCCTAGTGGCCGCAGAAGCCCAAATGCGGGAGTGGTGGCCCCCAAGACCATGGCAGCCTCTCTGACTCATTGAAAGTGCAGTGGGAGAGGCCCTTCCTCCACCCCAAACACACTCACGCACAGTCACTATGCACACCCACCATGGGGCCTGAAATGTGCCCAGCCCCCATACACATCCAGACACACGCAATGCACCAGCACAGCACACGCACACCAGGGTGCCCGAAATGCATGTTTTTTGAGGAAGTCTTTGCCATCTCCAGGAATCTCCTATCCAAATACTCAGGAGCAACTAATGTGAAACTCCCACTGCCTCGTTAATTGGAGTTTTGGGTGACATGTGACAGTAAGTAATGATGGGCAAGGAGAAGAGAACCTGGTCAGAGCTGGTGGCACTGGGAGGTGAAAGGTCAGTGAGAGACGGACAGAGAGACAGAAAGCAAAAGGAATGAGGGACAACTTAAGCTACTTGAGAATTTTGCTGATTCATCTTTGCTTTTAAATGGCTTCCAAAGAAATTACGCCGCCTCCTTCTTTAGCAGAGGACTCATTTGTAAGGAAGCAGTCTTATGCAGAGCCCACGTGCAGCTCTGCAACTGGTCGAAGTGAGGTTGGCATGGGTCCTGCCTTCCTTGCCTGTCCTTTGCTGTCCTGTGTCCCTTCCGTGGAAGCCGAGGTTCTCCGAGAGCTCTCAGGAGCCATTGCCATCTTGGTGCCACCAGCATATACTGAATGGGAAGATGGGGTGAGGCCCAGAAGTGGGGCCTCCGCCTTCCTGCAGCTGCTCCAGCAACTGCCACAGGCTTTTCCTCTCAACCACTGGGTTGCTTTTTCCTGTTCTCCCACCACAGGCCAGCACAAGCTCTGGAACATTCCAACCAAATGTAAGGGCTGTGGTCAATGCCTCAATCAAGGAAACCAACCTCAAGAGACTATGCAATCATGTCATAATTCTAGACAGTGATCTCATGTCATCATTCTAGACAGTGATGTCATGTCATAATTCTAACTTATGATGTAGATTGTCCCATCGCCCACCCATCACAGATCACGGAACCTTATGAGGACGTTACACTCTGAGCACGTTCAGGAGTCATCCTGGCTGTCAGAACCTTGACGTCTTTATTTCCCAGGTGGTGCGTACTTCAGGCTTTGACCCACTTTGACGATGCTCCACTCCAGGCCCTCGGCCCTCAGAGTCTCAGCAGCAGACTTGGGAGCAGAACCCCATAGAAGACAAGTGGAGAAAGAAAAAGCACTCAGTATAACACGACAGCTGCTGTGTCCTATTTTCAGGGTCACGGACATTAAAATGTATTGATGTTAGTTATTAAAAATAACAAGAAAGTTTATCTAAGCCAGAAAAAAATTTTTTGCAGAAAAAAAAATCTGCTGGCCTTCCCAGTCCTTGGTTGATAAACCTTATTAATCCAGACTATCCAGTGTTAGTCGTCAAAGTCCAGATGGTCGTGTGGCACTCGCCATGTGCTCCCGTGGATTTGAGTGTCATGGAGCTTTCACATGCTCTAATTTAGCGCCTTCAGTCTACCAATCCATTTTCTTCTTTCAATCTCTTTTACTCTTTCTTTAAGACTCGGGTTTTCAGTTTGGCTGTTACACTGGAGTAAAGAAGAAGAAAAACCAAGCGAAGTAACAGCTGGGAGAGTGGACAGCAGGCTCTGCACGTGCCCTTGCTTGGTGCTGCCTCCTGTCATAAATGCTGTCCTCTGATGGGCCCTTGTCATGTTGAGCTTTTGGAGGAAAACGGCGTAAAATCGATGCACGAGGCTGGGTGCCAGCGAAGGGATTTAGTAGAGAGCCGAGGGCGCTGGACCTCGGTGAGCAGCTGCCGGCTATCCGGGGCTCTGTAACGGAGATGGCAGTGGAGATGCGCTCCGTTCAGGTTAGGTGACCTTGTCTCGCTTATTTATGATTAGTATTAAGGGAAATGCTGGCTGTCAGGCACGATCAGCATAAATCAGAAGCAGCTTCTTTAAGAGAAGCCGTAAAACTCCTCAAAGGAAACTGCTTGATGGCTGGATTTTACAACTACTAGAGGTGTTTAAACCACAGAGGAGACGGGCAGTTATCTTTTATCAGAAATGGTTTCGAATTTGGAAAATTTAAATGCTTTGATTATCTCCTCAGTAAAAATGAACTAGAAATACATGGAGAAATATATTACTGGGAAGATAACCTAAGCTCTCTGAGCGCTTTGTGGTGGATGTAGCTATAGAAACAACCAAACATCATGATGGTCCACTTTCCAGTCCCATCCTGGAGATCCATGTTGGCGGAGAGTGCACGGAATGGGGCTGGTTCTGTTGGCCACAGCGTGGTGCAGGGAGAAGACTGAGCTAGAAAGCAGGAGACTTGAAGTCTTAGGCTGTGTGACCTTTAGGGAGTAACTGTCCTCTCTGGGCTTCAATTTTCTCACATAAAAGCAAACTGCGGGACTTGTAGAGAACCACTATGGTTTCTCCAACGCTCACATTGTATGGGACGATGCAAATAATATCAAGAATATAGGTGGCAATATGACTTCCTTTCCATAAGACCACCCATGGTCAGTGGGATTTATTTTCAGCTGTTAAGTACTGATCAAGCCTCTCTGGGCTGTTAGAGCTTGGTGGCATGGAAGTGTCAAGTGTGGTGGGGGAGGGGCAGGCAGCATAGAAGACAAGGCCACTGTAAGAAGTCTGTGATCTAACTGGAGAGAAAGGACTAAAAGTGTGGAACAGAGATCAGTGATCTGAGGCGCACTTCCGAGTCCAAGTGGTGTAGGGAGCACCTAGACGAAGGGAGGGTTCGGAGCAACGGAAGAAGGCTGCCTGGAACCTGGGGGTTGAGCTGGGCCTTGAAGGATGCTCAGGCAGAGGCTGGAGGGCATTGTAGGCTGAGGCAGTAATGGGAGCGCAAGTGTGGGACGGCAAGAGTAAGATTAACTCAACAAGGGGGATATTCGTTTTTTTAAAAAATGTATTACTTTTTAAAAATTGTATTGAGGTATAATTGACATTATATTCAAGTGTATGACATAATGATTTGATATTTGTATATATTATGGGATATTTTTAATGACAGATGGAAAATGTAAGCCCAGATCAAATTATACCTTGAATATCTGGCAACTATATAAGAATTGTTGTAGTTGGCAATGGAGAGTCATCATAGGTTCTTGACCGGGAGTGTCATAAGGAGAAGTTGTGTGTTCTCTTTATCGATGGATTTTCATTGATCCAGACACAGTTCCTTGCCTGCCCCTCTGCGGTCAGTGACAGGAACTTGTATATACTCATTAGCCATGAATTAGAGTGATGACAACCAGCCCGGGTGGAGAGCACATGTCTGTCCCAGCCAGAGGGCATTAAATTGCTAAGAGGATGTAAATCGGGGATAGGCAGTTTATGCCGTAGTTGCATCAGCCTGGCCCCGCCCCGAGCCCCAGTCCTCACACCGACAGCTCTCTCACGTCACAAATCACTTGTCATGTGACCTCTCCCCGGAGACTCTATCTTCTTCCTCAATCCCAGACATGTCACACACCTGGTGTGTTACCCCCTTGGCTTCTTTCTCTCTCTTTCCTTCTCTCGGACTGGCTGGGGAAATCTGAAAGTTAGATCAGCACATTGCTCTGAATGAGTTCGTTCCCGCTGCAGCAGGCCCAGGTGAAGTGTGACCCCACATCCAGAAAGCCTAGGAAAGAGGGAGGGTCTTTGAAGAGAAGCCAACCCAGGGAACATGTCGGTTCTGGGACGTACCCAGTGTTTGACCTGCCTGGACATGAGTTCCTGCAAGGCCTGTTCTGCACTTGACTCTGCTGGGTACCCACCATGGAGCCAGGGCAGGTTACCATGAATGAATTGGACAGGACTGATGGATTCGTTGGTTGGCTGGTTGGTTAGCTTGTTGGCTGGTTGGTTGGCTGGCAGGGTGGTCCTACAAATTAGCCCAGAGTTCTTTTCTATGTACTTCTTATATCTCTCCCTGCTGGTGATGGGGCTGTCAACGTTGAGCCCATCTTCCATTTCCCTTGCCACTCTAAGCATGCAACACCGTGCCTGCCCTTCTCTGGGTGCTAAGTAAACGTTACTAACTGATGGGGTAGCAGGTTCAGTTCGAAGAGCTGCTGCACAAAAATCGCAACTAGTTACTCCTCACAAGGATCTGAGAGCACCACGATTTGCTCTGCCCACTCTCTGCTGTTCATTTCATTCTCAGGTGATCTCATTTTGTTTTAATGAATTCAAGTAACACGGTGGGCACTGGCTTAACGAAAACAGGAGGAAGGCAAGCAGCTTGCTGGCAGATGTAAAATTTCCAGAGTGTTCCTAAGGGACTCCACCTAGAGACAGATGAGAAAGGGTTTTTTGACTGTACAGTTGGCAAAAAAAAATAGAAACATAATCAACTCCCTAAGACACCAAGGAAGCCCCTTAGAGGAGGGAGTATGTGCCTAGGAATCCCAGAGCGTGGGACGGGCCCCGCTCTGCCTCGAGGAGAGCTCTGTGGCCCTGGGGCAGCTGCCCATCTCACCTCCAGCTTGGGATGAGTTCACTCTTCAGTTAACTCTCCAGCAGGCCGTACAGCCAGCGTCCTCATTCGTCCAGGAGGCCATGGAGCTGCTCTTGTTGGTCAGTAAAATCACACCCATTGCCACGTTCCCTCCCTCCCTCCTCACCTCTGATGTCTATGGTTCTCTTCAACATAAGCTCTTGATGCTTTTGACCCTTGTCTTCCCAGCACCCATGCTTTGAGTCAGAATGAGGACGGAGGGAAAGCTAATGATGGTGGGTTCTTAGGGGCAGGAGTTTGGGAATGGACAGAAGCACATTCCCTGAGGGATGTTGTGAGTCCTCAGCACTCAGAACCCCATGTTTTCCGACATTTGACCTAAGAAGCAGCATCTTCAGACTCAGCGTAGGCTCTTCTGTCTGGACTCAGTGATGTTAAAACAGAAGGTTCAGCGTCAGCTTCTCACTGGGGCTGTCAGTGCTGCAGAGGATGGAGTGAGACGGGCTAGGCCGGGTCCATGGCCCCTCTTAATGCGCACAGCTGGTGGCCCAGCCTGGACTGGGGAGGGGAGAAAGTGGGCTCAGCCTCTGTTGAGGGGGAGAGGCCTGATTGGAATTTTCCTTAAAATACCAGGGTTGAGTTTTTCAGGTCAAATCTAGGCCATTTCGTTGCAGCAAAACTCTGTTGGCAGTTACCAGCTTAGTGGTTTTTAACACACTTGACTTCTCTGTGTCCAGACGGAGTGCTAGGCTGATGGGCAGGGAGTGATGGAGGAGGAATCCTGACCCCCTGACATTAGGAGGAGGCTGGTTCAGGATGTGTGATCCCAAAGCAGACAGGCCGCATCCAACGGGGCCCCATGGCAGCATCGCCCAGCCGATGCGCTTCCCCCACGGCTCCCTTCCAGCCGATGCTGTCCTGGTCTTCCAGCAACCTGGAAGGAAGTGTCACTGCAGAGACTGGCTCAGCAGAAAGCTGGAAGCACGTGCTTGAGAGGTGGAGATGGCGGAGCCTGCAGAAAATCTAGGAAATCATATCACGTGGGGACCCAGACCCAGGCCCGGTGGTCAGTCCTCTCCCACGCACTTCGTCACCACCATTGCTTCCTGTGCCCTTTTGAGCAATCGGAGGGCACCGTCTCTGCCTCTGAATCTTCCTCCACAGCATCAAACTCCATTCCTCCAGTCTGATCACAGTCCCCCGCCCCAGCCCTCAGCTTTTCCCACCATACCCTAAATAAGGCTCACGGTGTGCTTCTGGCGAGAGTAGGCACAAGAACTGGATGATATCAGTTCATCCATGGAACTGATTTACTGGTAACCAAACTCAGAACTCTCAGGAGATCCACGATACCCGTTCACTAGCAGGCGGGAGAAGCCGGCCTGGCCCCTAGACGACATCTCAGTCGATTAGGTGCTCGCTTCCCCCCGACAGAGATGACATGGTGAGGAAGTTGAGGAGGCTGCTAGATAGCATGGAAGGAAGGCAACGGGGCTTAGGTAGCCTTTGGAGTATTTCTGTTAAACTGTTGTAGCCCAGTGTCATATTCTCCAGTCGGGCTTATTTCCTTTTCTCTCTCCCTGATCAGGGTGATGGCTATGCCATCTCAGATGAGGCCCTGGAGTGGGTGTTGGAGGCAGAGAGAGAGTGGCCCTTGTTCCAGATATTCTCCCATCTGATCACATCCCATCTGTGGTAACCAGACTCCAAGGTGGCCCCCAATGGTCCCTGCCTCCTAGTATCCACACCCTTGTACAGTTCCCTCCCATACAGCGCCAGGGTTGGTCTCTGTGTCCAGTAGAATAAGGCAGAAGTGATGGTGTGTCACTTTCAATATTAGGTTACAAAAGTCACTGTAGCTTCTATTTGGGGTGTCCTCTCTCACTCAGGGGAGCCAGCTGCCATGCCATAAATAGCCCTGAGGAGAGGCCCATGGGGAAATGACCTGAAGCGTCCTGCCAACAGCCATGTGAGTTAGCTTAGAATTGGGTGCTCCAGCCCCAGTCAAGCCTTCAGATGATGGCAGCCCCATCTGACAGCTTGACTGCAGCTCAGGACAGACCCTGAACCAGAAGCCCCCAGCTAAGCTACTCCCAGATTCCCAACCCACAGGAATGTGTGAGAGAATCAACATTTTTTGTTTGGCTGCTAGGTGTGGGGGCAATCTGTTGCACAATAGATAACCAATCCATCACCCATCCCATGACCCTCCTCCGTTCCTCCCCTATTTCTCATGCAAGCAGAGCCCCAGAAGATTCATCTCAGAGATGCCTGAACATGTGCGCCCAGTGGGGCTCAAACACGGAGATGCCCGTTACGTTACTGACTGCACTTTTAGAGGGTTGCTTCCTGACCTGTCCTTGGGGTCAGAGGACGTGAAGGGGAGGGCCAGTCACCCTCTCTAGGGTCTGAGTACACATTATCCACCTGAGAGAAAAGGGCATAACAGGAGCCACCTCACAAGTGTTTGTAGCCAAGAAGAATGAGGGCTGCCTGGCGGCCAAGGCCCCAGCTTCACCCGAGAGATGCGCAGACTCTCTCTGCTTCCCGCACCCCCTTTGCCAGCCAGAGAGCTGAACACACTCTCTGATGCTCGCCGTCACTTGGCCTGCCTAGAAGCTCTGTAGCAACCCCATCTGACAGAGGCTGGAGCTGTGCCCACAAAGCCAGGGCAGTTTGCTCAGAGTCGGCTAGCTTGATCAGACCGATTTAAGACAAAACAAAACTGTTGGCTGTTTCATTTCTATTGGAAATGTCTTGGATGCTAAAGAGACAGACATTTACTTTGCTCCAGTGGTCGATGTTTCCTGGTTTCATGATTCACTCTGTGTGTGTGTGTGTGTGTGTGTGCGCGTGCAAGATAAAGATCTGGGCTGTAAACATGAGATTTGATATGAGACCGGGGGGCCTAGAGGACAGAGTAAGCTTTGTAGGGAAAATTAACTCTGCACTTAGCGTCCATCATTGTCCCCTGGAGGAAAGACCACCCATGCCCTGAACAGCCACACGCTGCCCCGACTGCCACCGCCTCCGGAAAGATGGTGGCTTTTCACATCCCTAACTCCCTCGAATAGTTAGTGAGAAGGCAGCCCCCTTGTTCGATATGGAAGGATTCTGGCTCTTTTTCTCCCTGAGCCTGTGCTACTGTAAGCTCTCCTTAGCAGGCAGTGGATCTATCGAATTTGGAGAAAAGTACAATGTCTTTTTTTTTCTAGAAGGGTCATCAGGCCACACCGGCTGAGCACTCAGCAGGCAGAACCCTCTGGAATTAGGGGGAGGAGGGGGAGGAGGATGGAGGGAGGGAGAGTGAGCAGAGAAGGCACTAACACAGATTCCCTGACCACCAAGGCGAACGGGGCCATGAGCGACATCAGCCCATCCGTGCAAGGTGCCCCCAGTCCTCTGGAGGGACAGCAGGCTGTGTGGCCTTCGTATGCCCAGGGCGCCTTGTCATGGGGCGCAAGCTCTCCCCTGCTCACCGTCATTCTCACTCAGCTCTGACTTTGGATGGAGTCTGCCATTCCACCTAAAGGCAGAGTCAGAGAAAGCCCAGACTCCAAGTGCAGCTAGCCAAGGCTTCCGACACCTCCGCCTTCTTTCCTCAAACTCAGGAGAGGAGCGTGTGGCAATTCTGAGTCAAATGACATCAGGCTCCCGTCAGCTTCAGGAGAAACCTACTGTGATGGCGTCACCGGCCCCCATCCTCCTCCCCAGTGCCCATTGGCGTCGGAGCAGGGTGAGGGTGGCCAGGAGCATGTGTCTCAGGAGGTGGCCGCTGCTTGAGGTGGTACCACGCCCCATCTTTCAGAGGCTCAGCTTCCCTCCCACGGGGCCAGGTCTGGAAAAGCCCATGACTTCCCACTGGGAGAGGGGCCGGACCGAGTGGAACAAACACAATGGTCGCCCACAGCCAGAGCTAGTGCCATGTCAGATGTGGGTGAAGTGATCAGGCCCAGGGCTCAGAGGCCAGTCGTGGTGTCACTCACTCACGCCCAGGTCACAAGAAAGGGGGTGGTTGGTGCAGTGGGGCCCCTGCCCTGCTGGTGGTCACTTGTCATAATCCTCTGCTTCTCAGGGCACAAATCAGCATGTCATCTCTCTCTGTGACTGCTGTATGCCTTTCATCTCCCCAAGTAGATTATGAAGAAAGGCTATCAAAAAGATATTAATGTCCAGTAAGCACCTACTATGGGCTAAGTTCTGTGGCATTTAATCCCAACACATCCTTTGGGGAAATCATTTATTTTCTGATTTTTTTTTTTAAATTTTGGTGAGGAAGATTGTCCCTGAGCTAACATCTGTGCCAGTCTTCCTCTGTTTTTGTCCTTGGGATGCCACCACAGCCTGGCTTGATGAGTGGTGTATAGGTTCATGCCCGGGATCTGACTGAACCTGTGAACCCCGGGCCTCCTAAATGGAGCACGTCAACTTAACCACTACGCCAGCGGGCCGGCCCCAATATTTTAATTTTTATTTTGGTAGAGAATGTGGGCAATGGACTTTTTTCCGGCAAGGAAATACTGAGACCTTGGGCACGTCACTGGAGTTCTTTGCACCTTAGTTTCCTCTTCTGTGAGAATGAAATGAGATGCCAGCTTTGTCTGTGAGAGAAAACCCCCCAGAACATAGAGACTAATTTTCTCATGTAAAAGTCTGTGTAGGGACTTCATAAGGCAGTGACACTACTCTGCATGACAGTATAATGGTGGGTACGTGTCATTATGCCTCTGTCCAAACTCACAGAATGTCCATCACCAAGAGGGAACCCTCATGTCAGCTGCGGACGCTGGGTGCTGAAGATGTGTCAGCGTGGGTTCATCACTTGTGACAAATGTACCCTCTGGTGGGGGAGACCGACAGTAGGGGAGGCTGTGGCGGGCAGGGGCTCTGTGGAAATCTCTGTGCCTTCATCTCACTTTAGCTGTGAACCTAAACCTGCTCTAGGAAATTTAAGTCTAAGAAAAAGAAAGAGCCTGTGTAGGGGGTCACCTGAGAGTCCAGGGCACCAGGAATCCAGGTTCCTCTGTCCTGTTCTTCTGTTTCTGGTCTTCCTCTCATGGACCAGGCATCAGTCCATCCTTGATCCAGGACAAAGGAGACAGGAGGAGGAGGACAGACCCCCCCCCCCCCAGCCTTTAAGGACACTTTCTGGCAGTTGCACACAGCATTTCTGCTTATATCGCACGGGGGGAGCTTACGCATGTACCACATGGGGACGCAGCCTTCATCCTGGTCTCTTTTGCAGAGAAGGAAGAGAACAGGAACTGGGCAGCTAGCAGTCTGCCACCCTGAGGAAAGCATGTTGAGTGGGGCCTGGTACCTCATGGGCTCTTACTGTAGCATTGCTGTTATAAGCAAATAAACAGTGTTTTCTGCAACTCCTATCACTACATCAATCGCTGGGACCTTTTTTCCCTGACGCGAACATCTCTCTAATTTCACCATAACCCATATCCATGCTGAGGCTGTGGCCAGTGGGCTCACAGTTCTAGACTCCGTGTTTTGGTGTGTGCGTGTGCATGCATGTGCGTGTGCGTGTGTGTGTTTCACAGGCGAAGACTGCAGGTGGCTCCGAAGGTCAGGCAGGGACTTCCTGAGCTTCTGGAGGTACAACCTTGGTGCCAGGGAAGGGAGGCAATGTGGAGCGCTGGCGGAGGCTGGAGCGTTTCAGACCCAGCTCTGCCGCAGATCCTGGGGGGGCCTGGTAGGGCCCCGTGCCTCCCATCGAAAAAGTGTATTTCAAACCAGAAATTCAGAAAGATGAACTTTGGGCTTCATACCCTGCTAGGTTCTCAGAGACGGAGGCTCATCCCGGCGCTGTCCCTCGACACCCCCTCCCCCGTGAGGAAACCCGCCGGCGGCGCCGGGGTCCGCTGGGTGGACGGCCCCTTGCGCAGCACGCAGAGGGGCCTCGGGGAACCTTTCGAGATTAAAGTCTATGAAATCGATGACGTGGAGCGGCTGCAGCGGCGACGAGGGGGCAGCAGCAAGGTGAGCCCCCGCCTCCCCCCACGGTGGCAGCCCCGGGCAGGTCCCGAGGACGGCGCTGGGGCAGGGTCCTGAGGAGGGGCCCAGGCTTCCAGGGTGGGTTGGGGCAATGGCTCTGTCCCAGCAGGGCCTTCTCCAGGACTCGGGCGAGCTCCGTGTGCCCTGCCTGCCTGACGCGCTGGAGCGGCTCCAGGGCTGGGGAGCCGGTGCTCTTGGGGTCTGTCTGGCTCCAGCCCGGAACGCCAGCTGCCCTCTACATTTCACTAGCCCTCCCTAGTTGGGTTGTCTGAGCTGACTGTGGAGGCAGGAGTCCGGCTGGAATGGCCAGGTCCCTCCAGGCTTGCCCTTTTTGATGACTGTGCACAGAAGCGGTCCCTTCTGGGGGAGGTTGCGCGGGCTGCATCGGAGCGGAAGGGCCTTTTCTGCTTCTCTCCACCACCCCGGCTCCTTCTCCTCTGTGTACTAGGAAGTCACGTGCTTCAATGCGAAACTGAAAATCCTGGAGCACCGCCAGCAGAGAATCGCCGAGGTCCGAGCCAAGTACGAGTGGCTGATGAAGGAGCTGGAGATGACCAAACAGTATCTGATGCTGGATCCCAACAAATGGCTCAGCGAATGTAAGGCCCGTGGGTCACTGCCATCCTGGCAGCCACCAGGTTCCCCAGCCGAGCAGGCCGGCCACATCGCGGGCCGAGGTGCGCGCAGGCGGGAGTCTGATCCAGGGCCTTCGGTGCCCCTTGACTGGAGACGGTCGCTCAGAGCGTGCAGTCCCTCTCTCGGGGGTCAAACGGTGGGGGTTGGGGAGCAGAGGGGAGGTGAGTATTGCTCTTGCAGGATTATTTCTCACATGTCTCAGTCCAAAGCACCTGAAAATGAGATTTTTCCCCTGCCTGTGGCAGAAGATCGCCCAGACATGAAGGCTGCATTACAGATCTGCTCCCAGGCCACAAACTCACACTGCACATCCAGCCTGAAATAGACAGGAATTTATAGAGCTCTTAGTAGGCTGGAATGTACAGTCCTAGAAGAGCCTCACAAAGGACCCAGACAGCAGGAAAAACACTTTTGAGTGAAAAAAATAACATTCACAGTGTTATTTCCATTTAATAGAATTCCAGGATGACAGTAACCGTTCATAACAATTCAGAACAATTTCACTCTTTGAAAGACGATTCAATTGTCTCATTTATTTGTTCCTAATCATTCCAATGACCACCAAATAAAGCCCAGATCTAGTTCCAACTATTACACTGATAGGGGACCCAGAGCTGGAAGACGTAGTATGTGGACTAAAATGTGTTACTGCCATTAAAATTCCTTTCCCTCCCATTCCTGTCCGGCACTCGTCGGGCCTCCCTCCAGCCCCTCAGCCTCCCTGTGCCTCCCTCTCCTCATGATTGTCCCATGTGTCACATCGCCCCCACTCCCCAGGGCCCCTGGCAGTGAAGGGAGCATAGCAGGCAGAGTCTGGAGGCTTAGGTCTAAGAAATATTGGGTGAAATGATACTGGGTGAAGAAGAAAGCGACAGAATTTGCCAGCCTCCTAGCTGCGCCCTGCCCTTAGACTAGTGTGTCCGCTCGCGGATCCTTTTCCATGAGAATGAGGTAATCACATCTCCCCTGAGCACCTCACTGGGTTCTTGTGAGGACAGATGAAATAACTGGAGGACAGCCCACTGTGACCCATCTATGAAGCATCCCGCCGTGCTGAGTTCTGCCATTGGTGGCGATGATCACAGTTGCGCAAACCCATTTTGGATGCTGGCTTTCCCACATACTAGCTGTGGGACCTTGAGTGAGACGCTTAACCTCTCTCAGCCTTGATTTCCTTAACTGTAAAATGGGAAACATAATGGTGCCTCCTTCCTAGAGCTGTTGTGAGAAGTGGACGAGGTCCTGTCAGTCAAGTGCTCATTACACTGCTCGGCCCATGATGAGGGCTCAGTAGCTGGGAGTCATTATTATTACCCCAAAGTTCAACTAGGTGGTTGTCCTTGACAGGAGACATTTCCTGAGAGCCTGCTCACCCGCTGCCTTGGGGCTGGGCCTCCTCAGCTGTCTGGACAAGGACGTCAACGCCTGCTCGCAAGGGTGTTTCCATCTGAGGCCCCAATGGGGCAGACAGGGGTTGACGTCTGCCGACAGCATGCACGGGAAGCCCAGCGCTCGTTTCTCTCCTTTCCTGTCCTTCATGAGTCTCCAGGCACTTCAAGATCCCAGGGGTGACCATTCAGGCAGCTGCCCTTCATTTTTACTATTTTCATTAAAATTTTATTTTTGGAGAGCTGTTTATGCCTAAGGCAGGCTTGAAAATTACCATCATTGTACAAAGTCACATTTTCTCCCGGGATGGGAGCAAGCTTCAGCATGAGTACGTATGTGTAGATGCCGCCAGGAAACACACTCCCCTCTCGCCCTTGTACGTGTCAGGAGCCAGTGGTCTGTGGTGCTGAGAAAGGGAGGAACAGAAGCCCCCCTGAAAGGAGAAGTGCAGATGGTTCTTTAAGACAGACTGAAACAAGAACCCAAAAAACCAATGAGGCGCACGCTCACTTTTCCCTGGGTGTGGGTAGGAGGTGGGGTACTGGTGTAGAAATTTATGTGCTTGAATCCATTTTTATCTACATTTATTAATTCTGATGCACTTTTGAGGTGTCTGGTACTGTAGCCTGATGTGGTGATGGGTGGCGTGTTTTTTGTTTTTTGTTTTTAAGTATTAGACTGGGCTTCAGGAGCCCTCAGTCTCATTTCCAGCTCTGGTCCCTGTTGACTGTGTAACCCTGAGCAAGGAGCCCCACTGCCTGGACCTCAGTTAACTCACATGTCAAAAGCAGTCGGCCTCCATCACAAGCCCTTATGTTTCCATACCATGTGATCGTTCTCAGACCACGCTCACCGTCATCATCTCATTTCATTTCATCCTTTGTGGCTACTCCAGTCAGGCAGGGTAGGCTCTCATTTTCCTTTTAAGGAGCCTGGGCCAGCAGAGGTTGAGTGTTGCCCACCTAGGAGTCAAATGCAAGTCTCCTGCCTTGGGTTCCAGGGCCATCCCTGCACCATGGCTGCCGTCCACGCCTGTCCTCCCCACGCTGGCTCCCCTGCAGTAGCCCTGGAGCTGGGGCCAGGCAGCCCCACCCCCTGCCACTTTGTCACTATGGGACAGAGTAGAGGCCCAGGGCCAGGACGGGATGACCCCCAATAACTACTCTTTAGGAACTGAAGGCACCAGGCTTTGCATTCCGTGCAGGCCTGAATGTTAGGGACAGCATCTGGGTCCTAAGTCTCAGCTTGTCTTCTGAGTGCAAGGAATCTTAATTGTTAATATAGATTTATTTCATCATCGTCATATTTCTCGAAGGACCAGTGAGCATGTGAAATTGTACAGGAAGTGCCAGGAGACAGGGTCAAGCTCTCAGCCTGCTTGAGAGGCAGCTGCATACAGCTGTGGGAAGGATGAACCAGAGAGGGACACACTTAAGACAAGTAAGCAGAGGGGTAAACGTTGCTCAGGTGAGACCCCAGAAAGGAAGGGATCCCCCCATCTCAGCTTGAGGCTTTATCTATTTTTCATTAATAAAGAATCACGATGCTGGCAGAGTCTCCCTCAAATCCTGTGATGGAGATGGGCGGAGGTGGGTAGAGCTGGAATGTCACTTTATGCCTCAGTATAGTCTCAGTAAAGTGTTAGGGACCTAAAATTATAATTAGAACGAAAGGCCCAGGTATAATTTCAAGTAGTAAACAGCGTTCCGTCCACAGCCTGGGAGAGGCAGTGTCGGCAGGAGCACGCAGCGCTGCCCAGCCCTGCCGCCCAGCACTGAGCAGGCAGATCATCTTCCCCCATCCGCTTCTCCCTCTCCGCAGTTGACCTGGAGCAGGTGTTGGAGCTGGACTCCCTGGAGTATCTGGAAGCGCTGGAGTGTGTGACGGAGCGCCTAGAGAACCGTGTCAACTTCTGCAAGGCCCACCTCATGATGATCACCTGCTTTGACATCACCTCCAGGTGCCGGTGAAGACGCCGGCCCGGCCCCTGGCCCCCGGGACTCACGGCCGGTCGCACTCCCCAGGCCCTCGGTGCTGGCGGCGCTCAGAGACGACGGAATGAGGATGAAGGTCGGTGGCAAGTCTGGAGTGAGCGTTGAGCGGAAGGCGATTTTTCTTTTGTTTTCTGTAGGAAAGGTGCAAACACCAGACACGCATGGGAGGAGGAGAGGATGGGAAGCCAAGGGATGTGGAAGCCCCGAGAGACTGGAAAAGCACTTTGAGGAACTTTAAAGAACTGTTTGTACATAAGAACTGCTGGCGAAAGAGCCCTCACTCTCCTGGTTTCGTGAGAAAGGGCGAGGGCGGACGCAGGGTTGCTGTTGAAAGTGAAAACGAAACAACAAAAAATTACCAGAATGACTGATTAAGTGCCTTGCAAATCTTTAGTATTATCCAAACGTTTATGTTCATACTTTCTTGTGTACAGATGGTGCTAGTCAAGATGAAAACAACAAAACCGACAAAAAAGAAAATCAAACCCATTTTTGAGATGTATTTACAGCTCGTTTTCTCTCGGTGTTTTAGCCTCTTTCTGACTTGCTGTTTCTGAGTAAGTTGTGTTTGTAGAGCTCTTTCCTGGTCAGTATTGCATACGAATAAATGTTAACCGTCTTTCACGGTTCTTCTGGTGACGCCACTCAAACAGCACAGAGACTTCAGGGGCACAGCCAGTGTGTTCCAAAGAAGGTTGGCAGCAGGGGACGCCAGATGCCATTGGCGGGGAAAGTCGATCATGGAGCAGGTGCATCTGAGCTCGAGAGAGCGGAGGGGAGGGGGCTGCCTCTTGAAGGGGAAAGGAGCCCTCTGACCTGGGCCGCCTCATCCTCTGGCTGGGATGTATGTTCTGGATACGGTTTCCCCCTCCAAGTCGTGACGCACGTACTGGTTCCTTTACTCACAAATCCAGGGTTTTCATGACCCTCAAAACATTTTCCATATTTGTTTTTTATTCCAAAGACTCTGGATAGAAAGCTTGAATCCATTCGACAGAGCCATATGTTTTTGCTCTCTAGTTTTGCGAGTTGACTAGTGCAGGAGATTTTGCGGGTTGAGAGACCTTCTCAGGCTAGTAGGTGCTGAGACTGCCATAGGATTGCTCTAGACCAAGAAGGCATGTTGGGATTGCACAACTCTTCTGCTGTCCAGACAGCTGCGTAAATGTCAGAAGTTTCAGTCCTCCCATGTCCCAAAGCGTCCATCCCAACAAAGGACCAGGCTTGTCCCCTCAACCTTGGCACCTGAAGGCAGAGAGAGGTTTCCAGTCATACACCACACACCCCTGGCGAGGCAGAGCACAGAGTCTCATGCACGTGGATGTACAGGTCTTGGCTCCCAGGACCTTCGGACCTCACTCTCACATTAAGATGTCCATCCCTGCTACAACTCCCGTAGGGACCCACTGTAGTTATGGAAACGCGAGGCCCAAAGCGGGCAAGGGACTGTCTGAGGACAGCTGTGGAGCAGCGGGGGCGTCCTCTGCCTTCTGGCACAGGGCCCTCTCCCAGGACCCCTGCAGCCTGCCCAGTGAGGGAGGTGCTCAGGGTTTTACAGAGTTCTGTTCGTTTTTGCCCTCACATGCAGCATATCTTCATGAGCCTATTTCCAGGTGAGGCAGTCCCCACTAACCAAGTGCTCAGCCCCAGCTGCTCCCCAAGGAAAAAGAACCCTTGCATCTCTTTGTCAGTGCTCCTCTGGCCCATGTAACCCAGCACAGATGGCCAAACAGCCAAAGACGCTCAGCCGAATTCAGTAAACGGGAACCTGAGCGTCACAGTACCCAATCCTTTACTGGTCAAAGGGGGCACAGGTGGGCCCACCTGCTCTGTTTGGGAAGTCAGCCCCGCAGACTGGAAGCCGGCTCCGTGGATGACAAGCCCAGCTTTGCATCCTATGAGTCTGCTCCTCTGCAGAGGTGCTCAGAGAAGATATGCTCAAATCTGAGACCTGAACGGGCTGACGTGGTGGAGGGGACTCTGGAAGGGACCGTTTCCCTCTCTGGTTTAACACGTGTGATCACCTGGGGAAGCCAGGCACCCCCTGCTCCTCAGCCCTCAGTCTTCAGGGCAGTCCAGGGCCCTGAGCACACCTCTGGTCCCACAGCGCTTGTGTGAACGGGTGTGTTTAATAGCAACGTTATGGAAGCTTTTGGACCCCAAGGGATGCCAATCTTTTGAGTTTGTTTGAGTTTTCCCTTTGGGATCCCTTTTGGTTGCTGGGTTGAAATATACCACTTCATGGGGACTGTCAAAGGTGAGTATTCTGGTCTTTGTTGGAACAAATTCACTTGTCTAGTAAGAAGTGGACTTAGCTTTTGCCCCTAACACACCCTCCCCAGCCCCGAGGTCACCACACTGGGCTGACTTCCCTAGCAGGCCAGTGATGGGGCCCGGTGCCTTTCCTGCAGTGACATCAAGTGGAAACATCTACAGAGATTTGACAGCTCCATCCATGGTGGACTCTTTCCTAGGGGCATTGCCTTCAGCTTGCCTCCTGCCTAAACCTGCATTTATCCATTTGTAGCAACTTTATGAGATAGCAAAAGGGTTACATGAAACCAAGAGCTATCTGACCAAGTCAGATTGGCTTCCCCAGATGCCACACCCTGGAACATCTCAGAGGGTCCTCTCCGCCATGGGGTTAGAGAACAACTTTGCATGAGGTTGTCCATTCTGGCTTCTCCTATTTTTTTTTTTTATCCTCAGAAAGCTGACAACATCTTAATGTACCTAGTATTGATTAACCATTTGGAGAAATCATGAATTTTATGCCATGATGTGCTTGTTCCTGGTTCCACCTAAGAGTCGACTCTCAGTTGATGGTCTTTAGGGAAAGAGGAAAGCAGGTCTGGTAAGCTGTTCTGAAGCTGCTCCATAACTGAAGAATGCCTCATTCAGTGACCAGATGGGAGGTCGTTCCAGGTCTCCTTTTGGTGTTAGCGATATAACCCAAGAAGGTAAAGGAAATGTCAAAGAACCCATTTCCATTTTATTATCCACAAATGAAAAGACAAGAAGAATGTTGATTTGAAATTAACGTTTAGACACAGAAGCCTTAATTCCTCATCTGAAATCTGCTCCCTCTCCAAACGCAGAACAAAACTCAGATCCAAAAAAGGGAAATAGTGATATTGTTTCCCCGGGAGCACATCCATATTGCATTTCATGATGGTGTTTTCCTGCTGCGACGGAGCAATAGTTTGCTTTATCTTGGGCTTTCAATCCCCACCTGAGAGCTGCCACCTTTGATCTTCCTGTCCTTGAATTCCCCTCTCCGTCCTGGGGAAGCTGTCACTAACTTTCATCTCTTCCAGATTTGAAGTCAGCATACCTCGTCTGTTGTTTTATGTCCAATTGCCATTCTGAACATGGGGGACTTGATATGCAAATCCAGAGGTTGGTTCCGTGTTGACACAGCTGGGGATCGGACAAGGGACCCCAGGCTGCGGACGGGATAGAAGCTGGAATAAACAGTCATGCAGCTCAGAGTGGGGAACTCGGCAGGCAGGAATCCGGTCCATTTTGTCATAAATTAGCCTTAAGCTTGAAGTCTGTGTTCCTGGAAGGTGGCAATGACTTCACTGTAGCCACAAATACCATCCAGGATGTTGGTTCAAAGAGTGATGCACACACATGCCTCTTGTGCTGGTTCTTGGATTTCCGTTTGTGTTGAGCAAGAAGCCCTTCTTCGGGCTTTAGATTCTAATGCTGATGCTGCATTTTAGTTAATCCATAAGCCTTTATCCCAGTTGCTAGGCTATGAAAGCAGCTGTCTGACCTGGGCTTCTTGAGATTGAAGACAAGAGCGCACACATTTGTCCACCTGGTCCTACACACACTGGCCTAGTCATCAGCCACTACTGATCTGTAATTGAGGCTTCCAAACTAACAATGGAGTGGATGTTTTTAAGTTCCTTATTCCAAAAAATGATTTCAGGCTGTAATAAAATGACAAAAGATGAGGTGATTTCAAAATTGAAACCGGCAGAATTCATAGATTTACTCCTTGTTCTTTCCTGCTGGAACATTAGTCCCCTCTTTGAGCATAGACTGAAAGGTTGCCTCACTTTTCAGGGCATGTATTTTAAACCCTGAAACCACGCCTGTCAGAAACACATTGAGAGTCCTGTGCACGACCAGCTGATGCTGAATAAACCATCCGCTCCCTCGGTCCCTGCGGCCTGGGCAGTGCGGCCCAGCTGTCCACGACAGAGGGACTGTCTTCAGTGCTGCACACGTGAGACTTGACTGCCCCGAGAAAGGCCAGTGCAGCCCACTCTTCTCTGGCCCAAATGTCACTGCCAGTACCATTTTTTGGGGGGAGGGCAGACAAGTGGTAGAAATATAGTGTTCCTTTGGATAAGATCTCTTTCTCCTCCTCCAGCAAATATCTGCCAACATTTGTGGGTAAAAACTCACAAATTGTGTCACTTAGTAATCTTTCTGACAAAAATACATATTATTTTTTATGACAGAGTGTTCATTATTTCCAGATAAAAGCATAATTCCAATCCAGGAGAAGCTCTTGTAACTCAAACTCATGTTCTCAAAGTCTTTTGAAAATTCTTAGAAGCTAGTTTACCCTTTACACACACATTCTGCTTTTGGGTGGCCCTACTCAGAACCGGAGGTGCTGTCATGATATTGGACATAGAGTGGTGCCCAAGGTGGTATGGAGCCTTCACTGCAGATAATTAACATTCCCTAAGTATAGCTGTCCCCGTGTCCACATGTGTGAGGGGTGAGGACTGAATTCTGGCACTCACACATCTATTTGATGTAGACATCAGAATTACCTTCAAAACTAGAAAGGCTCATTGCTTCCTTCCCCATCCTGCTAACCAACATCCCACACTGTCATATTCAATTTATGAAGAAATTATCATTTATTTGTCAACTCAGGATGTTGTTTTCTAGTGTCGCTTGTGTTTTATAATTTATTTATACATCATGGTTGGAAATGCCAGCCAAGCACTATGCAGCGAAGTCTAAATTTGGTGACTCTATCTGTCTGTGGCTGTTTTTTCCCCTCCCTCTGGTGAGGTCTGTCCGCGGAGACATGGCCAGAGGGGAAGAAGGGTAAATAAATCAGAACAGGGATTAGGGTCCAGTCCTCAAAGTTCAACATCTCAGCTGTTTCTATAGTAAGTAGCTAAAGGGGAAAAGATGGCTTCATTTTGAATTTGATGATAATGGGCTTGGAAATAGCCTCCGCAGGCCTGGATGGAAGAGGATCCTGCCTCTTCCTGCTGGTTCAACACATTTCTGAGGAAAGTGCAGACAGTATTAGGTTCCTACGTTTCCCTGAAGATCCCCCGCCCCACCCACCCCCGGTGCCACGGAAGGGGATTTGGAAAAGCAAGTGGAGCTCCTTCCCTGGGAGGTGTGTATAGCACCTGCTTTTGTGGAGAAACCAAAGCACTTTAGTGAGCCTGACAAGGCGTAACAGTTAAGGCGTCCTGTCCCCTTGCTGGACCCCGGAGTGGCCGGGAGGGGCTGGGTCAGAATTCTCATTGGAGAGGCAGCTAAACCTAGGAGAAAAGCCTTGAGCTGGGAGAAGGGAAGTCGGGGTGCAGGCCTGGGTCCTCACTCACTATGCAACCTTGGGCAAGTCGCTTCACTTTGCTGGGCCTCAGGTGCCCCACTGGCAGGTTGGGGGTCATCACAACTGCCCTTCTGGGATAGGGTAAAGAGAAAATGGTGTAACTGATGGGAAGTGCTTTGAAGAAATGAAAGGTCTGTAGAGGAGCTGGGGATAATCATTGATGGATGGAGAAGCTGAAGTCACTAGTCAACGATTGGCCCAAGTTCACAGAGTAGTCTTATAGCAGAAGTGGGACTTGAGTCCAGCATCTTGGACTCTTCCCATGGGGTGTCACTGCACCAGGTGTGTGTATATGTGAGCACACGTCACGCCTGTGTACTGACGTGTGTGCATGGGGGCATATACGGATGCATGTGTACAGAAGGTATGTGACATGGTGGAATTGCATAGGACAGAAAACCTGAGTTCTCGTTCCAGTTTTGACAACAGTCCTATGGCCTTGGATATATCCCCTAATTTCTCTGGAACGCGGTTTTCTCATCTGTAAAATGAGGACATTGCGCTAAATGACCTTTGTGGTTCCTTCAGCTCCAGTCTTGTATGTATGTATATATAAATATGCTTATCTGTAGAAATGGGCCCATTTGAAACTTGGAGGCCAGGCCTGCTCAAGTGTGTTTATTGTGTCGGAAACAGCGATTCACAAACAAGTTCATAAAATCCTGTTTTAAAACTCAGTGGTGGTATTCAACGTCATTGTTTCAAATTCACTGTTTAACCAGATAAAAGATTGGTGCCGTTTTAAAAACTAAGTTCCTAGCTTACAAGTGTTTGCTGTTACCATTCTTTTAATAAAGCTCATTTGTTAAAGTCAGAAATGCAAGTATCCTGTACTTGGGCACGTCCCAACAGCCTGTTTGCAAACAGGCTGGGTTTTGTGTGTGGGCCTTGACGTAGCTGTGTAAAAGTTAGCTGTTGGCTTGATCATGATAAATATGAGCAGGCTACCTGGAGAACAGTCTGGAAAAGAAGGTTATAGTTCTCACAAACTGATGACATGACTCCATTAAGCTGTGTGCCATTTCCAGTGTGACGATATTGTTTGCTGGCTACGATCTCTGACTTTTTTGTGGCATATGAGGTGTAAAACGTTGTCAAAAAAGAATCTGTTGTTTAAAAAGAATCAAACTATGGTGGCATTAAATGTTCACTTTATTCTACTCACAGTCATGTCTTCTCTATCCAGTTTATCTTTCTGTATGGGGGGGGGGGGCGGGTTCTTCTCACTAGAGCAACGCCTTGGCCAAGGTCACCCCCCTCAGGGCCCTAGAAACTTCCCAGGACAAGGCCTGTCTCACCCACTGTGGGGCTGGCCTCCAAGCTCAGAAGTTCAGCCAGGGGTGGGGAGTGGCGGGGCCTGCGTCACAGAGCCCCGGCACTGTTCTGTGTCCCTGAGAGTCAGCCTCGGGGCTGGTGACCACACCTGAAAGGCATTGAGAAGCTTGGTGTGGATGCAGTGATGTTTGTTTTGGCGTGTCTGGGGCGCACACAGAATAGCGACATTCTCGGTCACTGCAGATTGCGTGGGCCTGGACACGTGGCCCCTTGTTACAATGGTGCTTGTCTTAACTGTAACTGGGTATGCTCAGAAAAGAAAGCAAAAATGAGAAACGACCAAGGTCTCCTGGGGTACCCCCGCCTCAAGGACAGTCTCTTCCACTGCATCATCTTCCCCTGATCAGCAAGGAGGCACTTTCCAAGAGGCTGATACCACATCTGTCCAATCAGCGGGGTGCCCCACAGTCCCAAGAGACAGGGCAGCCAGCACTCAAAGCCCACACACAGCTCCTTCCTGGCACGGCCCTGCTCTCAATCTGTCCACACACAGCTCCTTCCTGGCACGGCCCTGCTCTGAATCTGTCTGCCGCTCTGCTGAACTGGTGGGGATGCATACACCTCCCAGGCTCCCACCTTCCTCCTCCCCAAATCCTACACCGGACCATCTTGGATGCCCTTTGGGCTGCTCTAGCAGAAGCCACAAGTTCTCAAGAAGCCATAAAGGTTTTCTAGAAATAATGCCTTCAATAGAAGAGCAAATGGAGATGCTGCCTAACCCTGACCATCCCCAGAGAGAACAGAGAACAGAACAGCAGCATCTAAAACTGGTTCCAAACCCTTACTCTTCCCTTATGGAAAACTACCCAAATATACGATCTGAGCTGTGTTTGTCTCTTCCACCATTAAACTCTCAAAATGCTTTAACATTACTTTCATTCTTCCCATCCTTTTGATCCTGTCTTTTGGGATCAGGGAGGACACTAGCACTCTTTCCATCATGGCAACATGGCACATGCTTCCAGACGTCCCTGGGGACTGGAAGGACACAAAAGTGAATCACAGTGATGCTGTTTTCCAGCCAGAGCAGGTGGGCTGTCCCTGCCCCTTCATGGAGAAACATGTCTCACATAGGGCTGCCGCAGCGTCCGATGCTTCCACTCACTCCTCCCATTGAAGGCTTCATTCCCAGAAAACCCCTATGAACATACAGAGCACTGGAGGCGTGAATGCACCATGCTCCCAGAGCCCACGCTCATCCCCTATGAACATACAGAGCTGTGGGAGTGTGAATGCACCATGCTCCCAGCACCCACGGGAATCTCTTGTTCTCTGTATCCCCAGCATCTAGAACAGATCTTGTGACATACTGGCTACTCAAACAATATTAGTTGATGAAAGTGAAAGGATGGAAAAAGGTATTCCATGAAAATGGCAAAGGAAAGAAAGCGGGTGTAGCGATACTTAGACAAAATAGACTTTAAAACAAAAACTGTAACAAGTGACAAAGAAGGGCACTACATAATGATAAAGGGAACAATCCAACAAGAAGCTACAACACTTGTAAATATCTATGCACCCAACATAGGAGCACCTAAATATATAAAGCAACTGTTAACAGACCTAAAGGGAGAAATAGACAGTAACACAATAATAGTAGGGGACTTTAACACTCCACTTACACAAATGGACAGATCATCCAAACAGAAGATCAATAAGGAAACACTGGCCTTCAATGACACATTTGACCAGATGGACTTAGTAGCTATATATAGAACATTCCACCCAAAAACCACAGAATATACATTCTTTTCAAATGCCCATGGAACATTCTCCAGGATTGACCACAGAGTTAGGCCACAAAACAAGGCTCAATAAACTTAAGATCGAAATAACACCATGCATCTTTTCTGACCACAAAGATATGAAACTAGAAATCAACTACAGGAAGAAAATCAGAAAAGCCACAAAAATGTAGAGATTAAACAAAATGCTACTGAACAGTGATTGGGTCGATGAAGAAAGCAAAGGAGAAATCAAAAAATTCCTGGAGACAAATGAGAATGAAAATACGACATGCCCAAATCTATGGGATACAGCAAAAGCTGTTCTAAGAGGGAAGTTTATAGCAAGAAAAAACCCAAATAAATGATCTAACAGTACATCTAAAGGAACTGGGAAAAGAAGAACAAAGAAAGCCCAAAATCAGCAGAAGGAAGGAAATAATAAAAAACAGAGCAGAAATAAATGAAATAGAGACTAAAAAAAAAAAAATGGAAAAAATTAATGAAACCAAGAGCTGGTTCTTTGAAAAGATAGATAAAATTGACAAACCCTTAGCTAGACTCACCAAGAAAAAAAGAGAGAAGGCTCAAATAAATAAAGTCAGAAATGAAAGAGGAGAAATTACAATGGACACCTCAGAAATACAAAAGATAATAAGAGAATACTATGAAAAGCTATATGCCAACAAATTAGATAATCTAGAAGAAATGGATAAATTCTTAGAAACATACAACCTTCCAAAACGGGACCAAGAAGAAGTAGAGAATTTGAATAGACAAATCACCAGTAAGGAGATCAAAACGGCAATCAAAAACCTCCCAAAAAATAAAAGTCTAGGATCAGATGGCTTCCCTGGTGAATTCTACCAAACATTCAAAGAAGACTTAATATCTATCCTTCTCAAACTCTTCCAAAAAATTGAAGAGGTGGGGAGGCTTCCTAATCCATTCCACGAAGCCAACATTATCCTGATACCAAAACCAGACAAGGAGAATACACAAAAAAAATTACAGGCCAATATCACTGATGAACATTGATGCAAAAATCCTCAACAAAATACTAGCAAATCAAATACAACAATACATTAAAAAGGTCATACATCATGATCAAGTGGGTTTCATTCCAGGGATACAGACAGAGATGGCTCAACATCTGCAAATCTATCAATGTGATACGCCACATTAACAAAATGAAGAATAAAAATCACATGATCATCTCAATAGATGCAGAGAAAGTATTTGACAAGATACAGCATCCATTTACGATAAAAACTCTAAATAAAATGGGTACAGAAGGAAAGTACCTCAACATAATAAAGGCCATATATGACAAACTCACAGCAAATATCATTCTCAACAGAGAAAAACTGAAAGCTATCCTTCTAAGAACAGGAACCAGACAAGGATGCCCACTGTCACCACTCTTATTTAACATAGTATTGGAATTCCTAGCCAGAGCAATCAGGCGAGAAAAAGAAATAAAAGGGATCCAAATTGGAAAAGAAGATGTGAAACTGTCACTCTTTGCAGATGACATGATTTTATATACAGAAAACCCTAAAGAATCTGCTAAAAAACTTTTAGAAATAATAAATAAACACAGTCAAGTCATGGGATACAAAATCAACATACAAAAATCAGTTGCATTTCTATACACTAACAACAAAGTAGCAGAAAGAGAAATTAAGAATACAATCCCATTTACAATTGCAACTAAAAGAATAAAATACCTAGCAATAAACTTAACCAAAGAGGTGAAAGATCTGTATACCGAAAACTATAAAACATTGAAAGAAGTTGAAGAAGACACAAAGAAATGGAAAGATATTCCGTGCTCTTGGATTGGAAGAATTAACATAGTTAAACTGTCCATACTTCCTAAAGCACATATAAATCTATAGATTCAATGCAATCCCTATCAAAGTTCCAACATTTTTCACAGAAATAGAACAGAGACTCCTAAAATTTATATGGAACAACAAAAGACCCCGAATAGCCAAAGGATTCCTGAGGAAAAGGAACAAAGCTGGAGGGATCACACTCCCTGATTTCAAAATATACTACAAAGCCATAGTAACCAAAACAGCATGGTACTGGCACAAAAACAGACACAGAGATCAATGGAACAGAATTGAGAGCCCAGAAGTAAACCCACACGTTTATGGACAGCTAATATCCGACAAGTGAGCCAAGAGCATACGATGGAGAAAGGAGAGTCTCTTCAATAAATGGTGTTGGGAAAACTGGACAGCCACATGCAAAAGAATGAAAGTAGACCATTATCTTATACTTTGCACAAAAATCAACTCAAAATGGATTAACGACTTGAATGTAAGACTCAAAACCATGAAACTTCTAGAAGAAAACATAGGCAGTATGCTCTTTGACATGGTCTTAGCAGCATATTTTCAAGTACCATGTCTCACCAGGCAAGGAAAACTAAAGAGAAAATGAACAAATGGGACTACATCAAACTAAAAAGCTTCTGCACAGCAAAGGAAACCATCAACAAAATGGAAAGACAACCTAACAGTTGGGAGAAGATATTTGCAAGCCATATACCAGATAAGGGGTTAATATCCAAAATATAAAAGAACCCATACATCTCAACAACGAAAAAACCAACAACCCAATTAAAAAATGGTCAAAAGATCTGAACAGAGATTTCTCCAAAGAAGATATACGGATGGCCAACAGGCGGATGAAAACATGTTCAACATCCTTTGCTATCAGGGAAATGCCAATCAAAACTACAATGAGGTATCACCTCACTCTGGTCAGAATGGCCATAATTAACAAGACAGGAAACAAGTGTTGGAGAGGGTGTGGAGAGAGGAGAACCCTCGTACACTGCTGGTGGGAGTGCAAACTGGTGCAGTCACTATGGAAAACAGTGTGGAGATTCCTTAGAAAATTAAGAATAGAACTGCCATATGATCCAGCTATTCCACTGCTGGGTATTTATCCAAAGAACTTGAAAACACAAATGCATAAAGATACATGCACCCCTATGTTCGTCGCAGCATTATTCACAATAGCCAAGACTTGGAAGCAACCTAGGTGCCCATCAAGGGACGAACGGATAAAGAAGATGTGGTATATGTACATAATGGAATTCTACTCAGCCAGGAGAAATGATGAAATCTGGCCATTTGTGACAACATGGATGGACCTTGAGGGTATTATGCTAAGTGAAATAAGTCAGAGGGAGAAAGTCAAATAACATATGATCTCACTCATAAGTAGAAGATAAAAACAATGACAAACAAACACACAGCAACAGAGATTGGGTTGGTGGTTACCATAGGGGAAGGGGGGTGGGGGGAGGGCAAAAGGGGAGATTAGGCTCACGTGAGGTGACGGACTATAATTAGTTTTTGGGTGGCAAACATGATGTAATCTACACAGAATTCGAAATATATTACAATGAGCATCTGAAAGCTATATACTGTTTTAATCCAATGTTACTACAATAAAAAAAGAACAATAAAATAAAATAAAATATTAACAATAAAAAAAGACCAAAAAAAATTACTTGAAGAAATGAATGAATGAACAAATGTATCACCTTTGGGAGATGAGAGAACAGGAAAACCTGAGCAGGAGTCTGCAGAATTCCAGACTCCTTTAACAACAGGACCAAGAGCTGTGTTCACAGGTGCCCAGTTGGGATTAAGTCCCTAATTCACAGTGCAGTAGGGACACCAAGCCCACACCTGGTTAAACCCACGCCCTTGCTTTATGGTACACATACCCTTGACCTCCCAACTGCTGACCAGCCTTGGCCTTGAGGCCTCCTAAAGCATTTTCCACTCCAATAGTGAAAAAGAGGGGCCAGTCTGGTGGCACAGTGGTTAAGTCAGCATGCCCCACTTAAGCAGCCTGGGGTTCACAGGTTGGGATCCCAAGTGCAGATCTACACACCCACCAAGCCATGCTGTGGCAGTGTCCCGCATATAAAATAGAGGAAGACTGGCACAGATGTTAGCTCAAGGCCAATCTTACTCAGCAGAAAAAAAAAAAAAAAAAAGAGAGAGAGAGAGCACGAGCAAGAGAGAGAGAGAGATGAAAAAGAGTTGTGTTCCGGCCCTTGGGTTCCTATTCGACATTTATAAAGCAATCATTGAACAGAGCTTTCCTGAGCACCTGCTTTGTCCCAGACTCTGCAGGCAGCTGCTGAATAAAATAGACTCCAGGCTTGAGAGCTCAATTAAGTTGGCAAGACTGGCTGCAATCAGCAGCCCCTGACAAACAGGCAAACACACCCCCTCGATGCGGGAAGAAGGCTTCTCCCACCAGCCCCCAAGACGGCCGCTTGTCCTCTGTTTCGGCCGTGGCCAGGCCTCACTCCAGAAGAGTCCGCTTGGCCTGCGGTTGGGAGGACAGGAGAGGGGAAGGGAGGGAGCGAGAGCACGCGTAGGTCACCCAGGAAGTCACTGTATGTCCACGGTGGAAATTCCCTCCTCGCGGAGCCCGCTGCTGGGGAGGAGCAGAGGCGGCCCCAGCACATCTCAGCTGGAGCCCCGGCCCCTGCTCCGAAGCCTCGGCCCTCCATCTGCCAAGCGTGAGCGTGGGAAGAATCCAGGAGGTGGGCTCGGCAGTGGGGGCGGGCCGCCCCAGAGCCTCTCCAGCAAGGGAGGGCACCGGGCCACCCGAGGGAGCTGCTGCAGGGCTGGGCTCCGCCTGAGCGCTGGGGGAAGAGTGTGTCGTCTGTTTTTCGTTTTAAAATTATTAAATCGACCTCCCTCGGCATCATTTGCAGCCCTTCTCTCCCCAGCCGTCCAGGGTCCAGACTTGTAAGTCACTCCACGTGCTCCGGGAGAAAACCCCAAATAAAGGCCTTCCGCCAGACCGCAGAGATTCACGAACCCCGAGGTCCCTGAAGACCCTGCGAGAGAAAGGCCTGCAATTACCTTTCTTCTCACTCCAGAGAGAACCACAGTTATTATTTCACAGACACACACCAACGCATGTACTTTTACGAATTTTGGACCATCCTGGACATGACCCTTTTGGCATTTGCTTTGTTCCCCTCATTAATCCTCCCGTGCACAGTTATTCACCAGGCAGCACGTGTGGTCCTACGACTGAGCTTTAACGGCTGCAGGATATTCCATCAGGCAGATAGACCATGATTTGGGGTCTATAATTCACTGCTATTAATAGATCCTTAAAATTGTTGCCACTTTTTTGCTATGATAAATTACATGATAATACACATGTTGAACATAAATCTTTTTTTTACCTCTCTGACAAATCCCTTAGGAGAAATTCCCAGAAGTGAAGTAGCTGTGACAGTGGAATACACCTCAGAAGCCATTTCCTACACACTGAGAGGGGCGGTGCTGTAACTGGCCTCCCGGAACAAGGCTTCAGAGCTTTCCGGGATGGCCCCCCTTAGAGCATCATGCCCGCTCCAAACTTCTTTTCCACTGACTCACGTATTTGTTCAGTCCACAAGGATACACTGGGAGTTCCAAAGTGCGACGCTGCCCCTGCTGTAAGATGCACCAAGGTCGTAGCATATATTCCTTTGTAGCTAATGGAGGACCTGTCCTTATGTTTGTCCCTAAATATTAGGCTTTTGGAGGCACAGGGGAGGCAAAACTTTGCCTCTATCATCTTGGGGTCTTCAGGTAGGCCTGAGAATTTAATTGACATAAGACAGATTAACATGAAAAAAACATATAAATTCATTTAATATGTTTTGCATGACACAGGAGCCCTCATAGGGAAATGAAAACCCAAAGAAGTGGCAAACCCTCAATGTTCATATACTAAGTTGAACAAAGAGAGGCAATTGTGGAAAAGTTACTAAAATATAGGGGAGGTTAAAGGAAGAGAAGAGCTATATTAACAAGATCTGTTTGTGTGGCTTTCTTTTAGCCCCGAAGCCTCTTCCTTGATGATAAGAATGTTTCCCAGGGCCAGCCTGGTGGCACAGTGGTTAAGAGTACACATTCTGCTTCTCTGCAGCCCCGGGGTCACCGGTTCAGATCCCGGGTGCAGACATGGCACCACTTGGCAAGCCATGCTGTGGCAGGCATCCCACATATAAAGTAGAGGAAGATGGGCATGATGTTAGCTCAGGGCCAGTCTTCCTCTGCAAAAAGAGGAGGATTGGCAGCAGTTAGCTCAGGGCTAATCTTCCTAAAAAAAAAAAAAGAATGTTTCCCTTCTCCTGGTACAGTGAGGGCCTCTCTCACATGAGAGTTTTATCTCTTGTTATCAGGAAAAAAAGGGGAGGTCAGAATGCCTCCTTGTACCTGCTGTTTCAAGTGCCTTTAGCTCAAAATAATCCTTATGCTAAGGTGGCATCTTTTTGGGTGGCAGATTCTGCAACTCCTCCAGGGGTAAAATCTCTTTCTGTGGCCCCCAGAGTCTAGCATAGTGCTGGGCACAAAATGAGTGTAAGATACGGAGGTTTGGGTCATCACTCTCAGAAAGAGAATTTTCTATACATTATAAATACGCATGTTGGGGAAAGCTTCCCCAAGGATGCTGACACGCATCTCAACGCTTGGCCAAGACATCAGGAAGCCTGGGTGCTGGTCTGAGAACTGCATCTTGCAGTTGCCTCTGAGGGAGTCGCCGAGCATCTCTGGGCTCAGATTCCTCGTCTGTGTAGAAGTGAAGCCCCATCTGTGGGGCCTCGGTCCCCTGGGCTTGTTCTGAAGATGAAAGCAGATGCTGTATGCAGAAGGATGTCAGAATCTGCCAAGTGCGCAGGTAGTAGAGTGACAGACGTTCGCTTTAACAACCAGAACAGAGACTCTTCCAGGGCCCGCACTCCCCCCGCAGATGCGCCTTTTGCCCGCTGACCTGGGCAGCTTTCCTTATTCGGCACTTATCCATTCGTTTGTAAACGCCAGTGGCCTCCACTATTAGAAGTAGCTGGGGCTGTATGTCCCCCACTCCCTAAACCTCACTCCCAGGTGGTACGACTAACGAATAGAGGTCTTGGGTGGGATTCTGCCTCATGCTGCTGGTCAACAGTGCTCATGTGGACTGTCCCGTGCGGCCGGGGAGTCCCGCACTCCATCCTCAGACATCTGAGGAGCTCCTCCACGCGGGGCGCACAGGGAGCCGGCTCTCACGGCAGGAGGAGCCAGCGCTTCATTAAACATAGGGGACGCATGGCCAAATGAAGTGCCGGACCAGGGCCTAGCTCCAAAGAGGACACGGCCCAGTGGCTGGATTCCTGTGTCCGCCTCAGGCAAGGATGGTGGAGCTTATCATGTTTTTCAAGTCAACCGCATGTCTTCAATTCCTCTTATTTTACTGAGAAAAATCATTTCTAAATGGCGTGGGTGTCGATTCATGGGCCTCCTGGTCAGAGTCAGGTAAGGGGATTGAAAGCGCTGACTGCAGGGCCTTCTGGAGTGTGAGTCCTGATCAGAGTCCTTGGCGTCTTGTCCTTCGCATAAGAGCTCCGGGATGGTGGCCCCCTTGACGGCCGCAGAGGCCGGAAACTACTCCTTGGGTATGCCCTGAAGTCCACACCCCCCACCGTGTACACTGAACGCATTAAAGTGAATTACCACCCAAATTATACAACCGTCCTCACTCTAGAGCTTCCAGGCTGGGGGAGGCCCCAGGACCTCCCCCGCACACACCCTGTCCCCCCGGCGGGTGGAAAAGCTGCGGAAGCCAACACGGTACCCAGTCCTGCAACCACCACGTGAGGGCGACCAGCTTTGCATTCTCCATGCCGAAACAAAACAGATGATGCGCGTCTTTACCTGATGCTATTTCTCTGAGAAAGGATGAGTTACAGATGCAGACCATGCTGTGTGCTCGCACATGCTGTCTCTCGGAAGGAAAGGCAATTCCTACCCTCAAGGAACGTGCGGGCTCTCTGGAGACACAACACTCCAGTCCCCGCTCAGGCGGACCCGAGGCTGTCACCATGGGTGCTCACAGAGCTTGCCCCCGCTGCTCCCGAGTAGTTCAGCAGAGAGGACGGTGGCAGAGGCGATGGGTGCTGAATACGCTCTGGGTCCAAGCCAGGCGTCAGGGTAGTTCAGGCAGCCGGTTAACGGGAGCAGGGACACGAGTGCAACAAGTAAGATGTTCCTAAAGTTCATCTCAGCACATTCTAAAATATCCACCGAACCCTCCCACACGGAGGCCAACACATACCCCCGTCAGTGCAACGCGCCCGGGAGAGGGAGGTCTGGGTCAGCCACCTGGCAGGAACCACTGCCGTGTCTGGCTAATCAGGAGACGCCAGCCCAGGGGCTGATCGGTCCGAGGACGGGTGCTTTAACTCTGGAGGAGAAAGAAGGCAGACCCGCCATGAGGGGGTGGCAGACAAGTGGAGGGACCTGAATTTCTAAGAAGCAGAGACGAGGCAGGAGGCGAGAAAGGGCTCAGAGGCTGAGAGTTCACCCTCTTCACAGCCTCTCAGCCCGGGTGCCTGCCCTCACCAGTCCCCTTTTTGGACATCTGAGAACCTGAACCGACTACTAACACCCCGAGTCCAAACTGGTCCCCTTCCTCCCTGTGGATGTTTCGGGGAGGCAGGGATAGAGAACGCTTTCATTCATGCCCCGTCCTCCCCATGCACTCAGCACCACGTAGTTTGAGCACGCAGGTGGAGGGTGTGCCACAAAATGCCCGAATAAGCTCTTCAGACAGCTGGTGCTGCCCCAGCTCAGAGACAGCGACTTGAACCCTCGGGGCTCTCTCGCCCTCTCATGAGGTCATCTAGACTGTCCCTGTCTCCAGGCAGCTGTGCTCCGACACCACAACAAATGACTGACAACTTTTAAGCTCCAGGGCTCTTGGGGAGAAGGAGGCTTCTCCCTGTCCCCGAAGGCACAGACAGGACAAGGGACTTGCCTGTCCTCTCTGGGTCACCTCTCTGCCGCTTCCTGCGCCATCTCAGGCTCCAGGTGGGTGACAGCCCCTCTGCTCACCCCCAACTCATTACTTAAGCCTGTCAGCCCCCTCTGGACTCCTCGCAGCCCAGTCGATGGGCAGTGAAAACGGCCTCCTCTCTCCAAATATACACACGTCCTACGGTTGTGTTTCCCTGGAGACCCCGACTAATGCAGGCCCCTCCCACCATGACTGGGGGCTCCTTCTCCTCTAATAAGAGCTCCCTTGGGGAGAGCCCAACAAGAGAAAGAAAAACCCTCATTAGGACCGTCCACGCGAGCTGTGACTGTGCGAACCATAATGACTGCACCTGATTTATTCTTCTCCAGTTGCAAAGGAAGGAATCTCTAAGGTCCTTATTAAAACCTACGAAACGTCTAAAGAATGGTATATGGAGAATGCTTGAGTCTTTTTTGCATTGACCAGCGCATAAGTAGGTCCTAAGGGCATCTGAACTCCAACCAGGGCAGCCCAGCATGGCTGCACCCTACCTAGCCCTTTGAAGGGAAGAGGCGGTGAGTAGTAACTCATGTTTATAGAGCACTTTATACCATACTGAGTGCTTTCATATTTATGATTGCCTTTGATCCTCGGCCCCACCCCCCACTGAGGTAAGTATTAGCTCACCTCTTTGGACAAGAACGAGTCAGAAAGTGAGAGGGAAGATGGGAAAGGCATTGAGAAAAACAGGAAGGAGGACTTGGCTGTTGGTTCCTCCATGCATTCACTGCACAAATATTTATTGGTTACCGCAATGTGGCAGCTGTGCCAGAAGCTGGGGAGACAACAGGGAAGGAGGCAGACATGGTCCAAACCCTTATGGAGCTTGTAGTCCAGCAAACATTTCTTCAACGCCTGCCCCTGGGAAGGCACTGTTGGTAAAGTCCAAGTGTACGTCAGCCCCAGCTTCATGGAAGACTTTCCGATTTCGAAAGGTACCCTCCACTGAGCTCCCCGTATCACCTCAGGCTGATCTCTACCGCAGTAATGATCACTCTCCCGTTCGTGGTGATGCCTGTTTTATCATCTTTCTCCCAGTACTGGCCTGAGAACTCTCCAAGAGCAGGATCATTCTCCGCCCAGCCCAACATGGCGTCTGCCCACAGCTCTGAAGGCACATTTGTCCATTGATGGCCTACTACGGGCCAAGCACAGTATCAGCAGCTGAGGCTACAGAGAGGGAAGAAACCCAGACGCCTTCCTCCAGAGGTCTGGGGCTAGTGGGGAGAAAGACAGATAAAGAAGCAGTTATTTTGATGTGATAAGTTTTCAGGGGGAATGAACAGGTGCTCAGGCAGCACCGAGGAGGAAATGTTTGGAAAGGTCAGGGAGAAGGAGCAGAAAGTTTCCAGGGGCATCGGGGGGAGGGTGGGGAGGGGGTGGTGGCATGTGGCACAGAGTAGGCAGTATGAGCACGAGGCACGAGGGAACCGACTGCCAGGAGCTTGGCTGGCTGGAGGCAGGAGGCATCGGGCAACGGGAGGGAGAAGAGGCTGCTCAAAGAGCTGGGGCTGGCGAGCGCCGGGCAGCTGGCTGGCAGGGGCCCACGGCAGGTGGACAGGACTGAAGAGCTTCTGCCCTTGGACCTCATGGTAGAAAAAAATTCCCCTCAGACAGAATCACACAATACTTGTGTTGGAAGCAAACTCAGAGGTTATCTATTTGGTCCAGCTGCCACTGGATGTGGAGGTGACTTGTCCAAGGTCACAAGGCTTCCGGATGAGATGGGACACAAGGAGCCTGCTGGTCCTTTCAGTGCACCACACATTCCCCAGGCAATGCCTGCACTTTCGTCTTCTCAGGAAGAGCTTTCAACAATCCCTTGTTTTTCTAAGATGCTAACCTCTCCAGCTCAGTTAGAATCTTTACTTCATTTACAGAAAATTCTGAGGAATTTTCTACCATGTCAGCAACTTACTCTCAAATAGTTCAGGAAAAAAAAATTTTTTGTCCTGTACTTGCAACTTTTATGGAATTTTGAGATTGCTTTTTAAAAATCCCCATAGAAATAATGGTTAATGTACTTGTTTGCTAGGTCTGTCATAGCAAAATACCAAAGAGTGGGTGGTTTAAACAATAGAAACATGTATTCTCACAGTCCTGGAGGCTGGAGTCCAGGATCAGGGCTCCGGCAGGGCTGGCTTCCTCCGGGGCCTCTGTCCTCGGCTGGCAGACGGCCGCTCTCCTGCTGCTCTTCACGTGGTCGTTCCTCTGTGCACTCAGGCCCCTGGCGTCTCTGCGTGTCCAAATTCCTCTTCCGATAGGACAGCAGTCAGGTTTAGGGCCACCCTGACAGCCTCATGTGAACTCCATCATAAAGGCCCTGTGTGCAAATACAGTCACATTCCGAGGTACTGGGGGTTAGGACTTCACTAGATGAATCTGGCAGTACACAATTCAACCCATAACAGCTAATGTCTTTACTTTCCCATCTCTTCTCTCTTGCAAATCAAATACCCTCTGTCTTCTGGTGATTGGCTGCATGTCTTGAGCACCCAGGAGATGGGTATTTGATGACTGAAAAGCCCCATTGTCACACATGACTATTTTTGCATGCTCAAGTGTGTCTCCACTGCTAGACACTAGTTCTGATCCCACGCCACACAGTCTGTTTCCCCGGCATCTAGCCCAGGGCCTTCATAGGATAGTTTTCAACACATTTTCAGTGGGTGTGTGGGTTCAACAGTCACACAACAGAGAATCTGAAGTCTATAAGAAAAATCAGAAGAGCAAAGAATCTCCTATATTAGTTAGAAATGTGTACTCTACATATTGGAAATACAAACCCACACAGTGAAGCCCAGAGCACGGTTTTTACATGTACTTGAAATGTAATGAGTCAATGTTCCCTGAGACCTCACAAGAATCCAGTAATAGTCCAATATTTAATGTAGGAAAAAGATACCTAAATCCCAGGGCAATGTTGCTTGATAGGGCACAATCAATTTTCTTATCTAATTCTTGTTTTTATTTTGCATTAATGATTTTAATGCATGTGCAGCCACATGAACATCAATATTGATATCTGATTTCTATAGTAGATTCTTGAAAGATAGGCAGGCTACCTGCCTTACTAGCCTCTTACACAACTCAGCACATTGCTATGTGCAAGTACCTTCAAATCCTGAAATCTCTGAGTTAAGTATTCTATGGGTAATGCTTTTTATTTTTATAGGTTTTGCTTAGTAATTACCCAGTCAGACTTCCTCATAATTGTTATGCCAGAGGCACTGGTTTCTCACATCTAAGAAGTAAAAAGCCTAAAGGAGAAATAAAACAATCAGAGTGGCTGATGCTTTAAAAAAAAGAAAAAAAGAGGGGCCGGCCCTGTGGCCAAGTGGTTAAAGTTCCACTCACTCTGCCTCGGTGGCCCGGATTCATGGGTTCAGATCCTGGGCACAGACATGCTCCACTCGTCAGCCACGCTGTGGCAGCATCACACATAAAAAGTGGAGGAAGATGCACAGATGTTAGCTCAGGGCTAATCTTCCTCAAGCAAAAAAAAAAAAAAAAGAAGAAGAAGACTGACAACAGATGTTAGCTCAGGGCGAATCTTGAAGTAAGGAGAGGAGGGAGGGATCGAGGGAGGGAGGAAGGAAGAAAGGAAGAAAAAGTAATTCTAATTCACTCATAGTGGGTTATGCTTCTTAACTCAGCCACAGGGAAATCCCAATGCAAGCCAAAATAAATCTGTCTTCATTATTTCATAATCCAGGGGTGTCTATGGTAATTTGAGCGTTCCTTTTTTGAAAGGAGAAGATAGCACCTGTCTTAATAACACATTCCTCCTGGTCTTGCTCAAATGTTACATTAGTAACTGCATTTGATTGCAATGTAACCTGGCTCAGGCCCCCTGCTGGGCTCTTACAGACCATTATTAATGCAGACCCCTTCAGGGGCTGTAATTTGGGATTCAATTTGCCATAAAATTGTCCTAAGTGTCACCTCAGTAATAGGAGATCATGTGACCCATGAAACATATTGAACTGAAAGATGGCACCTCTTGGAAATTAATGTCAAATTGTCCCTAATAGTAAAAAGGCACTAGCCATTATATCTGAAGTGAATTTCGTGTGTCTTCAAGATGGCGAGGGGTCAAGAGGAGGGTGCTCCACCCACACGCCTCGAGCTGGGCCAACAGGCCTCGGAGCAGAGTCTTCCCAGTAAATATTCCCAGCCTCAACCACAGGCCGGTCAACCCAGCAATTCCTCATGTTGGTTTTGATGGTACTTATCTTTTTAACTAAAAACCATATGTGGACTAGCTAAGGATTTTAATTTTGATTCCAGATATAAAAGGCAGTTTAAATGTCAAGTCTGGCCAAACAAAAGATAGTCTGGCTAATCGTTAGGGAGATGCAAATCAAAACCACAACAGGATGCCACTTCTCACCCATCAGGACGGTGATTATTAAAAACAAAACAAAACAAAACAAAAAAACATAAAATAAGTGTTGGCAAGGATGTGGAGAAATTGGAACCTCGTGCACTGCAGGTAGGAATGCACAGTGGTACAGCTGCTGTGGGAAACAGTATGGTGGTTCCACAAAAAATTAAACATAGGATTACCATATGAGCCAGCAATTCCACTTCTGGGTATGTACACAAAAGAATTGAAAGCAGGAACTTGAACAGATATTTGTACACCAATGTTCATAACATTATTCACAGTAACCAAAAGAGGAAACAACCCAAATGTCCATCGACAGATGAATGGATAACCAAAATGTGAGATACATATATAACGGAATATTATTTAGCCTTTAAATGGAATGAAATTCTGACACATGCTATAAAATGGATGAACCTTGAAGATATTACGCTAAGTGAAAGATGCCAGACACAAAAGGACAAATACTGTATGATCCGACTTATCTGAGATGCCTAGAACAGTTAAATGCACAGAGACAGCGATGGAATGGTGGGTGTCGGGGGCTGGGGGAGGCAGGAATGGGGAGTTCTTGTTTCACGGGTATAGGATTTCAGTTTTGCAAGATGCAAAGAGTTCTGGAGATCGGTTGCACAACAATGTGAATGTACTTAAGGCCACAAAACTGTACATTTAAAAAGGGTTAAAACAGTAATTGTATGTTATGTATATTTTACCATAATTTTTTTTTTAAAAGTAGTTTGGTTGTCAAAATATTAGAATTTCAGTGTCATCTTAATTGTTTAAGTGGACAAAAACCAAAATGTGTAAAATCTGGAAATGCCCTGGAAAAATCTAGACATTCAGGTGGCTACCCTGTAACTGTGCTCCAGGTAAGGCAGCTCAAGACCAGGACACCCCAGGAGAGGCAGGCAGAGCCACAGAGCTGGACGAGGCGGGTATCTGCCTCGACCCCCGGCAGAGCATGCAGTGGAGACGTGCTGGTGGTCTGGCTGCAGTTGGAGCAGCACCTTGGTCTATCCCATAGGCTCTTTTGGAAACTTCAACCAAATCAGCTACGTTGCAACCTTTTTCTACAGCAGGTATTTCTGTTGTTCCTTCTTCTCATGGTGACTCTTGATTCTGAATTTAGCCGTGCAGAGTGAGATGGCCCGCTCCGGGCCCTTCTCTGTGTTACCCTCACTTTCACATACGTCTTCCCCCATCCCTCACCCCCAGCTATAGGCACAGGAAGCAATCTTCTTTCATTTGTGCTAAAGTAGAGATCAGTCAGTAGTACCCTTACAGTAACAGAATAAGCCACAGCACACAAGCCTCTCTTAGATGATTCTACTATTTTAAAAAAGCCCATGATTTATCTGGTCACCTGGAGGGACCAGACAGAGCGTGCTCGTGCTGCTCTTTATAAATGTGAGAGTACTCCTGGAGAGACCACTTTTAATGAGGCAAAATCCTCCTGACAGGAGATTAAGTCAATATTCTTTGTCACGATACTGATGGCATTTACACTTTGGCACTGACTCTCCCCCCATGGCTATTTCAAAAGAGGCTGTGAGAAGCTGGAAAGCTGAGTAGCACTTTTGACAGCTTCATGGGACTATGGGGCAAAACTCAACTACGGGGGGCCTGATAATCCCCTCAACTTTGGGCTGAGACCCCAAAGGGCTATATCCTAGGAGTAAGAGTGAACTGGGGTAGACTGAAACTTAGTTACAAAGCAGTTCAATTCTTGAAATTGGATAAAGACAATCCAAGATTGCTAATTTGCTAGCCACATCCCAGATCCAAATATAAATTCTTTCTGGAGGAAGATAGCATCTTCTTATGTCTTAATTATTTCTATCACTTTCCATACACAATATTCAACACTCAATTAAAAATATAATCAGACATACGAAGAGAGAAAACAACAAGGAGGAAAATTAAAAAATACAACATATACTTCAAACAGTTACACAGAGGCCCAGATAACAGAATGAGCAGATGCAGACTTTAAAATCAATATGCTCAATACATTCAAAAAGAAGAAAGACAAAATTGAGAATTTTTGTAGAAACTAAGCTATTAAAAAACAAAAGAACTTCTATATGTGAAAAATAAAGTAGCTGAAATAAGGAGTTAAGTGGTTAGGCCTGACAGCAGATTAGACTCAGTTGAAAAGAGAACCAATAATCTGGAGGAAAATTCAGAAGAAAATATCCAATATGAAGTGAGAGAGTCAAAAGAATGGAAAATAGGAAAAAGGGTAAGAGACAAGGGGCACAGGAAGAAGGTCTAACATACATGGAATTGGAGTCTCTGAAGAAGCAAGAGAATGGGGCGGAAGCAATATTTGAGAAGATATTTCTGAGAATTTTCCATAATAGATGAAAGACATCAAGTCACCACTGGTTCTAGGAGCCCTGCGACTCCAATTAGGATAAATCAAAAGAAACCTCAAATTAGACCTATCATAGGAAAATTACTGAAAACGGGGAAAAAAAGCTATGTGGAGAAATAAAAGAGATTATTATCAAAGGAGCAAAAACAGAACAATATCTGACTTCTCAACAGAAACTATGAAAGTCAAAGATAATAGAATGAAATCCTCAAGTACCTGCCAACATAGAATTCCTATGAAAATATCCTTCAAAATTGAAGGTGAAATGAAGCCATTTCAGGCAAACAAGAACTGAGAGAACGCATCAGCAGCACACCCACCATTAAGAAATAATAGAGAGCATTCTTGAGGCAGAAGAAAAGTCATCCCAGATGGAAGTCCAGACATTCTGGGAGAAATGTGCAACAGAAAGGGTAAACGTGTGGGTAAATCAAAATGAATACTGACTCCATAAGACCACAATCTCATGGGATTGAAAGTAAACATGTATAGTGCAACACACAGCAAA
Source organism: Equus quagga (assembly GCF_021613505.1). Taxonomy (NCBI): domain Eukaryota; kingdom Metazoa; phylum Chordata; class Mammalia; order Perissodactyla; family Equidae; genus Equus; species Equus quagga. The sequence continues at coordinate 37,459,048 of NC_060278.1, forward strand.
GAGAGCATGCAAATCTGGAGAAATGAAATGAAGTTAAATTCTAAGATTTTTGCCTTGTCTGGGAGGAGAGTAAAAGTACTGAGAAATATTAGACTTTCATAAGTCAAGGATGCATGTTGTAATTTTTGAGTAGCCACTAAAAAATAATATGAGGGTGTAACTTCAAGCTAATGGAGGACATAAAAATGTAAAAAATCTAAAAGAAGAAAGGAACATAGATCAGATGATACAAATAGAAGGCAAATATTAAAAAGGTAGATTTAAACCCAAATAAACCTATTAATTATAGTAAATAAACTAAATGCTTCAATTGGAAAACAAAGATTACGAGACTGGATTTTTTTTTTTAAAAAAACCATCCATGCTATGTTGTTTACAAGAGACATATCTGAATGACTAAAATACAAAAAGTTTGAAATTAAAAGGCTGGAAAAGATAACATTAACTTTACTAGATAACGACAAACTGCTCATCAAAGCGGCTGCATAATTTTTACTCTCTTGCATAGGAGTTTTTGTCATTCTACATCCTGCTCAACACTTGTACTGTCAGATCTTCAAAAAAGTATCCAGTGTGATGAATGTATAGTAATATCTTATTGTGGTTTGTTTGCATTTCTCTGATTACTAATATAGTTGAGCACAGGATCATTTGCTTTTTTTTGGCCATTTGGGTTTCCTCTTTGGCCTGTTTATATTTTCTGCCATTTGAGTTATTTGCCTTTTTTTTAATTAATATGTACTAGTGAGTTTATTAAATATTCTGGATACTAGTCTTTTGTAACTTTATGGCCTGTATTTACATGTTTTAAGGTGCATTTTTTCACCAAGTCTTCTGTGAGAGCATCATATACTGACCCCTGATTCAATGTACAAACAGCAGCCATAGGACAGGACACACACACGTTTTTACATATATATGTAAATATATAAATATAAATTGTAGAAGATATATAATGTGTATCTGTGTATCTATAGACACACACACACACACGATGGAACATATATAGTCTCTTCTAGAAAGGACAAATCATTTTCCCTTTCATAATGAAAAGTATCCAGTATAATCAACCTCAATCTGTCTCCAGATGACTGGCTGGTCTCTCTGGGAAATGGTTGACTTTTGGGGTCTCTGTTGTTGTCTCTGTTGGGGATTCTGCAGTGGCAGTAGCCAGATCATCCTAGGTGAGAGGTATTCCACCTTATTATGTCCATAAATGGTCTCCATCCCTGCCTGCATAGCCACTTTATATATAAATGTATTGATCCCACGCCAGGACGGCCGGAAAAAGAGACTGAATGACATTCCCGAATAAATCATTTTGTCCACCGGATTATTGAGAACTACCTCTGCAGTAGATGCCTTTTAGAGAGCTATCAAATGGGGCAGATATCTTCGCATTCTGCCCAATTCAAGAGGTACATCCACATATCTCTTCCCTATAACTCTTTGTTACCAATTGTCTCATATTTCTCACCAAGAACCTGACCACATGGCCTAACCGTTAGCCGCTCCCATGTATTAATGTAGCTCTGTGCCTCAGGTGATGGTTTCATTCAGAGAAGGTGGAAAACTGGATGTAGTTGTTGAAGTTCTGCCCATTGGGAGAATTTATTCTTATTGTCTTTCAGGAGCACTCTCGGTGCTATAATGCTGCATCAGTCTACTTCTGGCCAAGGCCAGCACATACTGAAGAACGATCTGTAAACGAGGCCTATTCTTTTTCTTCCTCTATCAACTGATCTTAAAGCATCCCCACGAGGCTGACAGTGTGACTTGACGGAGAGGCAGGAGTGCAGCAGGAATGGGCGTCATGGGAACCTGCGCCGCCGGCTCATGCGGCTCACTTGTGCTTTATGACTTACTTGAACCTGAGATCTGTACAGACCATTTCCACTTGGTGATGGATTGGATCTTCATGCACCAAACCCGATGTCCTAATGAATCAGGTAACACCCATTTTATGTTGGACAGCTCTGTTGCAAGCCAGGTGCTATTTATCGAAAGAATAATGATGTGCAGGAGAGAAGGTGCCTTTGCTCCTAAACTCTATGGATCTTCACTGTGGCTTTCCTATTGGTGAATGCCAGATATTCCAGGCAGTATCTCTATTTTGCACAGACATTTCAAATACCCAAGTGGCAGAGCAACGTGCCCTGCAGCTTGGGCTTCAGAACATTCTTTGCTCTGGCTCAGCTTTAAAATGATAGGCTTGCAGGTTACTTGGCAAAGGGATCAAAATAGCACAGTCAAATGTGGTATGTACCAGGTCAAAAATCCAGGGAGAGTGCTGTACCACACTCTTAGTAGTAGGTTCTGTAAGGTGCAACAACTCATCCTTCACTTTGAAGGGAGTAACCCAAAATCCTCTAGATATTTTAACACGGAAACTTCACTTTTGTGGTGAGCTCCTAAATTTTTGTAGGGCTCACCTCCCACTCTCTAGCATCTATGGACTTACTAAATCAGTGATGGCATTTTCCACTTACTTTTCACCAGGTTAATTTAGCATGATGTCATCAGTGTAGTGTAGCAAGGTGATATTCCATGGGATGTCAAAATGATCAAGATCTGCAAAGGTTAGATTTTCAGCAGGAGAATTACCCAGGGCAAAATGGTGAAGGTGTGCTGTTTGCCCTACCAGGTGAAAGCAAACTGCTCTGTTGGTCCTTGAAAATTGATACAGAGGAAAATAATTGTCTGGAATCTAAACATTCTGATTGACACATTGTCCATGCTACTCATTATGGTTATTGTTCCCATCTTGTCTCTGGAGGTTAAGTTCTGCCCCTCTGGGATCTCATCATTCTCAGTGAAACTAGGGAACTCATTTCAATACTGCCATCTCTCATCATCATCTCTGGGTCTAAAAAGCATAGCCATTTACAGAATTTTTCAAGGATGTTGATGCTCCCCTCAATACAGCATTTTTGAATGTGTTATTTAAGGGAGTGCCACTGGGAAATATTCTGGAGATTGGGCGGTGGTGGGGATGTGGTAGCACATGATAAATATTCCAACACTTAATCTCCTTAAGTCTGTGGATTCCTTCCTCTTCATCATACCAGGGAAATTCTACTTCCCAACCTCAGTGAACGAGACAATTGAATCTAGGGTTCAGTCAACCAAGCAAGCAAATTGTTATAGCCACTCTCAGGTCTCAGGTTAAAACATTAATCCACAGTCTCTGCTATGTGCACCCATATTGATAAATTCAGCCTGACTAAGCGTTATAGTCCATCTTTCTTGCTCTAATATCTTTATACTCACTTCTTCACATATTCCTCAGGATACGTCAGTATCTCTTCCTGAGGCAGTCCCAGATGGTGTTTGAGATCTGACTCAAGTTATGGGTCTGGAGTAAATGAAGGGTGGTGGGGTGTGCCTGGAAAAGAAGAAAAACATCCCTTCTAAGTCAGCTGCTTCTGGTGACATTACGACAGGGTCTTCAATCAAAGGAAAGCGAGTGTCTTCAGACAGGGCAGAAGGAGCAGCTTTCTTTGGTAAGGAAACTCAAAGATATTCGGGAACTCAAGGTTGCCAGATTTGTCCAAGTATACACAAATATCCCTATTTTAAGCATTCTCCTTCTCTCTTATTGCCACACCTTTTATGTAAGAGACTTGGTGGGGCTCTGGATTCAACTTGCATCGAATTCTAACCACACCTACAAGAAATAATCCTTTTAGGACTACCCTAGAAGTCTTTTACTTCCATGATTATATCTTGAGCAGAGAGTTTAGAACACTAAGCTTGTCATTTATTTTACTTAGATCTCTCCAGCACAGTCAGAAATAGTTATCCCAATCCATAATCTTTATAGTCATCATTACTACAATACCAGTCAAGGGCAATATCAACCACTTCTCCTCAAAAGCTTTCCTCAATAGGCACTTTAACCCAAGCAAGCACAGGAGATAATGAGTAATCACAATGCCACCATATTCCATAGATAACAATATCTATTTTCCACCAGCAATGGGGTCTTCACGGCATTCAGGCTCAAAAAAGTCAACAACAGATCCCAGAATCACAAGTCTATTTCCTGGAATCTTACTCAAGCTATCAACTATATATGTTAAGGTACATTCTAGAAAACAGAAGGAGGACTCAACACTAGAAACTATTTACAAAAGTGTTGGGAGGGAGGAAAGAGCAAAAAGAGAAAGATGTGGTAAACCAAAATTTAGTAATGGCAGAAAGCAGCCACCACTCTAAGCATGAAGAAACAAAATATAGAAAGTTGTGTTACCAGAGCCCAAGAGCTTCTGCACAGCTTGGAGTGCGAGGTTCGCCAAGGATGGAGCAGCACAACAGGTGTTACGATTGTGGAAAGGGATTCACCATGGCTAATGCTGGGTTTATTAATGAGATGCAGCCATTTCCAGAGACCCTGTAAGAAGCCAAAAGAAGGAGAGATCAAGGTCAAGAGGGAGGGAAGAAAAGGGAGAGAGGAAGAGGCAGAGGGAGAGAAGGAGAGACAGGAGGAAGGGAGAGCCGGAGGGATAGGGAGAGGAGGCTGAGGAGTGAGGAGCAAGGAGGAAGAGGGAGAGAGAGAAGGAAGACAACAGCCCCGCCCTCCCTTCTTCCCATCTTCTGATATTCCATAGCATCTATTATTGGAAGAAACTAATAGGAAGCCAGCTGGCAAGGAAACCCAGGAAATATAGTTTGAAGATGCCAAGATAAGGATTTCAGAGGAGAGTACAGAAGGGCAAAAATAGTACTGAAAGGTCACAGTCAAATACTGGCACCATACCAGTTGTCCCCAAATCATTTATTGAAGCCTGTTGTTTCTCCACTGCTCTGTAGGATATTTCTGTCCTATATCGTGTCCATATCTGGGTGGATCTGTTCCTGAGCATCCATACTGCTCTGGCAGCCTATTTGCTAACTTTCTCTCAGTACTTTACCATATTGTTTACCATACTGCTTCATGACCTATCTTGATATCTGATAGAGCAAGGCATCCAGAACAGTCTTCTTCAAAAGCATTTTGGCCATTCTTGAGATTTTGAATTTCCTTATACATTTTAGAATAAGCTTGTCAGGCTTCACAAAATAAAATCTGTTGGGATCTTGATTAGGATTACATTAAATCTAAAAATCAGTTTTGATAGAATTGACACGTTTACAATATTGTCTTCCAAATCAGGAACACAGCATCTCTCTCTATTGAGGTTTCATTTAATGTTTATCAATAAAGTTTAAAAATTTCTTTGTTAGAGTCTTATACATCTTTGGTTTATTCCTAAATAAGGTTTTTTGATGCTATTTGTAAATGGTATCATTCATAAAATTTCACTGTTTTTGCTGGTATGCTAAAATAGAATTGCTATTTATATTAATTTTTATATCCAGAAACTTAGTAAAATCACTTAATTCCAAGAGTTTATCCATAGATCCCTTTGGATTTCTATGTGCACACTCATATTATTCAAGAAGATTATAGTTTTATTTCTTCCCATTTGATTCTTAAATCTTTCATTTTTCTTGCCTTTACTACACTGGCTAGAAACTTCTGTACAATGCTGAGAAATGTATTTCTTGATGTCAAAGGCAAACTTTCAATGTTCGCTATGAAATACGATGCTTGCTCTAGGTTGTTGTAGATATCCTTCACCTTTTAAGAAGTTTCCTTTGATTCTTAGTTTGCTAAAATTGTATTTAATCATGAAAAGATGTTGAATTTTATCAAATGCTTTTCTGCACATACTGAGATGTTCATGTGATAATCTCTCTTTAATGTGTTAATGTTGTAGATTACTGGATGTATTACACTTTTTATATGTTGTTAACTTTGGCAATGTTATGCATTGCTAACTTTGGTTTGCTATTTCTTTAGGATTCTTACATCTATATTCTTGAGCAAAATTGGCTAGTACTTTTCCTTTCCATTCTAACAGATTTTGGTATTAAGGTAAAATGAATAAGTTAGTTGGGAAGTATTCATTACTATTCTATTCTCTAGAAAAAAATTGTGAAGAGTTGAACTTTTTTTTTTTTTGAGCAAGATTAGCCCTGAGCTAACATCTGTCACCAATCCTCCTCCTTTTGCTGAGGAAGACTGGCCCTGAGCTAACATCCATGCCATCTTCCTCTACTTTATATGTGGGATGCTGCCACAACATGGCTTGAGAAGTGGTGGGTAGGTCCATACCCGGGATCCAAACTGGTGAACCCTGGGCCACCAAAGTGGAAAGTGCAAACTTAACCACTGCACCACCAGGCCAGCCGCGAGTTGAACTTTTTTCTTCCCTAAGATTTAGTGGAATGCACTAGTGAAATCAGCTCAGCTTGTCATTTTCTCTTTGGAAAGAGTGTTAAAGAATATAAACTGTACATTGTTTTTCATTATTGTCATATGTTTTAAAAAAATCTTCTTGAGTCAACTTTGGTAAGCTATATTTTCCTAAAATTTGTTCATTTTACCTATCTTGTCAAAAATTTTGGCATAAGGTTGCTGTTAATATTCTTATCATCTCTTTAATGCTGAGGCATCTGGAGTGACATTCCCCTTTCCTTCCTGATACTAGATATTTGTATCTTCTGGGGTTTTTTATACATGAATTTTGCTGGAGGTTTGTCAGTTTTATTAGTCTTTTCAAAACACTGACTGGCTTTTTTACTGTTGATCTGTTCTATTTCGCGTTTGCATTGTATTTCAAGTTCTGCTCTGATCTTTATCATTCCCTTCCTTCTACTGTTGTTGGGTATATTTGCTGAGCTTTTTCTAACCTCTTCAGATAGGTTCTTAGCTTATTTATTTGGGGCCTAATTTTCCATTCAGTAGTACAAGGACCTTAAACATTTCCAGCCTATATATTTATGACTATCTATATCCGATGACATACTACTGATCCCTCAAGTGTTTGTTATCATTCACTTAGAATATGTTCATATTTCCATTGTCATTTCTTCTTTAATCCACAAGTTAATATCCCATTATGATTGTTGATATGTTTATTTCTGTTAATACTGTTCATTTCTGCTTTATATACATTAACATAAAGCCATCTTACATTAATATTAGCTACCTAATAATACAGTATTGTTGTATCTTCCTGGTAGATTGAATGTTTTACCATGATTAAATGTCTCTATTTCTAGTAATATATTTGCCTTAAAGTCTATATTATATATATTATATTATAATGTATTGTATATCACATTATATTACATATTGTATTGTATTGTATTGCATTACTAGTAGCCACACCAGGTTTCTTTCGGTTAGTATTTGCATAATAATCCTTTTTGTTTTACTTCAAACCTTCTGTATCCTTATGTTTTATATGTCTCTTATTTTTTATTTTTTTCCATTGGCAACTGAGCTAACATCTGTTGCCAGTTTTCTTTTTTCTTCTTCTTCTCCCCAAAGCCCCCAGTACATAGCTGTATATTCTAGTTGTGAGTGTCTCTGGTTGTGGCATGTGGGACGCTGCCTCAGCATGGCCTGATGAGCGGTGCCATGTCTGTGTCCAGGATGTGAACCAGCAAAACCCTGGGCCACCAAAGTAGAGGGCACAAACTTAACCACTTGGCTACGGGGCTGGCCCCTATATGTCTCTTATTAACAGCATATAGTTGGACCTTTAAAGTCCAGTCTGATATTATTTTAAATGAAACATTTACTCTGTTTATATTGTAGGGGAGGAAGACATTTCCTGTACCCGCTCTGGATCCTTCTGGCCGGAGAACAAATTAAATTCACATGAGACAGAATAATAGGGGAAAATTAAACAAAGCTTTATAATATATGTATACATGGGAAAGGCTCAGGCAAACTGAGCAACTCATCAAAATGGCTGAAGCCACCACCTTAAATATCATCTTCAGCTAAAGACAAAGGAAGATGTTGAGGGAGGTAACCAGACAAGTACAGTAAACAAGAGTAAGATTACTCTGCAGATTTAAGTTCTTCCCTTCCACATTGATTAAGAGTTTCTAGAGATAAGGTCATTCCCACTTCTTCCTGGTACAGAGAGGGAGACACCTTTACACCTTTACAGATGGTGATTTCCTTTACAAATGAAATGTCTCTTAACAAAGGGTAAGTAAATTCTACTTTTCAGAGTTTCTTTCCTGTCTGCAGTTTTTAAAAGTAACCAGCCCAAAATAATCCTCATGCCAAAGAGACATATCTTGGGGTGGCCAATTGCAGTCCCCCACAATAGTTACTGTTTATTAAATTACATTTAATATAATTACTGATATATTAAGATTTAAATCTAATATCTTATTTTGTGCATAAAAATTCCCTACCTCTTCTATTTTTAAATTTTTGCTCCTTTCTCACCTTCCCCCTCTTTTTGATGAGAGTTGCCTGAGTAATTTTTTAAATCATTCCCTTGTTCTCTTTTAAGAGTTTGTAAGTTATACACGCTGATCCTTTCCTTTTGGTGGTTATCCTAGAAATTAAAACTTGCATAATTAACTTATCAAAATCTAAAGTTAATCAAAATCTTTACCCTCAATTTGGACAATACAAGGCCCTTAGAACACTTCAGCTTTATTTACTCCCTCCTTCCATACTGATAACATTATCTAATGCTTATATCTCATTTTTTAACCATAGTAGACATTATCAGTCATAATGTTATTAGCTTTGTAAAAATAAACTCTCTCTGTGCTGCATTACAGATAATTTCTTCTGACCTATCTGCAAGTCTACTGATTTTCTCTTCTTCTATGAGCAATCTTCTGCCAAGGATAGCCACTGCAGTTTTCATTTCAAATATTGTATTTTTCATCTCTAGAATATGTATGATTCTTTTTCAAATATATTATTTCACTTTTTATAATTCCCTATTTTCTGTAGTTAAAAAAAAATCTATCATTTATAAATTTAAATAGTGAACTTAATTGTTTAAAAATGCATATCTGATATTTCCAGTCTTTGGAATTTAAGTTAAGCCTTTGCTGCCGTCTCTTGTTTTCTAGTACACACTCATGTTGCCTTCATTCTCGAGTTCCTGATTACTGTTGACTGCTCATTCACTGACCTTGAAAAATGACTTGTGGGCTTTCCCAGAGGCCTAGGATGAATGTATCCTTTTCCAGTGAAGATTTTCATTTGCTTCTGCCAGAGATTTGAGGGCATACCAGCTGAGAACCACCTCAACTCAGTCCCTAATTTGAGGCTCCTTGGTCAACCCAGGCTTTGCCTGCTTGGACTGCAAATTTACATAAGCTCTGGTCTTAAGGCACTAGTGTTATAGCGTCTTTTTTTTGCCTCCCCTTTCCTTTCATTTTTCATTTATTGCTCTTTTCATCATCACCAAGACATCACCCACCTTACAATAAGTATTTCCCCTTACCATAAGTGTTTAGCCTTTTGGGTCCCAGTTCAATAAGGGCAGAATCTCTTTTCAGTCTTACCACCTTAGGGATTTCATGAGCCTTAACTTCTGTCCCTCTTTTCCCATGCGCCTCTGACAAATGCCTTAGTGGACAAGTACCTTTGGTTCTGATATCCAATAGTTCACTAACTTCTCTGTTACAGATTTTCATCCAAAACTTAGCCTAGAAGTTCCCCAGTGTCTTTTAATCTCTTCAATGTTTTACAAATTATTTTTGTATGTTTTTTGCCTAATGTTTTATTGTTTTTGATGGGAGAGTTGTGCTACAAAACTCAGCATTCCATAATCAAAAGGTATAAAGTCTCCAAACAATTTTTATGGGATCCTACTCCAAGTTATGAACAGATAGCCAATGGTCTCCAGATATTTAAGGAAAAATATAATACAAAAGATAGAGACCAATACAAACGTAAAAAATGGAATTTAGTAGAAACAAATTATGCAGAGAGAAAAAAAATCAACCTTCTTGCCACTATCATTAGCATCCTTAGAGAGAGAAGATACTGACCCCATAAAACCAGAACAGGACGCTATTTCAAAAAAACACTCAAAGGTAAGTCAAGAGCTCTTGAAAATTAAAAATAACGCTAGTGGAAGTGCAAAAGTCCTATGAAAAATTTGAGAGATGAACTAAAGGAAAGCTTTCAGAAAGTAAAGCAAAAATATAAAAGATAGAAAATAGGAGAGAGAGAGAAGAAAACTAGAAAACTGAAATCATCCAGTAGCCTCCTAAGAAAGTATTCATGGGAAGCACAATTTGGGAGACTTAAAGTCTTTATTCTACATTTACTTTTAATATCTAGGTTGGCATTTATCTCTCAAATTCTAGTGTTGTAAATAATTTTCTCTCACAATTCAGTTAATCATGCATTTGCAGAATTTTTGCTTCCTATCCCTCTGACCTTTGGATTTGCTGATTTAAATATCTTGGTTTCCAAAGCAGGAATGATTCCTCCAGGGAATACAACAATGGCTCCATTATTATGAAAAATGAGACTGCCTTATGGCCATTTTGGGCTCTTCACACCTATGAATCAACAGGTGAAGAAGCAGGTTACCATTCTCGTTGGACTCACTGATTTCAGTATCAAATTGCTGCTATCCAATGGGTGTGGAGAACCATATCTGAGCCCAGGGGATTGTCCAAAGAGCATTTGAGTAGTTGTAAATCTAGTTTAATTGATGACTGAAATAACCCAAAAAGGCAAGGCCACTAAAGACCCAGACAGTTTAGGAATGAAAATTCGAATCATTACACCAGGTAAAGAAGCTTGACCAGGGAAGGTACTGGCTGAAGACAAGAAGATCATAGAACGAGTAGCAGAAGAATAAATTTTTAAATGTCAACTCAACTCATGAACTGTTAAGTATCAAGAATCATATGAGGAAGGTTGGTGGTGGTTAACCTTACAACTGGATCCCGGTTTATCATGGAGTAGAGCTCTTATGGAAGGTCTTTGAAAATGTTATCCAAAGGAACCGGGGCAAACAGCTACAGCAAAGTCCAAAAGCAAATGAGAAACTAAGAGAGTAAATATTATAAAGGGAAGATATCCCTAATATATAAAGAACTAAAGATCAAGAAAAGAGAAAAAGACCTAAAAAAACTTCATAGAAAAATGGACAAAAGACATATAAAGATAGTCCACAAAAAGGTAGACGAAAGGCTTTTAAATATTTGGAGACTTCTAACTTCACTAATAAGAAAAATGTGAATTTAGACTACATTGAGAAACCATATCTCACCTCTCAGCTTAGCAAAAAATTCAGAAGCTGAACAACCTACTCCGGCGGCATGGCTGAGGGGACATTATTATACAACCCCCCCAGGTAAACCCGACAATACCTAATACAATTATATATGCATTTACCTTTTGACTCAGCAATTTCACTTCTGGAAAATTACCCTGAAGATGTATCTCCAGCAATATGAAAAAACATATGCACAAGGTTATTCATTATAGCATTATTTGTAACAGCAAAATAGAATATATATTAATATATTATATTGGTTTTATACACTAGCATAAATCAATAATGGGGCAAACCCTAATGTCGAATAAAAACAGAAACAAATAAACCTAACTGGATAGCAAATTGATTACATAATCACACAGAAAACAATAATTCAAGTAACTTTTAAACACAGTATTCTGACAATAGATCCTTTTTGCCTAAGAACAAAAAGCACTGGAAAATAAACTTAAATTTTACTTAGTAGGTTTATTTTTGGTAGTGGTGTAGTAGTAATTTCAACACTATTTTGTGTGTGTGAGAGAAGTACAAATGTGGAAGGAGGAAGGCAAAGAACAACCCCAGAATGTTGCATTTTAATTGGTGGTATCAGTGTGAAGTCATGATTTTAAAAAGGCCTAGAGAGCAATGACCCTACTAGCACGTAGCAGCACACCCTAGTAGCAATAAAAACCCAGTGCCCAAATCAGGGCCCCTGAACACTACTCTTTACTAAAGGAAACCAGGGCTCCGGGGAGGAGGACCAGTGCCAGGTGTAGAGTGGGGAAGTATAAGGTGAACCTGGAACGTCTTGCTGTGCCCCAAAGTAAAAAAAGTGTCTCCAAAATGGTAAGAACACATAGGATATGGGATCCAACTTCAAAAAGATCCCAATAGCCAAAGCTGATACAAACTTGAGTATCAAAAAGAATTACAGTTAGAGACTATAACGTATTTGAATTTTAAAAAGAAAGAAAGAAAAAAGAACAAGGTGGCTTGGGCTAGTCCTTTTCAGAATGAGTAAGATTTAGATAACGGGGAAGGGAATTTAGTCATTGTGAACAAACAAGGAAGTGATAAAGAAGAAGGCATAACTCAGGAGATGAGTCGGGGGTGCTGGTTCAGCTAGTTGCAGGTTCATGCAGGGATCTGTAAGTATAAGATTAGGTAGTTTGAGACCATCAATGCCAGTCTGAAGACTGGACTTTGAGTTTAGCAGCAATGGAGAGCCACTGTAAGTGTTTGAGCCGAGGAGTTAAAAGAAGAAACGACAAAACAGGTATTTTGGGGAGACGACTGGCAGCTCTGACAGAGGACAGGAAAGGAGGGATGGCAGGTGAGGAGGTCTTTGCTCTGGCTGAGGAATGAGGTGCTGGGGGCCTGCAAAGAGTCTGGGAATGGATATGGACAAAAATGGCTGAAATTTAAAAAAGCACTCCAGAGGACGAATAGACAGAACTTATTCCTTCAATAAAGGAGAAGGGCAAGTCAGTGACTCTGAGCTTCTGTGCTGAAGAACGGAAGCATGCTGCTGCTGCTGAGCTAAACAGGAAGGGCAGAGAACTGGTTTTGAATATATTGACTGTAAGCCAATAATGTTTTGATGTTTACAAATCTCGAAAAGTTTAAGGGAGTGTCCCAATTTTGGGGTGGTGTTGCTGTCTCTTACAGACCTCAGGCAATAGGAGGGCTCCAGTGTTTTCCTGAAGCTTCCACCCATGACTGCTTGTCATAGGATTTTATGATGCTCTACAGACAATGCCCAGACTCTTCTCTCTGTGGAATCCCAGTGGGCTACCCTGAGTGTAGCATCACTTCCTGATTGGGCCAGAAAAGAATTTTCAAGACCTAACTCAAGGGAGGGCTCCCACGTATGGAATTTCTCTTTTGTCCCTGCAGCAAAGGTTGACTGCGGGGCCTCTGTGGTTTGTGGCTGTCTGGCTTCATTAGAGCATGGCTGCTCCTCGGCCCGCCCAGCACTCTTGCGTGGCTGAAGGAAGCCTGTCCTGAGCTCTCATAGTGAGCAGGCTTCCCAGGCAGCCTTCCTCCCCGGCACTCTTGGCGTTCATAGGGCACGGCTATAAATTATGCCCAGAGTGTTCATTTTCAGTTTAAATGTGTTCTCATCCCAGAGGAGCAACTAATGGCGTCAAGTTACTGATGTGAAAAAAGCCTGCCGCTACAATGACTATGGATTAATGAAATAGCAGTCATAGAGGCTGGGGCAGCAGTAAATCGTCAGCCACTGGTGACATGAATTTTAAATTATGTTCTCCATCCACATCCCCCTTCTCCAAAATTATTTTGCTGTAAAGTTGTCCAGTAAATGTTTACTGTTGTTTAAATGTTTGCTTTTATTAAAAGTTGATACAAGCAGGACCCCTTCCTCTTAAGAGCCCTTTTCTCAGAAAAACTGGGAGGGATTTAAAAGTCTATCAGGCTTTCTCTAGGAGGCGTGGAGACAAATCTCTTAATCCAGGATCATCACTGAATGATAAATTTCATTCAGAAAATTGGCAAACACAGGGTTCTATCAATGAACTCTTCTCATTTGGCATGTAAGTTACTACCCCCACCTTTTCTTATGGCTTTTTCTTTTCCTCTAATGAATTTAAAATGAGAAACCAATACAATTCCCACCAGTGTTTTTGAAAGGTAGCAAGTCTATTTTCATTAGATGAAGGACCCCAGGGAGTCCACTTATGGGCCACAGGGAGTTCAGGAATCTCTGATCATACAGGCAAATTGTTCATATATACATAGCTTTTAGGAAGAAGGTCTATGGATTTCACCAAGTTCACTAAATGTTCCCTAACAGCAAAATAGCTTAAGGACTGGTATGGTGGACTGCACAGATGGCCACAGTGTCTTCCCCTCCACATATCCACGCCTTTGCAACGTGTCTTTGTAGCTCCTCTGACTGTAAGGAGGAGTCTTTATCCAGCCCTGATTCTGTGCTGGCCTTGAGATTGCCTTTGGCCTGTGGGATACTGGCAAACGTGACACAAGCAGACTTGAAAAGTGCTGGCACATTGGGGCTGGGGCTACCTACTGTTCCTGGAACCCTGCTGCCATGTGAACAAGGCTGGACTAACTCAATGAGTGACATGGCCTAGTCACCCTCATTCCCCCAGTGACCCACCAGCAACTGCAGACAATGAGTGCACCCAGCTGAGATCAGCCAAGCCTGGACCGAACCATAACTGTCCAGCCCAAACTGCTGACGTACCGAATCACAAATGAAATAAGTATTATTTTGGGGTCGTCTGTTATGCAGTAAAAGCTAACTGATGCAAATGCTATACGAGACAGTGTGCACTGTGAGGACATGAGGCATGTCTTATTCTGTCTTTGTAGCCCTTTTTCCTAAAAACACAGTAACCATGCAATATGTATTTGTTGCATTGGGTAGAACTGGTCTCTCAAAGAGACTGAGATTAAGCCACTTTCTCAAGGTCACTGAGTAAATCACGAGGGATTCCAGAGCACTTGACTCCAGGCCTCAGTTTCCCTACTTATAAAATGGGAACACCCAGCTTGTTGTGTTACTGTGGTTAGCAGAGACACTGTGTGCTTTGGCAATGTCCTTGCTACTTGAGAGACAGTAGCCCGGGCAGAAGCAGGCTGACGAGAGCGCTGGAGAACTCATGAGCATGCAGCCATCGTGCACATTTCAGTGATTAAAGTGATCGCCAGGTGTGCAGCAAGTAGACTCCAGTTTCCAGTTGTCAGCCTTATCCTCTGCGAAACGAAGCTGGTTCCTTCTGGCTCCATCAGACGTCCATGTGTCATTCTGACAGGGCCTGCTGCCGCAGTGGGGCCACGTGGCCGGAAGACCTGCCACTCCCTCGGTGGGGGTGGGGGAGGCTCCTGAACAGGATTGAGGGACCGTGAGCTGCTGCTCTGGCTTCTGCCCTCACTCCCTATACCAGTTTCCTTGCTTGTATAATAAAGTGTGGATGACAACGGGGGCTAAGAATCCCTTCAGCCGCAAGAATCCAGGGGCTTCAGCTATGAGCAGAGTCTCATCTAGGCAGGAGGGGCTACATGCTCACAGCGTCACTGAACCAGAAAAGAATGTGCCTGCTTTTTGGCAGGGGAAAATAAAAGGATTTCTGTATTTGTCCAAAGTAGAAAGGGGAAATAGCAGGCCATAGAATTGGGAAATAATAGGGAGGAAAAAGAAAAGAAAGCAAGCCTGATTTGAGCTGGGATGCTAGACCCTTGCCTCCTGCAGGATGACGGAGCTTCATGCTATGCACCCCCATGTCGAACCACAGACACAGGGATTACACAAAAAAATATCAAGAAAACAAAGGCATGACGTACACAAAAGGTTATAAAATGCTCAGAATGAGAGAGTTACACAAAGAGCAGTGAGGCATTTGAAAAAACATTTTCTTTTTTTGCATTAAAACTTCCCATCCTTTTTAATAACACCTAAAAGACCTCCTTCTAGGACTCAAGATAAAACTTCTTGTGTTGAAGATGCATTTGGAAGTGAATAACGGAGACACATATCATTTACCACAAAGAGTAAAGATAACATCTGCAAATTCTGCTTCTTACCAAAATGGACTTTAAGTATTTGCTTGGAAGCAAATGTGAAAACATTGATTTTTTTATTCAGTTATCCCTACATATATCTAAGGAGAAAGCTACAACTTATTCTATCATATTTTAATAGCACTTTCTTCTTTAATGTTGAGATCTTAAGCACTTAAATCACCAATAAGCAAAGAAAACAATTACCAGAGGCCATTTTCAACCAAATTTTTACATTTATTATAATTGTTTCTCTACAACTAATGATTCTTGTGGTTTGAAATCATATGTCTGCTTTATTTACCTACACAAACCCAGAACAGCACTTCCAACTCTGTACGTCACAGCGCATACAGAGTACAGTGCGTGACCTCGGTGAGGCATTCAACACAGCTGTGAGCTGCCTCTCCCTCTGACTGGGTTCCCTTAGGATGCTCTGATGTTGGCGTCGCATTCTTCTAAGAGTAGAATCAAATCTTCAATCAGGCTGTGCTCTCTGCCATGTGTCACTCGCATAATATCAAAAGCCTAAAGGGAAAGGAAAGAAGAAAGACTGATAACAAAGTAGGCGGGGCCCTGCCTGCTCCCCCTCTTTCCCCGCGACATTAGAAGCGTGGAGAACGCCTCAGGTCTCCAGCGTGAACAGCACCGTGGTTCTCCAGGCCAGAAAGGGAACGGACAATGGGGATTTTTAATATGGTGCTTGGGAAGCAGACTCACACCCGAGTCATGCTGGGGCCTGGTATCCAACAACGACCTTCAGAGACTCTCAGTGCGTAGGTTTGGTGGGTAGTTAGAGAGGTGTAAGACGAGTTACTAAAATGATTAAGTAATGTTAAAGATGACCTACCATGCTGCTACCACCTTAAAATAAATTTCCACTTTTGCATGCTGTATTCAATTCTCATCTATATGCACTGTGATTATGATGTGCACATAATTTCTTATATTCTTTTCATGTCATATGACATTATAACACCAGCATTTTGACAATTCCTTCCTTTACTCACCATGTTTAGCCCATCACGAAATCTCGTCAATTATACCTCTGAAATATTTCTGAAATCTGGGTGGGCTTGCGACCACCTCAATACTAGAGCATAACGGAAGTAATGCCATTGACTTCCATGGCTGGGTCAAAAAGGTCATGCAGCCTTTGCCTCGGTCACTAGGATGCTTGCTACTGGAACCATGAGCCTCCATGCTGTGAGGAAGTCCCAGCCACACGGGAGGCCAAGTGTGGGTGCTCTGGTGACAGTCCTAGCTGAGTCTATCTTTCAAGTCATCCTAGACTAGACACCGACACGTGCATAAAAAAGCCTCCAGATGATTCCAGCCACCAGCCGGAAAGCATCGGGCTTCCAGTCTTCCCAGGTGAAATCCAAGACAGTGAGGAAAAGAGGCAAGCCATTCCTGTTGTGATCTGTTCGAATTCCTAACCTAAATAATCTGTGAGCATAATAAAATGGTGGTGGTTTTACCCTGCTAAGTTTTGGGATGGTTTGTTATAAAGCAATAAATAATCAGAATACTCTCAAAAATGTTTTTGTAATAAATAAATTAGAGATAAACAGTGCCATCCTGCACTGCCCAAATTGGGGGCTAGAGGGAAGGGGGGGGGGGCACCAGACCCACTGTATTTGACTTAAACGCACCTTCAGGAGATGTGTAAAGACATCACTCTAGTGGCTGTTAAGCACCCAGAAAAGTACCTGGCATGCAGTACACAGGCGCTCAGCCTTGGCTGCACAGTACTGTCAGCCGGGGAGCCCAGACCACACACATGATCAACTGAAACCTGCTCTCCGGGGGTGAGGCCCGAGCTTAGGAGAATCTAACGTGCCCTCAGCATTGAGAACAATTGATATAGTCAGCTATCAACAAATAATAAAATAATAGCAACTATTTATTCTTCAATGTTAATTTATAGCCAGCATAATTACCATTTTAATGGTTGTGCACAATTAATTCAATCATGTTCGTAGATCATCATCCACTAAGTTACTCTGGGAAATTCAGATCACTTCCAATTTTTAGTTATGACATGATGTAGACCTTCCAGCATATGACTTTTTTGCCTTTGCTGAATATTTGCTTAAGATAAATTCCTGGAGGTGGAGTTCCTGGGGATGAAACATCTTTAAAGCCACAGAGACTTCAGATCTGGGAAGCACCCTGGGGGTCACGTGGTTAAACCCCTTCACTCCACAGAGGAGGAAACCTGAGCCCAGAGAAGCAAAGTGTTCAGGTATAGGAGGACTTTCAGCCTGTGTGCCTGGCTTCTTTTTTACATCTCTAAAAATGTTCCCTTTATGGGGCTGGCCTGGTGGCACAGTGAAGTTTGTGCACTCTGCTTCTGCAGCCCAGCATTCGCAGGTTCGGATCCCAGGTGTGGACCTACACACACCACTCATCAAGCCATGCTGTGGTGGCATCCCACATACAAAACAGAGGAAGACTGGCACAGATCTTAGCTCAGAGACAATCTTCCTGAAGCACAAAGGGGAAGATTGGCAAGAGATGTTAGCTTAGGGTCAATCTTAAACACCAAAAAAAGAAAATTGTTCCCTTTAGGCTGTAATAAAGGAAAACAGGCAGACAGAAGGGGTCTGGATTTGACTGTTGAGAGAGAGAGAGAGAGAAAAGAGAAGGGGAAAGAAAGGCCCAGCACCTCAGGCCCGGTCTCCCAGCCTAGAAGAGCTCTGCTCACAGAGCCTGGCTGTAAACCTACACTGACAGGCCCATCACCCAGTGACATCCCAGCTGGAAAATCCAGAAGGTACCTGCAACTGAGATTCTGGGTGGTGGGGATTTTGTTCTAATTAACTTGAGTGGGTCTGCCCTGTGGGGTACATGTGCAAGCAAATCCTGGGGTGGTGGGTTGGGGGGGGGGCGGTGTCTGGAGCGGAGGAGAAGAGTTGGGAGTAGCCCCCACCTCCCAAGCAGCCAAGCTCTGTGAGACCTCTCTGGGCAGAAGATAAAAAACAAATGTTTGATGCCATTCGGGGAACAAACGCCTCCTGTTTTATCACTCTGCCCCCCACCCTCCACCTTGCCCCAGGTCCTTCACTGTTCTGGGCATCTCAAGGTCTGAGGCAGAGACCTGCAGGAGAGCACGAAGGTAAAGAGATGGGGTTTCCTGGATCAGAGAGATGCTTCAAGTCCTTCATGGGAAATTCTCTTACTTGAATTCTGTCTTAGATGTTCTCTTCTGTTCTACTCAAGAGAGGGCCAGATGTACTTGTGATCTGGCAAAGGAGGGTGAAGGGGCCAGAAGCACTGCCTGAAAAGATCTTTGCAGAAAGGGAAAGAAGCCTCCACTGTGCCCCACTAACGGGTAGTCCAGAGGAAGGCCAGCCCTAATCTGCGAGGGCTCACCCACCTCCCTATCCCTCATGGATGCCCTCTGCTGGCTGAGGGCCTGGCCTTGTTTCTTAGGAGAATTGGCTTCTTTTTGCCCCTCTTTCGTATTTCCCAGGTTCCTCACCTGCAGAGTGTTCTGTGCTTCTCAGTGATTTGACTCAGAGGCTAAATGACAAAGTCTTCTTCGTATCTCTGATAAGGAAAGGGTGATGTGCCTGTCTTCCAACATATTATAGGCTCCAATCTTCCTTCCTCTCTGCTTTTCTTCTAGCCATGTTTCACTTTCTCTCCCCTTCCAGCTTTAAGAATAAGGCCTACTCCTCGAGAGCCAAAGTTTATTGTGGCTGATCCAGACTCTTCCTGTTCATTAAAGGGGCAGATCTGTTTGTCCTACAGCAGGGCAAGTGCCTGAGCATCAGCAGGTGGCTTCCAGCCCTGCAGCCATTCTGGAATTGCAGGGACACAGCCAGGAAGGGGCAGCTGCCTGGCCTTCCCAGGCCTCACTTCCACACCTCCCAGCCTCTTTCCTTAGGGAAGAGCCGTGAAGACCATCTGGTCCAACGTCCTCCTGTTCTGGCCAGGTGGTAGCAGCCTGAGAGGTGGGCCCAGGGTGAGCACCCAGCTCTCAGGACTCAACCCAGTGTTAACTCTCTGACTGCACTGTGTAGCTGCCACCTGCAAACAGTCTGCAGTGGGCAAGGGGAGGGACCAAGTAAACACTTAATTTTCTCTGGGTGATGGATGTGGTAGAAGAGAAAAGGAGAGAAACAAGAGAAGAAAGAAGTAGGATTCAGTAATGTGAAAAAATGTCAGTGACTATCTTCTGCGTGTGCGTGAATGGCACATCACGGTGGGAACATCAGGGAGCTGAAACAGACCTGGTGATGGAGGACATCTGGTCTTTGTCCTGGATGTCACCTGGGCCTACAAGTGAGCTGGGCAACAGTTCTCAGTGGTAAGAAGAGAGCCCTGTGTAGCCACAGGCACAGGCTGGCTCTCCATGGCCGACACAGCCCTTCAGTCCAGCGGGAAGCTCAGGAGGGCTTTTCTCCCCAAAAAACAGATTTACAATAAATCTCTGACAAACCAGAGCAATTGTTTCCTGTAGCTCTGTGTCTCCCTTCTCTCAGCTCCTCCTAACTGCCATGCACACGCATGTCAGAAAGGACAATTTTGGTTGAATTTCCTGCAGCAGTATATAAAACAGATTAAGGAAATATAAAATGGGAGCCAGCTTGTGCTGGGCAAAGCTTATCTCTCTCCATTAAATTTTATTTTCTTAATGGTAGCATTTAAAAAGAGCCTGCGCAGAATCTTTCACAGAGGACTCATTTGAAGGCTCCAAGGGAGTTGCTGCATCCGTGTACAGACTCTAAATGTCACACGAGAAATGGCAGCACAGATTGTCTGCCACATGACAGGCATGCTTCACTCAGGAATAAAGACAGGGTCCCCAGAAATGATTCCAATCTCATCACAGCTCTTTTTTTTTAAGTAATTTAAAAATTGTGGTTATATATTAAATAAAATGAATTAAATCAAATTATGATTTAAAGTTGCAAACAATACAGCTTTCTTATTAATTTTTAATACAGATATATTAAGCTTATCAAGGATCTCACATACTCTCTACCATGAGCCTGAGGGAATCCAATAAATGACTTCCCCAAGCATGATTTAAATATGGATATAAAATCAGAGAGAAAAGAATTGCATGCATGAAAAGAACTCTGGAATCAGATCACAAGAGGGAAAAATGCAAGTTTTCTTATTCTGCTCCTCTCAGGAGGAAAGTAGAGTGGAGGGTGGGGGAAGGGAGCTGGGGCATCCAAACGGGGACTTGAAAGAAGCAAGCCCTACACATCAAGCAGCTCCAGAGCCACAGAAGCCCTGTAAATGGCTCAGAAGCCATCGTAAAACGGGCAGCAGAAAATTCCAAATCCTTTGATCACCCGCCTGAGCGCAGCAGCACCCCTGCTGGCTCTGCTCTGCTCTACACCTTGAATAACTAAAAGTGTAGGATTCGCTGAGAGGACCTGTCCTCCTGGGAAGTAGAATTTCCTTAAAGAAAACATCTATCCATTCATTCGCTAAACACTGTGTAAGCAGCGACAATGAGTAAGACTTGGCCCTTGCCCTGGGAAGAGCTCTGGCACAGCCAGGAGACAGAATTAGAGCAGGGCAGTGTGCAATAATGGGAGATGTAAGGTGCTGGTGTGCACAGAGAGGGAGCACCAGCGCAGCCCGGGGGGACCTCAGCAAGGGTCACAGATTTGGTGAGCTCAGGCTGTGCCTTCCAGTGGTAGCAGATATTCCAGAAAACAGTTGCTGCTGTGTCGCTATGTTTAATCAATTAACCCAATGAATATTTATTGAGCTCCTGAGGGACCCTTAAGAAGAGCCGTCTCCTCTTGGAGCCCCAGTTTCCTCACTTGAATAATGAGGACATTGGACTAGATAAGTTCTAGGGGCAAACCAAGTCCCAGGCACAGAGCGAGGAGGTGCAGATTGGGTCCTCCTTCCAAATACTGTGTTATTGATTTCTAATTTAATTCCACTGTGGTCAGAGAATTTACTTTGTATGACCTGAATCCTTTTACATCTACTGAGACTCGTTTTATAGCCCAGAATATGATCTATCTTGCTATATGTTCTGTGGGTGCTTGAGAAGAATGTTTATTTTGCTATTGTTGGGTGCAGTGTTTTATGAATGTCAATTAGATTGTGTTGGTTGATGGTGCTGTTAAATTCTTTCATATCCCGGCTGATTTTCTGTCTAGTTGTTCTGTCGGTTGCTGACAGAGGGGTGTTGATGTCTCCAGCTATACCTGTATCCATTACAAGTCTAGCGTCTCTTTCAGTTCTATCAGTTTTTGTTTCCCCCATTTTGTACTGGGCTGTTTGGAGCATAGACATTTAGGATTGCTATGTCTTCTTGGTAAATTGCCTTTTTTTTTTTCCATTATATAATGTCCCTAATAAAATTTTCTTTACTGTGAAGTCTACTTTATCTGCTATTAATATAGCCACTCCAGCTTTCTTTTCATTAATCATGTTTTCATGATACATCTTTTTCCTTCCTTTTACTTTTAACCTGCCTATATCATTATATTTAAAGTTCTTATAGACAGTATAGAGTTGGGTCATTAAAAAAAAATTCATTCTACTAAACCTGTCATTTAATTGGTGTATTTAGATAATTTACATTTTACTGAAACCATTTACATAATTAATATGGGTATTAACACATTAGGATTTAGTTTGCCACTTTACTTTTTATTTTCTGTTTATTCTGGGGTTTTTGTTTCTATTTTCTTTTTTGTCCATTTCCTGTGAGTTACTTAAACGTTTTTTTAGAATTCCATTCTGTAGGTTACACTTCTGAGTGCATAGCTTTTTTAGTGGTTGCTCTAGGTCTTACATTATATATACATAACTTATCACATTCTACTGGCATCGTCATTTTACCAGTTCAAGAAATCTGACCTCCTTGTATGTCTTTACCCTCCGCTATTTGGAATATAAGTGTCCTAAATATTTCCACTATGTACATTTAGAACCACATCAATGTTATCATTTTTGCTTCAACTATCAAACATAACCTAGAAAACTCAAGAGAAGGAAAGTCTATTTTTCTTCCCTGTAATTTTGTTTACCATGTTCTTTCTTCTTCCTGATATTCCAAGATTCTTTCTTTTATCATTTCCTTTCTATTTAGAGAATTCCTTTAGCCATTCTTTTACAATAGGTCTGCTGGTGACAAGTTCTCTTAGTTTTCCTTCATCTGAGAATGTCTTGATTTACCTTTCTTTCTTGAAGGATATTTTTGCTGAATATAGGTTTTTGGGTTAACAGTTCTTTTCTTCAGTCCTTGAAATATGTTGCACCACTTTTGTCTGGCCTCCACGGTTTCTGATGAGAAAATCACTGTACCTCAGATCGTTTTTCTCCTATAGGCAAGATGTCATTTTTCTCTTGCTGCCCTTTAAGGTATTTTCTTTGTCTTTAGTTTTCAGAACTTTGACTACGATAAGTCTTGGTATGGATTTCTTTGGATTTTCTCTGTTTGGGATTCAGTTAGCTTCTTGAATCTGCAGGTATTTATATTTTTGCCAAGTATGAGGCAGTTTTCCACCATTATCTCTGTTCTTAAAAAATGTTTTATTGCGGTAAAAAAATACATATCTATAACATCATAAAACCTACCATTTAAATCATTTTTAAGTGTCTAGTTTAGTGGTATTAAGTACATTCATATTGTGCAACCACCACCACTATCCATATCCAGAACTTTTGCATTATCCCAAACTGAAACTGTGTACCCACTAAGCAATAACTCTCCGCTCCCTTCTCTCTTCAGCGCCTGGTAACCACTATTCTACTTTCTGTTTCTGTTTCTGACTACTCCAGCTACCTCATATAAGTAGAATGACACAACATTTGTCATTTTGTGACTGGCTTATTTCATTTAGCATAATGTCTTCAAGGTTCATCCATGTTGCAGCATGTGCCAGAATTAATTTCCTTTTTAAGGCTGAATAGTATTCTATTTTCTGTAGATCCCACATCTTATTTATCCATTTATCCATCCATGGACATTTAGGTTGTTTCCACCTTTTGATTATTTTGAATAATGCTACCATGAACTTTGGTGTAGAAATATCTGTTCAAGTCCTTGCTTTCAATTCTTTATATATATATATATATCCAGAAATAGAATTGCTGGATCAAATGACAATTCTATATTTCATTTTTTTGAGGAACTGCCATACTATTTTTTCCAAGTAGCTGCACCATTCTGCATTCCTATCAGTAATGCAAAAGGGTTCTAATTTTTCCACATCCACACCAACACTTGTTGATTTCTGCTTTTTTGATAACAGCCATTGTAATAGGTGAGAAGTGGTATCTCATTGTAGCTTTGATTTGCATGTCCCTAATGATTAGTGATATTACGTATCTTTTTATGTACATTTTGGCCATTTGTATATCTTCTTTAGAAAAATGTCTATTCAAGTCCTTTGCCCATTTTTGAATTGGATTGTTTTGTTGTTGTTGAGTTTTAGTTCTCTATATATTCTGGATATTAATCTTTTATCAGATATGTAATTTGCAAATATTTTCCCATTTTGTGGGTTGCCTTTTTACTCTGTTCATAGTGTCTTTTGATGCATAAAAGTTTTTAATTTTGATGAAGTCCAGGTTGTCTATTTTTTCTTTTGTTGACTGTATCTTTGGTGTTATATCCAAAAATCATTGCCAAAACCAATGTCATGAAGCTTTTCCTTTATCTTTTCTTTTAAGAGTTTTATTGTTTTGGGTCTTCTATTTAGGTCTTTAAGCCATGGGTTACGTTTTTTATATGGTGTTAGATAAGGGTCCAACTTCATTTCCTTGCATATGGATATCCAGTTTTCCCAACACCATTTGTTGAAGAGACTGTCCTTTTCCCATTGAGTGGTCTTGGTACCCTTGTCAAAACTCATTTGACCATATATGTGAGAATTTACTTTGGGTTCTCTATTCTATTCCATTGGTCTATACGGCTATCTTTATGCCAATATCACACTGTTTTGATTACTATAGCTTTGTAGTAAATTCTGAAATTGGAAGTGTGTGTCCTCCAACTTTTTTCTTCTTTTTCAAGATTGTTATGGCTATTGGGGTCCCTTCAGGTTTCATACGAATCTTAGGATGAATTTTTCCACTTTTGAAAAAAATATCATTGGGATTTTGATAGAGATTGCACTGAATCTGTATATTGCCTTGGGTAGTACTGACATCTTAACAACATGAAGCTCTCTAGTCATGAACATGGGATGTTATTCTGTTTTGTCTTCTTTAATATTTTTCAGCAGTGTTTCGTACTTGTCAGTGTATAAATCTTTCGCCTCTTTGGTTAGGTTAATTCCTAAGTACTTTATTCTGTTAGATGCTATAGTAAATGGAACTGTTTTCCTAATTTCCTTTTTGGATTGTTCACTGCCAGTGTACAGAAACATAACTGACTTTTGCATGTTAATTTTATGTCCTACTACTTTGCTGACTTTCCTAGTTTTAACAGTTCTTTTGTGGAATATTTTGGGGTTTCCACATATAAGATCATGTCATCTGTGAACAGAAATAACTTTACTTCCTCCTTTCCAATGTGGATGCTTCTGTCATTATTTCTTCAAGCACTTTTTATGCCCCACACTCTTTCTCTTCTGCAAGGACTCCAACATTAGGCCTTTTACTAGTCCCATAGACCCTTGAAGCTCTGTTCAATTTACCTTTTTTCAGTCATTTTCTCTCTCTTTCTCAGACTGGGTAGCTTCTATTATTCTGTCTTTAAGTTCTCTATCTTTAAGCTCATACCTCTATTCACTCCATTTTGTTGTTAAGCTCCAGTCTGTTTAATTTGGTAACTGAGTTTATCAGTTCTATTCGCTGCTTCTTTATCTCTTCTATTTCTTTGCTGAGACTTTCTATCTTTCCATTTGTTTTGAGGGTGTTTGTAATGCTCGTTGAAACATTTTTATGATGGCTGCTTTAAAATCCATCATATAATTCTAGCATCTCTCTTATCTTGGAGTTGGCATCTACTGATTGTCTTTTTTCATTAAGACTGAGATTTTCCCGGTTCTTGGTATGATGAGTGATTTTCAATTGAAGTTTGGACATTTTGAGTTTTCTGTTGAGATTCTGTATTTTATTTAAACCTTCTGTTTTAGCTGGCTTTCTCTGACACTGATCCAGCAGGAGAATGAGCGGATGACAGCTTGTTCCTGCCAGGTCGAGGTATAAGTCCAGGTTCCTCACTTGGCTCCTTGTTACCACTGGACTTAGACTTTCTGGTGCGTAAATTTCTGCTTGTTTCCTTTAATATGACTTACTCATTATGCTTTCATTTTACTGACCATTCTCTTGTTCTTTTTTGGTTCAGAAACATATTTTTAAAACTAATATTCTCCATGTGGAGGTCATTCATAACTATCAGAGCCAGGGACTTCCAAACAACTCTTTGAAGGCATTACTGACAATGATGGCACATCATCTCTGCATGGCCTCTTGTCCTTACTCTCTCTGTCTCATCTGCCCACAGGTTAAGGTGTGATGTTACACATTTAGAGGACAGCATTTTCACCTAGAGGCTGTGGGCACTTAGAGAGTCCATGGGGAGACTTCAGGGGGACCCAGAAGCCCCCTTTCCAACCAAATATACAAAATGGTGTGTGTATATACATTTTTCTCTGGTGAGTCAGTGGTTCTTACCTGATTCCTAAACAACAACACGACCAAAGAGGTTAAGAATCACTGTAACAGATTAAGAAATGGGAACAATAGAATTGCATGCTCTAAATCAGCCATTTAGGGGGCTGGAAATCGGGTGTAGGCTGCAGTCAATAGAGACCAGCGTGGTTGTGCTTTGAGCTCTCCCTGGATGTGCTGCAGTAGCTAATAACTGTGCAGGAGTGAGAGGAGCAATGCCCAGGACTTGCAGCCTGTGCTTCCTGTTCAAGTCCAGGAAAAGATAAAAAGATTCTCAAAACGTAAAATGCTTCAACAAAATGCAATGAGAAGAGAAAAAACATTACAGTGTAATATAAGAAATTTACATCTGAATGAAAAATGGTTATTAAGGGGGAAGTGTGACTTTCTCAACCTGACTTCAGCTAACCAAGCAGTACTCATAAAGCAGCCAGTCTGGCCCGGGTGAGGGAGGCGCAGTGCTCAGAGCTCACGGAAGAGAAACAGGCTCACTGATGAGACAGTCCAGATGTGGACAGCTGCTCATGAGGTCCAAGAAGTCAAACTAGTGGCTAACAAAATTCTTCCAAGAAATAAATGGAAAGAAATGAAAGTAGATTAAATACTGGAGAAAGCAGGAGGGAAGCACTGTGAAGGGACCCCAGGACTGTCCTGTGGCAGCAATCACAAGAATTTCAGCAGAGCCCAGTGGAGATGGAAGCCCAAACCAAATCAGCGCTGGGCTAAGTGGATTCCTTTCCTGGAGGAGGCTGGGGCCTAATTGAATCTGTAAAAAATTTCTGTTTCTGAGGCTTTACTGATTTCTGTTCCAAACTCAGCCTTTGAAACCCTTATTCAAGCTATTTCATCCCATTATTTCCAAAGGTTCTAAGACAAGAAAGAATATCTAGGGTGTCAGTCTATAGAGAACATCAGTTTCAAAAGGCAAAGAATATATCTTCCCTTTCTCCTCTCTGGGTCACCTGAGCCCTGAGAAAGCTCAGGAAGAGCAGCTTTCTGCAGAATGAAACTGACCTGCTTTTAGACTCATAGGTCCTATGATGAGCCTGCGAAGATGGACGTGTTCAGGCTGCCCTTTTGCTAGCAAATGGTCAGCAAAGGTTGTGAGAAGATGAGGTCTATGAGTAGAGCCACATACTGCTAAGAGAACACAGTCAGGATGGAGCCTTTCAAGTCCGCTCCTCGTTAAAAAAATCCATTCATTCAAGTATGTATTTGATAGAACTTGCTGTGTTTGGGGCATGTGTGTCTATGGTAGGTGGCACCAGGAGATACAAAAGGCACATAAGTCAGGGTCCCTTGCAGAACTTCCACTCACCTTGGGAAGACAGAACACAGTCATGTGAACTGCTGGGGAGCAGTTATACAACGTAATTATTCAACAGGGAAAACACTGTATAACCCTACACTACAAACACAAGTGCTAAAGGGACCGGCGAGTGGGGCAGTGACCAGAATGAGGGCTCTGATAACAGTAATAATCCAAAATGCCTGGAACTTGGGAAAACATACTCACACACACTACCTCACTTACTCCTCAAAACAACTCTACAGAATAGGTATTACCTCTATTTTAAAAATAAGAAAATCATATTCAGAGGGATTAAGAGACTTGCTTCAAGTCATAAAACTAGTAAATGGTGGGACTGGGACCTGAACCTTCTGACTCTCAATCCGAGTGCTCTTTCTACTAGGCAACTCTGCTGGGGATGCACATTTGTGTTTTGGTTTAATCAGAACCCGGCAAGAGACTCAGCGACTTTCCAGAGCCAAACAAGAAGTCTGGGGTAAGGCCATGACTTAACCCCAGGCCTCATGGCAGACCTTCTGAGGCTGCTTGAAGATCTTCCATTTGACAGCTATCAGGGTCCATGTTTGGGCTTATCTTTGGTACCAGGAGCAGAAGATGCGAAAATGATTACCAAGGGACGATTCCGGAGGAGGTGCAGCAACCTCACAAGGACATGAGGAAGACAGACTGGAACTGGGCTCGAGGAGTGTACAAGGGCAATAAGAGTGTCATAAGAAGGGATGGTGATGGCCAGCACCATCCACCCAGCCCACGTCATCCTGTAAAAGCCTCTCCAGATGTCTGTCTCAGTTCTTTCAGCCTCGTCTTTGCAGCTGAGGGTATTCGATGTCTGCTCCAAGAGTTCTGTGTGCAAGGGCAACAACAAAGCCTCACAGGAAGAACAGAGGAGAGCCAGATCTCCCCTGATTTCTCTCCCACATTCTCCTCCAAGTTGGCACCAGGAACTCAGGAGATCTGGAGGGATTTCTTCACACCGATCTCACTAGGGAGCCTCGTCGATTTACCTGGGCCAGTCTAGAGGAAAAGAACAGAGCCTTGGACTCCAGCCTGGATTTAATGACTTCTTCACATGTCCGTCTCCTCCACCAAATTGTAAGGACAACACTGTGTCTTACTCAGATTAATAGAAGCATTTAATCAACACATGTTGAATTAAATTGAACAAACTAGACCTGGCTCTGCCTCAGTGTGACTTTAGACAAGCTCTTCAACATCTCCCAGACTTAGCTCCTTCACTTTTCACATGGGAATGAAATACCTGACCTGCTGGCCTTAACATGGCTGTCATCTGCCATGAGGACCACATAAGAACATGTATGTATGAGCAGTAGGAATACTTCCCAGTCCCATATAAACACAAAGGATTAACTTGATCACTGATAAAACACCTACTTGCAGGTGACCCTGGGTTGGGTACATCACATACTTGGGAAATTTCCTCAACATCATCTTTCTATCAAAACTTTCACACAGCAGACCCTCAATTAAGTATTTATGCCTGCCTAACTGATGTGACTGTCTGACAACTATTACCAGACCAGAAAAGGAAAGTTTTCCCTGAGACTGCAAGAGATCACCAGACTTTCTTCCATCAGGCTGGGTAAAGACGTCAGACAAGGTAAAAAGAACAGGAAGAGCTGTGTGCCTTTAGGAATCCTAGTGTTCTTCCTGTTGCCCATGGGCTTATTTCAGTCATGGATGAGGAAAAGGCAACATGGCTAGAATTCAACAAAAACTAGCATTAGGGAATCTCATTTCTAAGACTCACTCAGGCATTTGTTATTTTTCTCATCTAACTGTGAGTAGCCGCCAATGCTATGAGACCAACCAGCCCCTGGACACTTCCTGAAAGATCCTAATATAGGGTCCGGATCTCTCCACTGTGGCTTATCTGCAGACAAGGGCATCGTGGCCCAGAGGACCCTGCTAAAATGTCACGTTCCCCATGAAACTCCACACACAAGGTCTCGACACGACCTGCAAACAGCTGGACCAAGTGAGCACATGAGCTCTCCTTTGGGAAGCCATGGTTTGGATGGGAGAGAGCTCTGTGGGGCTGGAAAGGCCAGGACAGCAGAGGGCCCTAGGCCCCCAAGGGCAGAGGAGACTCACTCAGAGGGTGAAAATAAACATTATTCTTTGACGACATATTCAAATAGGGACCCAGGCCTTCCATTTAGTTTCTGGGCACTTATTGCTGGCATTGTATTGACCTCTGCCCCTCCCTCCTCCTTCCACCAACAGCGAACACTTCCTAAGTTCCAGGTACTATGCGGGGAGTTGACCTGGTTACAAAGACAACCACAAAGACCTTACAGTCTCCTGGCTGGGGGTCAGGTATTCCTACTACTATGTGATAAGTGCTCCACTGGCAGAGTGAGCAAAGCGTTGTAGTAGTACCAGGAGAAAACAACATTCGAGCAGACCCTTAAAAGATCAGTCAAGTTCTGCCAGGCCCAGGGGGTGGGGTGGAGAGGGCATCTAAGACAGAAGAAACAGCTTCATAAAGACCTAAGTGGAAGAAGTTCAGGGTGTCTTTGGCAACACGCGTGGCTCAGTGTACACGGGCTGTGTGCAGAGGGAGGGAAGGCTGGGGGCTGTGGAGGCTGCAAAGGTGGACTGCAGACAGATGGTCAAGGGGCTGGCCTGACAGGCAAGGGCTATGGACCACGTTCTGTGGGCAGGCGGTCAGGGGCATGGGGAAGTGGGCCCTGTCCACTGTGGGGTAGGGCACAGGTGCAGGGTGCTCTGGGGCCAGTTTGCACCAGTCAGTGAGAGTTGGTTGCTAAATTGTCATGATTTTTGTGAGCTGGTTGATTTACATTGATAGTTTAAAATCAGCCATGGTGGGTGATTTTAAACAGAAATTGGCAAACATCACAAATCAGTTTTTTTCAGAGCTGGTTGTTAAACATTTATGGGCATGTGTGTGTAGAGTTGCTAAAAATCCCAAGGAAGAAGCCTAGCAACAGCCAGAACAAGGCAGTCCCGGCAGAAGTCCAGGCAATGCTGGCACACTCACCAGTCTCAGATTCTTCATGGCCTGGGGAAACATGCCTTGGTGTAACTGCAGTTTGCCAACCTTCATCACCTGCACACCTCTGACGGGGTGGCTTCCCGGGTAAAAGATCCTGGAAGAAAGCAGATGGCAACCAGTGTCAGTAGCTCTCACGCTGGCAGCCAGCATTTCGTCGGGAGACATGGAAGTGGGAGCAAACGCCAGCTGAGAATGTCAGTGAGCTACTGGGAGGAAATTAGCTTTGCGATCCGGGAGAATGCAGTACTGAGGGGGCTGAGCACGGTATGGGTCTCCTGCTCTCCAGAATGCCTTTTGCACGAGGAAGAAGAAAAGACAGGATGGGAATGCCTCTCTAATAATCACCAGAGAAAAGAACAAGCGTGGACCCCTGCCTTGACATTTGGGAGGAGGTGAGGGAGAGAACCAGCTAACCTTGTCCTCCACCCCCGCCACGCAGCTCCAGCACTGAGGACGGCCTTGCAACAGAAGATGGCCTCTCAGGACACACTTGTTCAGCAAATGAGTGAAGACTTCCATGACTCCCATCCAGATACTACTACACCCTCCTTTTAGCTGCAAAGCCTTTGAATCTCAGCTGTAGAGTTCATCACAATCCCCCTTCTTACAGGCCCTTGTGTGTTTATTTTATCATCTCACTGGATTATCGAGGTTTTTATTCAGGCGCCCCGTCTGTGTTTGCCATGATGTCCTGCATGTGGGAGGAACTCGATACATATCTGACCTTTTTCACACATAACAACAGAATAGGGTGTTAGAGATGACCAAAGCATGAAAGCTTAGGGCTAGGATTCGGACCCAATGCGACTTCAGTTTGAGTCAACAAGAATTTATTATACTGGATTCAACAAAATGTGTACAGTTTGGCCTCTTCTGTCCCCCACATCCTCTATTCTCAGAGTCTCCTGAGCTCCCGCTGCACATACAGGATTGCTCCTGGGGCTGAGGGAAATACACACTGTGTGTGGTGTGTGTGTGAAAATATATCATATGTATATGAGCTTTTTCCTCAAGGTTCCATAATCCCATTAGACACAAGACAAACCTCCAGACAATAGTTAAACATATTACAGGATAGAGCATGGTTTAGTGCTCAAATAAGGCCTGCCTTAGTACATGGTAATGCTCAGTTCAACTTTGTTGACCTGAACTGAGAAAATGATACAGGAGTCATAGAGAGGAGACTGACGGTTGGACCAGGGAAGGCTTCCTGGAGGAGGGAAACAGGACTCAAATTAGCTCCCGAGCATTTGGGAAGCCTTGGCTGACTGGGCAGAAGGGAAGTGCATCCAGACTGTTAGCGCAAGTGAGGGCTCGCTCCACACGCTGCTGGTCAGAGGCCGTGGCTGCTGCCCGCACATGTCAGTAAGATAATCCGAAGAGTCACGGCTTATGTAGGGCTTGCCATGCGCCAAGCACTGTTCTAACTGCTTCTCGTTTATGAGTTCATGGAACCCACATTTAAGCTCTACTGTGCAACAGGGATGAGGTTGAGTTACCAGGAGAGTTACGAATATTCTCTGGTAAGTGTACATGTATCAGCAAACCCCTCACTCCCCCTGAACCTCAGCTCTTCCCCACATGAAATGTGATCTAGAAACTTTTTTCATTCATGCTCTTAAAAAAGTGGAAAGCAGTACCTGAGAGGGAGGTATTTAAATCAATAGAAGTTTAAAGAACTGAAAAGGGAGGGGAGGAGAGAAAAACAAAGGAGACACCTGGGTCCTGGATTTTTCTCCATCTTCTGAGTATGCCAAGAGACCAATCACTTCACCTCTCACCCCTTACAAAATGAACATCATTATCTACTTGTGTGGAAAAGATTTTAAGATCCCTAGACAAAAGGCTTAAGTACAGGACGCCATTATCAGCAGGTAATTGCCCTGGACACTTTCCTTGAAAAGCACACCTGGATTTGGGATTTTATTTTATTGCTATGAATGTGGCATAATTAAACTTAAAGGCCAAAAAGTAATTTTATACTAATAATCATTCCACTCAGTGGATGTCTGTCATGTCAGTTAGTAGAAGGAAAGAAAATCTTCAGTTCTATGATGCAGAGAAAGTGGGGCATGATTATGCCACGACAGGTACCCGCTCTGGCTGCTTAAAGCCATTCAAAACCGCGGTGGAGTTTAACAAGGGGAGGAGGAGGAAGCGTCTGTGAGGGGACTTGCACACAAACATTTGCAGAGCAGTCTCGCAGCCCTGGCAGGGGTGCTGATCGTGTGCCTGGATTGTTTTCGGAGGCCTCCCAGCTGACACATGGAATAAGAATCATGATTTCTTGCTGGAATAGCACCCCAGGGAAAAGTGGTGAAGCTCACCATGCTGGGAGAAGTTCTCCACCTAGGGCGTGAGCTCTCATCAACTTTACCGCACGTGACAGTGACAAGGAGGGAGGAGGGCCTGCGTGTAGCCTTCAATCATGGGACTGTCAAAAATCCAGCCAGGCTGAGAGCCTGAACCAGAGAAGGAATCAGGGGTACCTGACGCCTGTGAGGACTAAAGCAGGAGCTTGAGTGAGGAGGTAGAGGGGAAGGCATACCCATGAGACACCAGGTTCTGTGCCTGGCGCTGTAAGAGCCGCAGAGATGTCCACGGTGAGTCCCTGCCCTTAATTAGCGTACAGTCTAGTTGCAGATATGAGGCGAATTAAATCCTGATGCAGAGAGGACTGTGAGAGCTGCTGGACCATTGTACAGACAACGGCTCTTCCAGAAGCAGCAGGGACCACTGTGATCAGGGGAGGCTTCTTGGAGCAGCAGAGCTGAGCTGGTTCTGACTGGAAGAGGTGATGGGCTCCTGGGACAAGCATGTGGGGCATGAGAAGGGACAGGTAGCTCTGGCAATGGTACAGGAGGCTGCCTACACAGGGCCAGTGAGTGCACTAGTCTGGCCGGCAGAGGACAGAGGGAGTGGAGGTGCCTCGAGGCCAGGCTGTGCAGAGGCACAAATGCAAAGCTAGGAAGTTTGGACTTCTGCGTGTAGGCAGCTGGGCACTGCCAAAGGGGGCTGAGAGCATTTCATTAGAACAGGAAACAAAGAAAATTGGAGAAGAGACCCTAGGGAGAGAGGACTTTAGGCAGGATGGTGGGAATGACAGAAAAGAAGGATGTGAAGCAAAAAAAATGCTATTCAGCTGATTCAACAGAACCTGGAGACCTGCTGGGGTACAGCAGGGTCAGGGCCGACTCCGAGATTCAGAAACAGAAATGCCGCCACAAAAACACAAGCAAACTATGTAACGACAAAATCATTCGACAAGGCATTCTGCTTCTTTGGGTGGCATAAATTTTCTTTTCATAGGTACAACTGATAGCAATCACATGCTCCAAAATTCAGGGCCTAAAATGGAAAAACTGCCTTTGGTGTTTCTGGAGTGAATAAGAACAGAGGAAGGAATGTGTGTAAACACATAAAGAAAAGCAGCAGCACACAGATCAGCTTTAACTCAGACCCACAAGCACCAAGATCTTGCTGCCATACTTTACAAGGAGGCTGACAGTGAGAGAACTGGGATGTGTCAAGTTAAAAGAATGTAGAGAAGAAAATACCTGATGGCAGGACCTATGCAGTTGGTCTTGCTGAGGTTTTTCTACATGACGCAATTACCAATCACACCACTTACTACAGGTAGCAGTTTCAACATTTATAGGACAGGAGAAACCATTTATTGTTCAGACGATTTTTTTAGAACTGATGTAAAATACATCACTAAATTTAAAAGGAGAGCTTAACTTGCCTATATAAACTGTATTTCAGAGTAACCAAATAGCTCTAGTATATGAATTTCAGCTGACAAATGTGCAATGATGATGGAATTAGAAAAATCATCATTTTGCAAGTCCTGGAAAAATAATTGATCAGGAAAAATATTACTAGATGAAACCAGTAGATCAAAGAATGATGGAGAATTTTTCAATGGATGGATTAGATTACTACCATCTGGACCCACTGATCAATCTTACCATCACTAAAGTGGGACAACCAGACATCATGTGCTATCTGATATGATGCAATAGGAATTATTTCACACTACCTATAAAAACATCCTTGCCAAAACAAAAAAATAACTAACATAAAAGAAGGAGAAACTGAATTTAATCAAGCCCATAAAGTTAAATTCCCTTTCATAGGAAAAACAAGTGACAGAGGAACAAATAAAAGCTACCAGGTAAATCCTAGATATGGGAAATTCTACCAGGCCTTGACCTAGGATCTTCAACAGGTCAGTGCACGAGAAGAGAAAGATGGCAAAGGAGGAGAACTCTTTAGATTAAGAGATTTAAGAGACAGAACCAGATGTAATGTGTAGATCCTGTGCTTCTTAAACAAAACAACTATAAAAAGACATTTCTGAGACCATCTAGGAAATCTGAACATGAAATGATATTGTGGGTATATAAGAAAATGTCTACATTTTTCAGAGATACAAAGTGAAGTATGCATGGATAAAATGAGGTAATGTCTGAGATTTGATTTAAACTTATTCAGCAGAATTTCTTCCAGGTAGTGCTGGATTAGCTTGCTTCAGATCAAATTCTTTGCTAAGAACAAGCAAAGTTAGACAAAATGTTTTTAAAAAACTGTCTGAAGGTCTCAAAGAGCCAGTGAAGCAGAGGAATCCTGAAGAGTCAAATTCACAGAAAGAACAGAAGCTCAAGAAGGTGATCCTTACATTTGTTGCTACTTTTCCCTTTGCTGATTTGAAAGTAGAGGGAGATAGGTTAAACAGCGGAGCAGAGGCTCTGGCATTCTCACAGATCTGAAGACACAGAAATTCGAGTTCAGGGCTCAAGTGGGATGAGAAGGAGGCCTAGTAAACATGGCTGGCTTTCATTCGTGACCCCCAGAGGGCTATAATCTAGGAATAGCGGTAAGCCCGAAATAGACCAGTCCTCACAAAGACTGAATCAGTTCAAACTCTAATTGGATTAAGGTGATCTGTTTCTACCTTGACTGCAAGAAGCAAAGGCAAATTCCCTCTGAAGGAAGATAACATCATTCTGAACCTCAAGTTATCTCTCCAATTTTTCTACACTATGTCCTGTGTTCAATAAAATTATAAGCAGGCATTAAAAAAGACAAGGACTGTCTGAAAACCAAGAGAAAAACACAGATAATTAAATAGACCTATAGGTACTCAAATATTGAGGTTCCCATAGATAGACTTTAACTGTAATAAGTATGTTTGAAAAATTAATAGAAAAGAATTTTAGCAGAAAATTAGAAATTATACAAAAATAACCAATGAAAATTCTAGAACTGAAAAATAGAAAGCTGAAATGAAGAACTCAATAGTTTAACATGAGATGTGCCACAGCTGAGGAAAGCATTCGTGAACTGAAGGCAGGCCAAAGAACACATCAACTGCAAAACATGAAGAGACAATGAAATAGAAAATAAAGAGGGACACAAATCTCATACATGTTAACCTGAATCTCAAATGAGAGAAGGGAGAGAATTGGGCAGAAGCAATATATGAAGCCACAATGGCTGAGAATTTTCAAAAATAATGAAAGACAGCAAGTAACAGATTCAGAAATGCTAAGAACTGCAAAAAGAATAAAATAATTCAACAAAGGAGAAGAGGCAGGAGGGAAAGGTGAGAGAGAAAATAAGTGTTGCAAAATCTTGATAATTATTGAATCTGGATGACGGATATATGAAGGTACATTATATTATTCCATTTTTGTGTATGTTTGAATTTTTTCATAATTAAAAAAGCAGGACATTGGGTTTTGCTTTTTCACTTTCAGAAATTATGAACTCTGGTAGATAACTGCCTCAAGTTCCAGAAGATTTTGGAATTTTACTGAATTCTAAGCCTTATATAGAAATAAAATGATACACACAAGAGTGGCATACAATGGCCTTCCACACTGTTTCAAGACATCAGATAGACATTGACTCGATAGCTAGAATAACAGCAGATGCAGCAGCAGCTCACACTCAACATTAAGAGGCTTCATTTTAGGTCTTAAATCAAGTGTAGAAACTCAGCGCCATACCTCATGGGTAACTGGGACAAGGAGGCGTGAAAAGGCAGGTAGAGTCATTTGATGTTCCTTAGGGTCTGTTTAAGTTAAACCAGCTATTGTATGGAAGTTATTTATGCCTTTGTGGCAGGGTAGCTTTATTTGTAATATGATACCATTTTCATTGTTGTTAGTTAAAAAAAAACAAAACCTAACATCAGGAAACAAAACCAAAGAAAGAAAAGACAGACCATACTGTCTAAGAGACCACTTCAGAACAAGGAGAACTATTTCTTAGCTTTAATTAGACTTTAATTAATTCATAAGTTAGTCTGGAGAGATGCTGTTCCCCAAGTGGGATGATAAAGCCTTATTTCTCCATCACCTCTACTGCTTGGCTCTGTCGGTGATAGGAAGATCAGAACCATGAATTCTTAAATATTTCTGAAAGGGAAAGATCTGGAGTTCCAGTCTAGACTGAATCCTCAACTCATCTATGATTTCTGCTATTGGCCCCACATCACCGAGAAAGATGGATCTGCCACACCCTGACCCCCACCTTCCTGCCACCTGAGTATAACAAAATAAAATTCACAGTTCCTCTTATAATTCCACCATGTTACAACAGGATTTTAAAATGTTACAATGAGATGCCGTTTCATTGCAATGAGATTTTTCTTGGGTTTATTTTTATCCCATAAATGAGCAAGCAGGATCATTTTCCTTACACAAAGAATGCATTTCTACTTCTCTTAGTTTTGAACCAAATAGGTTCTTCACTCAAAAGGCAGGGCTTTCTTACTCTCAAAAGCTTTGACAACTTATAGTTGTACATGACCCATTGTTAGAAAGAACCTCTAAATCAGATAATAAGAACAAAAGAGCTTTTTGTCTGCTTTAAGTGTTCATGTAATTCAGGCTCAGGAGCAGAGGTTTTACAGTAGATAAATTAGAATGAAGGAGTTAGGAGGTCTGGGTTCAAGATCTGCTTCTTCCAAGCAGTTAGCTGGGTGACCACTCACATCACAATTAACCTGATGGTAAGAAACGAGACCTGAGTACATCTGGAAATACACAACAACGTATAAACAACGTAGTATTATTACGTTTCCAGGGCTAGTGAATGTATGGTAATTAGTTGTAACGCACTATTACATCCATGTTGAGATAAACATGGGGAAAAAATAATCTGATTTTCTTGCAAAGTTTAAAAAAAAATAGCCTGATAGCATCCAAATAGTTACTTTCCAACAGCCAAAAGACCCATCTGGATCACCTGTATGTTTGCCTGTTTCTTTTCAAATGCAAGTTGAATGTGTAGCAACACAAATACAAGCGTAGTGGGGACCGGGGTGGTTGAGAAGATTCTGGATGAGTGGCTGGCAGCTGGCTCATTAAGGAAAGACTTAAGCGTCCAATTTTTAACCTAAAAGTTTGGGTTTTCATCTTTCTTTTTGAAAAATGAACTGAGAAGACATTGCCCATATTATATTTATAACTTTCAAATTAAAGGTGTTTAATTATTTTCATCTAACGCTGGATTTGTGCAGAAATTTCCTCCCCCTCTTGCTGGACCTGCTCGTGTGCTTCTCGGCCCACTGGCAGTCTGGCTGGCAGCTGGGAGACCTCATGGGCTGTCCACGCAGTTGGCCCCGCACGTAGCACAGCGGTAAGAACTGTCAGACTTCCAGGGCGGGACAGGATTCCATTGTATGCCAATGGTTTCCTTTTCAATTCCTGCAATGGTGACAGTGCTGTCCTCTGTCTGGCTTTTGCCTGTCTCATATCTTGCAGCACTCTTTTTTTAGGGTATGAAATATTTACTAATATTTTGAAATATTTCAAAAAGGCCAGCTAGCATGACTGAATTATACTATAACTGTAATTTAGTTATTAAAATCCTTGAGGAAAAAATGGCAATGAGATTTTCATTACAAAAGTTGCACTTCTCCTCTGTAAGGTCTATTTATCCACTTACATGAGCACAAAAGACACCTCTGAAGTTCTGGTTGTGTACTCTAAAGCTCCAGAATATCTGAATACACACATGGTCATATCATTCCAAGATCACCTCCTAAAAGGAAACCTGTGAGTAGAAATGTTAACGTTTATTTTCATAAATTGTTTTATTTATTTGAGCCTGTTAGTTCAAATTTATGAAAATTGGTTTGCATATTGTTTCTGGTAATACAGCAGGCTTGGGAGCCATACTGATTCTTTCACTGAAAACAATGTAAAATATGTGTGTACATTTTCTACAATGTAAAAAATGTGCTAGATAAAACATTTTAAAAAGTAATAAAATGCTGGAAGATAGTAAGAAATTGTCAAGCCAAAAATCTAAGCAAACAAGGACCCCTGAGAAGTAAGTAGAATGTCGAAACTGCTGTTGTATTGGTATGCTGGAGCCTCTGGCTTCACCTGCTTTTGGAGCTTGGGGGGCAGAAGAGCAAGCCCAGTGTCTACCCAACATTGTGGGTCTAACAGGGAATCCTCCCTTCTTGCCAATTACAGGAGACGGATCACATTCAAGAGTCACAGTAAGACTGACAGTGGAAGTTAGACGCCAGTAGAATGATATCTTCAATGTGCTTAGGAAAAACAATTCCTTGTCTAGTATTCTATATCTTCAAAAATATCTTTCAAGAATCAGGATAGACAGCTGAAGGATGTAGGGTGACTTTTTGAGTTGCTGAAAATGCTCTAAAATTGACTGTGGCGATGTTTGCACATCTCTTTGAATATACCAAAAACCACTGAATTGTACACTCTAAACGACTAAATTGTATGGATGTGAATTATAGCTCAACAAAGCTGTTCAAAAAAATCAGACATTAGCACCCCCCAAAAATGAAATAATCAGGTATAAATCTAACAAAATATATATAAGATCTGTATAAGGAAAACTGCCAAACTCTGATGAATGAAATCAAAGAAATACTAAATAAGCGGAGAAATATTCCACATTCACTGATAGGAAGATTCAATATTGTCAAGATTTCAGTTTTTCCCAACTTGATTTATAGATTCAATGCAATCTCAATCAAAAGGCCAGCAAGTTATTCTGTGGATGTCAACAAACTGATTTTAAAATTTATACCGAGAGGCAAAAGACCCACAATAGCCAACACAATGCCAAAAGAGAAGAACAAAGTTGGAGGACTGACACTATCCAACTTCAGAATTGACTATAAACCTACAGGAATCAAAGCAGTGTGGTACTGGTGAAAGAATAGACAGGTACATCAATGGAACAAAACAGAGAGCTCTGAAAGATAGATAAATATAGTCAACTGACCTTTGACAAAGGAGCAAAGGCAATACAATGGAGCAAAGACAGCTTTTTCAACAAATGGTGCTGGAACAACTGGACATCTACATGATAAAAACTAATCTAGACACAGATCTTACACCCTCCACCAAAATGAACTCAAAATGGATCACAGATCTAAATGGAAAATGCAAACTATAAAACTCCTAGAAGATACCATAGGAGAAAACCTAGAAGATAATGGGTATGGTGAGGCCTTTTTAGATACAACACCAAAGACCTAATCCATGAAAGAAAGAACTGATAAACCGGACTTCGTTAAAATTAAAAACTTCTGCTCTGCAAAATACAGTGTCAGGGTAATGAGAAGATGTGCCACAGACTGAGAGAAAATATTTGCAAAAGATATATCTGATAAAGGATTTTTATCCTAAATATACAAAGAACTCAACACTAAGAAAAAAAACAATAACCCAATTTAAAAAGTGGGCCAAAGACCTGAATGGTCACCTCACCAAAGAAGATTTACAGATGGCAAATAAGCATATGGTAAGATGCTCCACATTATTTGTCATCAGGGAAATGCTATTAAAGCAACAATGAGATACCACCACATGCTATTAGAATGGCCAAAATCCAAAACACTGACAACACAAAATGCTAGTAAGGATGTGGAACAACAGGAATTCTCATTCATTGCTGGTGGGAATGCAAAACGGCACAGCTATTTTGGAAGACAATTTGGCGGTTTCTTACAAAACTAAA
Source organism: Equus quagga (assembly GCF_021613505.1). Taxonomy (NCBI): domain Eukaryota; kingdom Metazoa; phylum Chordata; class Mammalia; order Perissodactyla; family Equidae; genus Equus; species Equus quagga. The sequence continues at coordinate 37,499,669 of NC_060278.1, forward strand.
CATACTAAACAAATTATACCATAGGATCCAGGAATTGTGTTCCTTGGTATTCACCCAAAAGAGTTGAAAATTTATGTCCACACAAAAACCTACACACAAATATTTATAGCAGCTGTGTTCATAACTGCCAAAACTTGGAAGCAACCAAGATGTCCTCTAGTAGGTGAACTGACAGATAAACTTACAGTACACCTAGACAATGGAATATTATCCAGTACTAAAAAGAAATGACCTATCAAGGCATCAAAAAATATGAAGGACCCTTAAGTGCATACTTCTAAGTGAAAGAAGCCAATCTGAAAAGACTACATTCCAACTATACAACATTCTGGAAAAGGCAAATCTATGAAGAGAATAAAAAGTTCAGTGGTTGGTTGCCAGGGGCTAGGAGAAGGGGAGGGGTGAATAGGTGGAGCACAGAGGATTTTAGGGCAGTAAAAACGCTCTACATGATGCCACAATGATGGATACATGTCATTATACATTTGTCCAAACTCACAAAATGTACAACATCAAGAATGAACCCTAAAGTAAACTATGGACTGTGGGTGACTATGACTATGTCAATGTAGGTTCATCAGTTGTACGAAATGTACCACTCTGGCAAGGAATGTTGATAACGGGGGAGGCTGTGCATGTGTTGGGGTAGGGAGGATATGAAAAAAGTCTCTGTACCTTCCACTCAATTTTGCTGTGGACTTCAAACTGCTCTAAAAAAAAATGAAGTCTTAATAATAAAAAAAAGACTGAAGATGAAATAAAGATATTTTTGGACAAAGACAAACTGATACTTTGTCACCAGCAGATCTTAACAAAAGAAATTTCTAAAGGGTATACTTCTGGTAGAAGCAAAGTAAGCCAAGATAGAAAGTCTAAGGTGCAAGAAGAAATGAAGAACAAAGAGAATGCTTATAATGGGCAAATCTATGAATATTGACAAATAGAACAATTTGGGGGATTTAAAATATGGTAAAAATAAAAATATACTATAATCATAACACATATGTCAGCAGGGAAGAAAACAAGATTCAAGTACTCTAGTCCTTCCACAACGAGGAAGAACATACAGTGGTTACATGCATATTTACTTTATAATTCTTTAAACAGCTCATGTATGATTTATACATCCTTTAGAATGTAGGCTATATTTAATAATAAAATAGTCTTAAAAAACTGATTTAGTGTTCTAATTTCTAGGTACGAAGCCAGTGTGTAAAGAACAATTAGGTTAACAGATAATCTACAGATTTAATGATCTCAAATGCTTGAGTGTTAAACCAAGAAGAGAACATTGTGGTCTTAAAAATGTAGATAGTTTTCTCATGTTTGGAAGAAAAAAAATGAGATTTAAAAAAGTTAAAAACTAATAAAAAGCTTCATGGTCTAGGTTTAAATAGAAGATGAAATATAGTTTGCCATCAATAAGCTTACCAGGTTGTGTGTCTGTATCTATAATACAGGGTGTCTATATGTAAAAACACTATGAGTGTTATGGTTGACATACATTCCAGCAGTGTGACTGGTACTTCTATTGAAATCAGCTGATACAGATGCAAGTACTCAAGAGCCCATGGGCCTTGAAAAAGTCTTAGGCTCCCAGAGCACAGGTGTTGGAAGGCACTGGAATGTGGTGCTGGGAAGCAGAGACGTTCTCTTCTTTTGTAACTTTCAAAGAAAAATATAGCCTGTTGGGGCAGAGTACTTTGCACTGCTTAGACGCAGAACCATGAGAAAGCGAGTCTATAGCAGAGGTTGGCAAACTATGGCTTGAAGGCCAAATCCCACCTGCAGCATGTTTTGGTAAATACTTTTATTGGCATACAGCCACACCTATTCCTTTACACACTGTCTATGCAGCTCTCATGCTGCATCAGCAGAACTGAGTGACTGTATGGCTTTCAAAGTCTAAAATACTTACCACTTGTCTCTTTACAGAAAAAACATGCTGACACCTGGTCTATAGTAAAGGGGTTTCTAGAAGTAAAAGGCTGGAGAGAGGATCTCATACAAAAAGTACTCTATAATGGATAACTATGAGTATCTATTGGAAATTTGTCTAGTTGTCTTTGTCACTAATAAGAATAACGATCATGATAATAAACACATTTAGAGCCTTTGCTATGTATCAGGCACTGTTCTCAGGACTTTGTTTTAGCTCCATTTACTCTAAAACAACATTATGCAAGTAAACTTTGGTAAAGATGACGTGAAGTGATCAGAGAGCCTTTTCTGCAAGAAATAAGTATAAAACTGGACAAAATCGCCAAAAGCAACCACTTCAGGGCTTGAGAAATTGACCAAAGGTAGACAACAAATTGAGAAGTGTCTATTCTTGAAAAACAGCTAGAGCTTAGGGTAAGAAAAGCAGGAGTCTATGGCCTGCTTGCCTGGACTATTCCCATCCACCACCTCCACCTGACTGAGCCATAGAAGGCTTGCCATACCACCTGAGTAACTGGGAAATTGCACGTACGTAAGGGAGTCACAAGACAGCCTGTGAAAAATAAAAGCCAAGGGACACTTGAGAACTTTGAATGTATAACCTGCCCACACACAGCAGATGGTGGAATCTCATACGTTCAAGGTGTTTGAGCAACATCTCTGTCCACATCACTGGCTGATCTCTAAGTCATGCAGACATAGGGGAAACCCCTAGGAAGCTAGGCCAAAAAAAAAAACCATAAAAGACTGAGCAAAGATATCATTAATAGGGGGCAGCCCCACAGCCGAGTGGTTAAGTTGGCATGCTCTGCTTCAGTGGCCTAGAGTTTGCTAGTTCGGATCCTGGGTGCAGACCCACACACTGCTCATCAAGCATGGTGTGGTGGCATCCCACATAGAGAAGCTAGAATGACCTACAACTAGGATATACAACTTTTACTCAGGCTTTGGGGAGGAAAAAAAAAGGAGGAAGATTGGCAACAGATGTCAGCTCAAGGCCAATCTCCTCACCAAAAAAGAAAAGATATTATTAATAAGTTGTACTGCACACTCCACAATTTACATCCAAGCAAGTTACAAAAATAACACAACAAAACAACCACCACCAATCTTCAGAACAGTAAAACACAATGCAGAGTTAGTTATTTCAAATGTTCAATTTTCAATAAAAAAGTTATTAGACATGCTGCGGTAGGGACAAAAATGACTCCCAAATAAATCCACAACCTAATTTCTGAGCCTATGAATATGTGACCTTACATGGCAAAATGAACTTTGCAGATGTGATTATGGCTAAAATCTTTGAGATGGGGAGATTATGCTGGATTATTCAGGTGGGTTCAAGCTAATTACACAAATCCTTAAAAGCAGAGGCCCATTCCCAGTTGTGCTCTGAGAAAGAGATGTGAGGATGGAGGCAGGGTCAGAGAGAAGTTATGTTGTTGGCTTTGAAGATTCAGGAAGGGAACCACGACCCCAGGAATGCGAGCAGACTCTAAAAGCTGGAAAAGGTAAGAAAACAGGTTCTCCCACAGAACCTCCAGGAAGAAATGCAGCCCTTCTGACACCTTGATCTTAGCCCAGTGAGACCTGTGTTAGCCTTCTGACCAACAGCACTATAAGATAACACATTTGTGCTGTTTTAAGCCATTAAGTTTGTGATAATTTGTTACAGTGGCAAAAGAAAATTTATAACACATTTTATTTTTTTTTTAAAGATTTTTAAATTTTTTTATTTTTTTCCCCAAAGCCCCCCAGTACATAGTTGTATATTCTTTGTTGTGGGTCCTTCTAGTTGTGGTATGCGGGATGCTGCCTCAGCGTGGCTTGATGAGCAGTGCCATGTCCGCGCCCAGGATTCGAACCAACGAAACACTGGGCCGCCTGCAGCGGAGCGTGCGAACTTAACCACTCGGCCACGGGGCCAGCCCCTATAACACATTTTAAAAAATAGGAAAGTAGGAACCATACTTAGGAACAAAGCTGTCAAAAGAAAACTGACTCTGAGTGGGCTCAGGTATTAGATTTAGAAGATAATATCATTAAATCAGCCACTATAAATATTTTTAAGGAATTAAAGTAAATTATGTTCAAAAAATTAAAATAATAAAAAAAAATGAGGGGGTTAGGGGAAGAAATCTTGACGGAGAAATAAAACTATAACAAGAACCAAATGTAAATCCTAGCATTGAAATGAAAAGTTCACTAGAAAGATTCAACAGCAAATTTGATATAGCAGGAGAAATAATCAGTAAACCGGAAGACGGATCAATAGAAATATCAAATCTACAGAACAGAGAGAAAAATAATGGAAAAATGAACATAACCCTCAAATACCTATGGGACAAAGTCAGGTGTTTGAGTGTATGTGTAATGGATAGCTCAAATTGAGAGGAGAAAGATAACAGGGCAGAAAAAATAGTTGAAGATATAATATCCAAAACCTTCCCAAATGTAATTAACATCAAAACAAAACATTAGCCTACAGATATAAAAAGCTGAACTATCTCTAAATAGGATAAGTTCAAAGAAACTCTCACCTAGACACATCACAGTCAAACTGTTCAAGTCAAAGAGAAAAATCTAGAAAGCAGCAAGAGAAAAACAACTCATCACATTCAGGGAAACAGCTGACTTCTTATCAGAGACAATAGAGAGAGAAGAAAAAGAATAACAATGCTGAAAGAAAGAAACTGTCAACCAAGAAATCTACATTTAGAGAAACTATCTTTCAAAAGTAAAGGTGAATGTAAAGATGTCAATTCTCCTCAAATTGATCTATAGTGAAATTATAATAAAATTCCCAACATATTTATAGATATAGACAAGCTGGTTCTAAAATGTATATGCAAATTCAAAGACACTAGAATAATCTAAACAATTCTGAAAAAGAATAAAATTGGAAGACTCACATAACCCAATTTTAAGATTTACTATAAACCTACAGTAATCAAGAGAATGTGCTATTGGTAAAGAGGTAGACACATAGATAAATGGAACACAACAGACATTCCAAAAATAGAACTACACAAATATGATCAATTTATTTTGGACAACAATACAGAAACAATTTAATGGAGCAAGGACAGTTTTTTCAAACATTCATAGGAAGAAAGATGAACCTTGACCTGAACTTCACACCTTATACAAAGATCCATTATGGGTCCATTAACTCAAAATGGATTATCAATCTAAATGTAAAATTATAAAACTTTTAGAAAAAGACAGCAGAAAATCTTCATGATCTTATGTTATGCAAAGATTTCTTACATATGACACCGAAAACATGATCCACAAAAGCAAAAATTGACAAGTCAGATTTCATAAAAATTAACAGCATTTGCTCTGTAAAAGATATTATTAAGAGAATAAATAACATTGAATTGTACACTTTTAAAGTAAACATGAGTTCTATCTCAATTTTTTAAAAAAAGTTAAAAAGATACTTAACATATGTACTTACTATAGTCTGCATGTTTGTGTCCCCCCTGAAAATTCATATGTTAAAATTCTAACCCCCAAAGATGACAGTATTTGGAGGTGAGGCCTTTGGGAGGTAGTTGGGTCATGAGAGTGGAGCCTTCATGAATGATATTCGTGTTATTAGTGTTCAACCCCACAGAGATCCCCAGCCTCTTCCACCACGTGAGGATACAGTGAGGAGCCAGCTATGAACCAGGAAGAGGGTCCTCACTCAACAATGCTGGTACCATGATCCCGTACTTTCAGACTGAAAAACTGTGAGAAATAAATGCGCATTGTTTATAGGCTATCCACCCAGTCTGTGATATTTTGTTATAGCAGCTCAAATGGACTAAGACAGCCCTGAATTCCATTACTAGGAATCCATTTCAGGAGAAATGAAAACATATATCCACACAAAGACTTATCTGAGAACGTTCATAGCAGTGTTATTCAAAATGGCCAAAAAAAAAAAAGTGGAAATAGCCCAAATAATCAACTGGTGAGTGGATAAATAAAATGTGATATACCCATAGAATGCAATACCATTCTGCATTATAAAGGAATGAAGAACTGATACTGTTGCCACATGGATTAACCTCAAAAAACATGCTGAGTGAAAGAAGCCAGACAAATAAGACCACATATTGTAAGATCCAATTTATGTGAAATTTCTAGAAAAAGCAAAACTATAGAGACAGAAAGCAGATATGTGGTCGTCTGGGACTGGGGTTGGAAGTAGGAACCAACCACAAACAGGCACAAGGGGACCTTTAGAGACGACACAAATATTTTAAAAATAGATTCTGGTGCTCATTGCACAACTGCAAAAGTTTCTAAAACTCATAGAGCTGTACCCTTAAAATGGGTGAGTTTTATGGTGTGTAAATCATACTTCAATAAAGCTATTAAAAAATTAAACAAACTTATGAGGTGGATACTATTATCACCATTTCACTACTGAAGAAACTGAGGCACAGAGAGATTAGGGAACTTCCTGAAAAACAGCACAACTATGAATTGATCCCAGGCCAAATGATTATAGAGTTCTTAACCACAAATCAAACCCAGTGTAATTTGCTAACTATGAAAATACAGTGCTAGCCGCACAGAGAAAAGTCCTGCCTCCTTCCCACAGGCAGTCATTTTATACGATACGAAGCTATTACACACTGAGCATATCCTATAAGCCGGACCCTATGCAAAGACTTTGTTTCATTCTAATTAGCACAACAATTTGCAAGGTAGTTACTATTATCCCCTAGTCTACAAATTAGGAAACTAGGGCACAGAAGAATTAAATAACTTGTTGAAGATCACACAGCTAGGATGTGCTTCAGATGGCATTTAAACCAGGGGCTGACTCCAAAATTTTTGTATAGTATCCCAATTTCTCACCAAAATGGATTCCTCTTTTAAACATAATATTTCCTCATGTGATAACAAACGACCTGGACTTTTTACATTAAAATACATAATTAAAAAAATAAAAGTTATGTGTTTTTTAATGGTTTCCCTGAATCCCGCAAGCAGTGTCTATTAGAGAAAATATATCTTTCTGATACCTGGGTATGCAAAAGCTGTCTTTGCTAACGGATGCTGCTTTCACATTATCTGAAGCACAGAAGGCTGGTTCTCTACCCTCCTGACTGAACCCAAATATAGGTAACTCCTTCTAGATTACAGAAATACATATTCATTTTATATACTTAATTATATCATCAAATCCCTACTTAGAGGTCAAATTATTATAGTTCCTTTAATCTTGTTTCCAGAAGAGCCACTGCAGCCATGACTAATCCTTTTTCATGCTTATCGACTTGCAAGATTTGGACAGTTTTCAGTAATGCAGACATTATCCATAGACATAAATACGCAGACACAGTATTTTCTCAAAGGGAGGAAGAGAAAGGAGATCAGGGAAGAGCAAATGTCCACAAAAAGAAGAGGCCCTCTTCTCTGGGAACCTGTTTATTTTGCTGTTGTCAAAGAGAAAGCGAATCAAGAATTCAAGAACAGTATAGAAGTAGCAAAACCATTTGGATTTAACTTGATGGCTCCGGAAACCTCTAGTAACACTTTTCTTTTGAGAGAACAATTAATGATCTGTTTCCTATTTTGCTCACTTAAAGCAGGGAGCACGACGGCCTGTGACAAAACCAGCATCAGTCAGGGTGCCTACAGTAAAAATGGCATCTGAAAAGTTACCTCTGACACAACACTCCCAATTTATTATTAAAATGTCTACTGAGACACAAATGTAGATTTTACAACATCCTAAGACAACTTAAAACTAGTACTAGTAGCCAACCCAAGGCGGGAGCCTAGGAAGTCTTCCTAGCTGCAACTTGCTGAGTGCAGGGCACAGTGAAACACTGTCTGGAGAAGCCTGTCTGCTTGAGAGTGGTGGGAAGGCCCCTTCCCACTGTCTGAATCATGGACCAGAAATGCAAGTCCGGACCAAGCAGGAATCTGTGCAGCTGTCCATGCACTTGTGTGGGGCTGGTTTCTGTAGCAGCCAAATTCAGTCATCCTGGACTCCTCTCTCTCCTTAACCAGTTCAAACCTTTATTCCATGTACAGATTGTAACTCCTAGGTTAAAAAAAAAACAGGGTAGAGAGGCTGGCCTGGTTGTGTAGTGGTTGAGTTTGCACGCTCTGCTTCAGCATCCTGGGGTTCACAGGTTTGGATCCTGGGTGTGGACCTACACGCCACTCAGCAAGCCATGCTGTAGTGGCATCCTACATACAAAATAGAGGAAGACTGGCATAGACGTTAGTTCAGGGACAATCTTCCTCAAGCAAAAAGAGGAAGATTGGCAACAGATGTTAGCTCAGGGCCAATCTTCCTCACCAAAAAAAAAAAAAAAAAAGGGTAGAGAGGTGGGTTAGGGGGCAAGAGTGGAGCACTAGATATATCACACTGAATACTGACAAGAGCAGGTACACTAAAAAACATGTGGTAAGTGGAGGGTAAGATATGAGGAACCTTGACAGAAGTGCATTGTGGGGTATTTAGTTTTCAATGTACTTTATCTCTCTCATGTCCCAGAGACCCAGGGTAAGAGAAGATGCCATTTAAGTCCACCTGTTCCCAACTGAAGAAAATCCACTAGATTATGAGAACTGGCTGTAAGTTGAGCATACCAACCTGCTGCCCAGTTAAAATCTGATGAGGAGACTCAAAGAGCACTGAGCCAAGGGCAATTTATATACTATGTCCACTGGCAAACACTAAGACGATGTTTTCTCACTAAAATTGAGGGAAAGGCAAAGATGTCCATTGTCATTATTCTTATTCAACACATTACTGGAAGTACAAGCTGGCACAATGAGGCAAGAAGAAAAAAGAAAAGAAGGAAGAAATAAATTGTCCCTAACGGCAGATGACATGATTGCCTATGTAAAAACTCCCAAGGAATTTCCAAAAGCATTCCTAGAACTAATAAATGAATTCAGTAAAATCACAGGATGCAAACTCAACACAAAAAGTTCATCATACACATAAATATTAGCGATGAACACATGACAACCAAATTAAAGACACAGTACCACTTACAACCACTATAAAAAATGAAATATGTATAAATCTAAAAATACCGTGTACAATATCCATATGCTGAAAATCACAAAACGCTCAGGAAAGAAATCATAGATCTAAATAAATAAAGACATACCGTGTTCATGGATTAGAAGACTCAATATAGTAAACTTGTTGATTTTCTCCAAATTGATCTATAGGTTAAACATAATCTTTATAAAAATCCCCATAAGAGTTATTGTAGATATAAACAAGATTATTCTAAAACTTATATGGAAAGGCAAAGGAACTGGAACAGCTAACACAATTTTGAAAAAGTAGAAAATTGGAGGATTCGCACTATCTGATTCCAAGTATTTCTACAGAAGCACAGTAATCAAGACCAAAAGTAGCAAACCCTAGTTCTCTTCCAACCTCTCAGCATGTTCACTTACCACACATCCCCCTGTTCCCAGGTTTCCACTGTACCTGCTAAAGCTAGTATGGAAATAATACAGGAAGGGTATCTAAGTGTCTATGGATAGCAAATGTTGTTCCAGTTACCTAGTGCCATGTAATAAACCATTCCAAAATGTAATGGTATAAAATAACAATCATTTCCTTATGCTTACACATTTTGTGTGTCAGAAATTAAGAAAGAGTGCAGTATGGAGAGCTCTCCTCTCTAATATGTGGTGCCTCAGCTGGGATGACTTGAAGAGCTAGAGGTGTCTCAAAATACCTGGAGGCTGGAACACCTGGGGCCGGAGGATCTACTGATGATACCAAGATACCAAGATGGTTTCTTCATTCTCGTTCTGGCACCCGAGCTGCAGTGGCTGAAGAATAAGCTCAGGCAGGGACTGTTGGCCAGAACACTTATGTAGCATCTTTATGTAGCTTCTCAAAACATCACAGCTGGGTCTGAGAGGGAGTGTCCCAAGAATGAGCATCTAGCGAGCAAGGGTTCCAGGGGACCAAGGCAGAGACTGCAAAAGTTCATCTTATTCTTAGAGAGAAAAAGGCTCTCAACTGAGTTGAGACTCGTGGTGGTGGTGGGGCCAATGGTGGCGATAGAGTATTAGAAATGCACAGAAAGCAAGGAAAAGCTGGGCAGGGTACCAAGGCAACAAAGATTATACTAACAACTCCCTATGCACAACAAAGAAATTTCATATCCACTATCTCACTGATAATGAATTATAACTGTGCAGTTTATTATCTTGATTATACAGATGTATGGACATAGATCCCAGGGTTCTACGTAATGTACCCAAATTGGTGCAGCCAGTAAATGGAGGAGCTGAGTTCAAAGCCCAGGAACTGCTTCCTGAATCTATTCTCTTTCCAGTCTACCTCACCGCCTCACTAAACCTCACCAATCTAACAGTTTTGCATTAGATTAGCTCTGTGCACTTTGTTAACTTTTTATAGTCCAACTAAAACATTTCAATCAATTTCAATAGCCCCTAATACACAACTATTTCACTGAGTACAAATGTGCCAGCAGCCTGGCATTACCTCTCGCCACCAGAAGCCTACAGGTGAAACCAGATTCATCACTTAACTGAAAAAAAAGGTGCTGGGAAAATGTGAAACCAATGAATCTGCCAGCATGATTGTTTCAGATAGAAAACCAGGGATCCAGTATCCAAATAAATAGCAGAATACTGTTGCTACCAGCTGTGTTTCCATTTACGACGCCATTTGTGGAAAATATTTATCACAGTCTTCCATTTTCACTGTGCAAAATCAAAGAAAACTGAGAAATGCCACATTACATTGTCTTCAAAAACCGTGTCATAGAGTAACTCAGCTCTCACAAGCTATTCTCTGAAGACATCACTGATGTTCTACCAAGTTGATGGAATAATATAACTTGCTAGCAGGAAAAAAAGGCTGGCAAACAGAATTGTGTTCATTAGAGCAATATTTTTACAATGCCTTATTCCATTTTCATTACTTTTCAAAATCACACATCACATCACAGGGCAGAACAGTCACCTTGCTATGCCCTGGATATTTCAATATTTTTACAGTTGGAAGTAGATTTTTAACACTTCTGAAAGTTACAGCTCTTCTCACTATACAGGGCTCATTTATGCAGCTGGGGAAAAGAACTCTCTCTGAAGGTTTATGTGTCCTTTGTTTATGTGCAGCTACCATTACTTTAGACTCAGAAGTTCCTGTGGGGGCAAGCTCTTCCATAATCAATTCATCAAGCCCAGTCTTAGTGCTGGACCAGCTCACAACAAAGTTTTGAAGTAGGCACCATTTGTCTTCATTCTCTTTTCATCTCTCCTATTTCCTAGAAACTTTCCTCTTTCATCCAGGTTGAAGGAATCACCAATGGTCTTCTTAGTGGGGCCTCACAAATGCTGCCTTCCCCAGTCCACCTCCCCCCACCCCCACCAAAGGTCCCTCTTCACCCAATCAAAATTCCCAAGCTTTATTGAGAAAAGTCTGACCTTATCAAGGTGTTAAAAGAAAGCAATCTTATTAAATTACAGTTGGTAATGACTGATAATTTCATAGAAGCATTTGCATTTTGAAGGAGAAATTCACATTAGCTCAAAAGAATTCCTAATGGACAAAATTCAAAACAGTCTAATGAAGTGATGAATTTTCATCAGTGGGAAGGAAAAATATTTTTGGGCACAAGTACCTCCTAGGATTTTCAAAAACCCAGGATTTTCAATGGTGAGTTGAGTTTCACGTGTGTAGCAGTGGACAACAAAGCACGGTACAGTCAAGTGAGCAATGTGCTGGTCACACCCTCAACCTTGCTACTGAAATGTCCATTATATTGCTTAGTCCCGTGATGCAAATGCAAGACGCCTAGAAGGGCTTGAAACCACCTGAGCAGACCCTGCCATAGAGAATAGGGAGGGGGAAAGGGTGTCCAGGGCACCCTTTAGGCATATCTTGTACTTTCTAAGCTGTTGGTATATAGAAAGACTTAATACCATGAGCTCTGTCGTCTGCATTCCTCTCCTTCTACCAAGCTTATACATGATTAGGACGGCCAGATGATAATCTCGGCACATGCCCGTTAGAGTAAAGGGGTGGGAGGTGTTTTGCCTATAATTGTTAAAATGAATAACAGACTGTTTACAGCTGAAGGAACCAGAGATCACCTACTGCAACTCCTTCAATTGAAAAATGATCGTACTATCCTAGAAAAGTTGCTCTAGGTCCACTGACTTGCTCTAGGTCATGAAGCATTCTCATGTGCCATCTTTTGGGAAATGGATGCCTATTAGGATATAACTCCTTTTACAGATATTTTCATAGGCAGCTCTCTAATGATGCCTATGTCCCCATCACCACTCACCTATAAATGGAAAGTTGTTCCATAGAGGTGATGAGGCCCTTTCCAACCAAATTGGCAGTGTGGGAATGGCACTAGAACCCAGTGTAATTTAGCATAGACCTGGAATTATTAGTAGTTTGTAACACTGAAAACTATGGGCAAGCAAGGATTCCAATAAAAATATAAAGTTTAGACCAAAGAAAAAGCTGTAGTCAATATTTGATTACTGAATTCAGTGGAGAGAGAACAAGTAACTGGGGTAATACAAACAGGGAATGACCCCAAATCCTTTATGTTTGCTATAGAATATTATTTTTATTTACATTTATTATTTTTATTTACATTTTATTTACATTTATTACACTGTCCTCATGAAGCCTACATAACGGTGGAAGGGACAGATAATGAAAAGTATTAACAAGTCTGGGGAGTACTGGGTAGGCTTCTACAGGGGCCCATAGCAAGGGGACCCACTCTTAACTAGAGGGTCAGGTAAAACCTCCCAGAAGAGGAGACATTTTAGTTTGAGGCTGATAGATGAGTCAAAATTAAACTGATGGGGCTGGCCTGGTGGCATAGTGGTTAATTTTGCGTGCTTAGATCCTGGGCGTGGACGTATGCACCACTCATCAAGCCATGCTGAGACGGCAACCCACATACAAAATATAGGAAGACTGGCATAGATGTTAGCTCAGGGACAATCTTCCTCAAGCAAAAAGAGGAATACTGGTAACAGATGTTAGCTCAGGGACAATCTTCCACCCCCTGCCTCTACCAAAAAAATTAAACTGATGAAAAATATTCTGGGCAGAAGGAACAATAGGTGCAAATGTCCTTGGCACAAAACAACATTAAGTATTCAAGGAATTGACAAACAGTCTAAAGCGTCCTGGGCATGGAATGAGGGTTATAGAGATAATATTGATTTGCAGCGAGGAAGGAAGGAGGGGTGCACTCCCCAACCTGTCCCTCAGCTGATGAACCCTGGTGAGGAGGGGGCAACACAGGACAGAGCCCGCCCTTATCTACCCACTCAGGTGTCAGGTCCAAGCAAGGGACAGTTTCCAGAGTCAGGGGCAGCAAAACTCTTTAAGGGCAGGGCCTGGCATTTAAAGGCAATTGTAACTTTTACATCTAATTCCAAGCCACGCCAGCACCCAATAACTGTGAATGATTTCCAAAAAGGCAGAGAGAGCCACAAGCACATCATTAAAGAAAGCCCCTTTAGGCAGAGCGGCAGCCAAATTTTTGAAGCAGGAATTGCCACAGAGAGGCCACAATGGGAGATGAGTGTACTCTGCGACTCTCCAGCACCATCACTTGAATCCTTTGCACTGACACGTCTAATTTTGGGAAGAACAGTTGAACATCTTTATGGATCAACCAAAATTTGAAACTGAGTGACAGGGCTGAATTTGAATACAATACTCTGGATGGTTCTATGTTCCATCTAACTGTCAGGCCCACCAGTTTCCACTATGAAATAATGAGTTTTTGCTGAATTCACTCTATATTCCTGAGTAAACTGTATTTTTCAGTTGAAAAAGTATTACAACTACCTCAAAAGCCCAGGGAAAATAACGACAGGCGATATAAATGAGCCCTTTCTGTAATTATGCGTGTAAATTTGGTCTTTGTCACATGAAATGAAGCATGGGAGACGGGAAGAAAGGAAGAGGCTGTGGTGGGGCAAAGTAAGCAGGCTATGTGTCTTTAGTAAACCGTGCCATTAAAAAGCAACGTCCCTATCAGACAAGCAATTCCTCCTCGGCATCTAAGAACTCAGTCATTCCCTCAAACTGGCCACTTTCTTCCTCATCCACAAGGGATGTCTTTACTAAACTGCTCTGGGCACTTTGCAGGGAATGAAATCAGTTGGGAACAAGAGAACCTGTTATTTCACCCAGGCAAAGAGGTCTGGCAAGCACAGCAAGAGCCCTTCCAAATCCCTCTCGGGCCCCGAAGCACTACTTGCACACTTATTAACGCTCTGATCGGTTTATCCTGCTAACTCTGCGACACTGCGAAATAGCATATGGAAACGGCAGGAGTGCCAATCTTGGGGCACTGTGACACTGTGTCTCTGTCGGTAACTAAGGTTTATGTGTTCACTGTCTGTGTTTTTCTTGAGTAGGGCTGTGGAGCAGGGCTCTGCCAGATGGATTATCATTTTCTATAGTTAATGAGTTTATCTGTCTCTTAGGAGAGAGAGAGGGGGAGAGACGGAGAGAGAGGGAGAGAGCGAGGAAGGGAGGGAAACAGAGAACATGTGCCCGCTCATATGAGCATCAGTGGACATTTGTTCTGTAGAAATTCAATTTATTAAATAGAAATTCTGGTCTTTTTTAGCCTCCAGCCAGACTGCTTCTGATACCCAGATGTCACATGTGTTTAAGAAGCCACTGAAGAGACGACCCTGAGAAGCTTCTGTGGGACCACCAGCCTCCCCCTCTTCCCTCTGTCACTGTTTCCCTCCCCTCCTCTCTTCAGTCTTACTTCTCTCTCCAGAATTACTGCCTGCCTCCCTTTTCTCTGAGCCGCTTCCTGCCCCATCATCAGCTCTCCTCGCATTTTTTTCTGATTGGTTCTCCTTGTCATGCTCAATAACACAGAACCACCCGATTAGATGTTTCTTCAACATTTTAATCTTAACTCTGTATATGTGGGTGTGTTAGTGGCGTATGTAAATTTCTTCCCCAAAAGCTGCTCTAGGAATTCTGTTTATGTCATTGTTTTGGCTTGCTCTCAAATATGGATAGGAGTGCTATGTGCCTAGGGGCTTTACAACTCTTCCTTCCTTCTAGGAATATTTACTGAGTACCTATAAGTAGGCGAGCACTGTTCTAGGTGCTGGGTACCATTCTAGGTAAGTACCTCAGTTCACCCTTACAACAATGTGAGGTAAATGTTATCACCCCAGCTTACACACGAGAAAACTGCAGCTCACAGAGGTTAAACACTTGTCCTAAGTCACATAACTAGTACGTGTAAAACTGGTCTGTCTCTAACTTGTAATTTTTTTATGATGCTATAAACTGCTAACAGACAGGGACTCTCTTTGTAGTCAGATTTGGTAAATTAACATGCCTAATTCTTTGTGCCACAGCAGACTCCAAAAATTGATTTGTTAATGACAGCCAAGTGGCAAGATCCTGATCACTTTGGGAACAAGTTGAGAGAACGAATTCCTCTCCCTTTTCACCTCTCAGTAAGCATGGAATTTTACATTCCATTGTTTTTCCTTTTGGGGGTCACCAGGCTAATGGGGAGGATGGTGAGACGATCAAAATTATCTACAGGCCAGAACTTCAGTAATATCTGAAAATCGTGCACAGCTACCACACAGCTTCTTTACAAATAGTGGCCCTAATAAACAGGTAAGAGTGCAGGGGCCATCTGCAGGCTTGGGGTTGGAGTGCAGGTTGGGGAGGTCAGAGCCAGAAGCCAAAGTTCAAAGACAGTGAAATCCTCTCAGGATTGCACACAGGCTCAGCTCATTCATCTTAGTGGTTGACCCGTAGATGCTGCCATCCAGTACCATAATGATGACAAAATATGCTCTCTGAAGTTATAAAATACTGTGTTAAAAATAGCACCCTGTGATAAAGATGTGAGTTTCAGAAGAGTTGCCTCATGCCCCTGCTGCATTTCTCGTCAGAAACCATCTCTAGCTGAAGTCTCATTGCGCATCTTTTAGGGGTAGCAGACACAGTGCAGCACTAATTTGACCATGCTTTCCAGACCAGACTCAGGGTAGGAACGAAAATGATGTAGCAACTTTCTCCCTCCTGGCAAGGCTTCAGATTGCCTCCTGGCCTTCTCAAATCCCCACACTGTCACGCTGTAGTGAATGGCACCCAGAGGTCTGCATCTCGCCTCACCCCTCAGCAGCATGTGCTGGTCTACCATCCTCTTTCCTCAAAACAGGCTCTGTTGGCATCCATGAGACACGCCTCTCAATCCCTCTGCCCTGCCCTCCATACAGCTATTTTCTGCAGTGACTGCCCACAGAGCTTGGATGATATGCAAACCCCTAACCATGGTCCACAAGCCACAGACGACCTGGTTCATGCCCACCTCTCTGTTTTATAATTGCATAGAATTGTATCCTCACTAGTACCCCTTTTTTTTTCTCCCTGAAGCCTACACTGTCTGATCATGACAGTTACCCCAGCTTTCTTCTGGTTAATGCTGTCTTGGTATATCTGTTTCCATCTTATTATTTGTAACCATTTGGTTTAGTTTTCTCCTTACACCGCATGTAACTTTTTTTTTAACCTAACCAGTAATCTCTACCTTTCTTTACGTTTATGGTGATATATGTGGATTTATAACCTCCTTCTTGTCATTGTTATTTAAATTTTAGTTTCACCTTTTGATCTAAACATGGGGAAAAGTTACTTTTGCATTCATTATTAATTGTGTTTACCAACATTCCAATAATTTCTATACTCACCATAGGTGCATGCACCCCACAACTTCCCTGGGGGATGACTTTTCTTCTTGTAATACACATTGTTTAACAATTCTTTTAGCGAGATTCTTTGTGCTTCTTAATCCTTATTGCATTCTTACTCTTGAAAGATAGTTTAGCTACAGACAGAATTCTTTCTTGACATTATTTTCCTCAGCACATTGAAGATACTATTCCATGTGTTCTGCTATCAACAGCTGTTGATGAGAGTTGTTCTGTCAACCTAATTGAAATCAGGCTTTAAGATGCTTTGTTCTTGATGTTTTGAAGCTTCACTACAATGTGTCCAAGTTTGGATTTCTTTCATTGACCCTGCTCGGTACTTGGGAGTATGTTCTGAACTTGAGGACTCATGTCTTTTTAAAATTCTGGCAAATTAAAATTTTTCTGGCCATTTGTTCTATTCTTTAGAACCTCTAAAGAACAGGTTTAGAACCTCTTATTAGAAGTTTATCAGAGAGTTTCAAAATAATGCATCACGCCTCTTAGCTGCTTTTTCATATTTTTAAAAAATTTCTTGAGCCAGTCCTGATGGACTAGTGGTTAAAGTTCAGTGTGCTCCACTTTGACGGCCTGGGCGTGGAACCACACCACTCGTCTGTCAGTAGCCATGCTGTGGCAGCGGCCCACACAGAAGAACTAGAGTGACTTACAACTAGGATATACAGCTATGAACTGGGGCTTTGGGGAGGAAAAAAGAAAAAAGAGGGAGATTGGCAACAGTTGTCAGCTCAGGGTAAATCCTTCCCAAAAAACATTAAAAAATTTTTTTCTTTTTTCTCTCAGCAGCATTCTGAGCAAATTCCTAACTACTATCTTTAAATTCAATATATCTATATTGGTTTTTTATTTCAGTGACTACAGTTTTCATTTCTAAGATTTCTAATTAGTTCTGTTCCTATTCTTCTATCCTGTTTCATTTATGTTTGCCCCCCATCCTGGTAGATATTTTTCTCTTTAAGGATTCAAAGTATATTTAAAACTTTTATTCTATAATTTTATTTCCATACGGAGTGAATTTATCTTCTGACTGTGGATTTCATTGGTTTACTTTCTTGATGTTGTATTTCCCTCAGGTGTTCTGGAATGTTGGTGTGCAAGTTCTCTCTCTTCTGTCTCTGTCCCTGCCTCTATTTGCACCCTGTCCTCTCAGGCGCATGGGCCCCAGTCTTGAATAGGATCTTCAGTGATGGCTCAGGGATCCTGCCCTCAGTGACAGGGAGCCAGTCACTGAGCCAGCAGGTGACTGGGCTCAGGTCCTGGTCAGGATCCTGCGTCTGGGCTCCTACACCTCCACAGATACACAAGCTTCACATAAGCCATCATTGCAGGCATTGGTCAGCCGTCATTTTTATCAGCCTTCTGTCATAAGTGAAGGTGCCCTCTGTCACTTATAAACAGCCCTGGTTTTAAGCCATGAGGCTGACTCCACTTCCCACTTCATAGAGCACGTATCTAGTCCTCAATACATTGCAGGAGCCAAATTACCAGCACTCTGCCTGCTTTATCCCAGAGCCAGGCAGCCAGTAGGCTTCAGCTCAGTCCCTGCTTTGCATTTCTCTTATTTTTCTCATCCACAGAGATGTTTACCTTGCTTTGAATCTGGCTATATCTTTTTAATTTCCCCCTGTTACATTTTGTCTCTTGTGGCTTAAGGCATGATCTATCAATGCTATTTTACTAAAAAAACTCCCCAACTACCTTTATATCTTCATCTCATGCCGTTGGCCCATGTACTCTAGTCAACTACTTTGGCATCTCCTCAGTTAGCTAGTCACCCAAGACTTCTCCCACCTCAGGACCAGACACACGCCTGGAGAGGAACAGCCAGGCACCGAAACCTCTATGTTTCTCCTCTCCCCAAAAGCCATTCTCAGCCTTCACACTTCAGCTTGAATACATCTTCTTGGAGAGTTCTTTTCTGGCCACTCTATCTTAGCAGCCATCTCCCCTAAGTATTTATTATGATATCCAGTTAAGTTTCTTCAGAACAAAGTTGCAAACAGCCACAAGATTTCTGAAACAGCAGCCATAGGTCACATTTTAGTCTTTTTGGCAAAACTTAGCTACACAGCTCACACTGACAGTGGTGCTATCTACAAATCCGAGGTCAAGAGTATACATAGGAAGGCCCTGATGTGAAAGGACGCGTGCTTCTCACGTTGGGAGGTCTGATTTTCCTTTCAGGATTTAAATGATGCAATTATCTGGAAGTTGGTATTATGTCCAATAAGCAAAGGTTCTGTTGTTTCAACATTTTATCAAAAAAGAAAATATAGTTAGACTTTATTAGTTAGGATTAATCAGGATGGTGAAACATCTTATTTAATGGAAATTTGGATTCTTCTAGTAAAATAGAGATTGATTTTTTTATAAGCTTGTACAATAACACAGAGAAATGGCTTACGAAACACTGCCAAATGGAGACTTTGCTGGGACCTAATTTAATGAACAGTGAGGAACTGTCTATGATTAACAATGTTTATTTGGGATAGTGTGCTGCAAAGGCAGCATGAATGGGTTAGTATTTCCCCTAGAAGTTCCTTCATCTTCATCATTTGCTTAGGAAACATTTTCGTTTCCTTCTATAAATACTGGAAATGTGAACATCAGCTCAAGACCCCTCTAAATTATCATAAATTCACAACCAGTGAGGCCAGATCAATGGGATTTGATATGCACAAAACTCTAGCATATTTTGATGTGAACTGGGAAGGAAACATAGTGTAGTCACACTCCACTTCCAAACCATAGTCTCTGCACGTGCAGGGAGCTCTTTCACTACAACTAAGTCATTGTTCCAACCGTTTTAAACAAGCAGCAAATACCTGGTGAAGTGAGGAGTCTCAGTGTTTCTTTCTCTTTCTCTCTCTCTCTCTCTCTCTGGAAGACATCAATATACTGATCAGTCTGTCAAAAATGAAAGGCCATGGCTGGTCCTACGATCTAGTGGTTAAGTTCGGTGCACTCCACTTCACTGGCCTGTGTTCGATTCCTGGGTATGGACCTACACCACTTGTCAGTGGCCGTGCTGTGGCGGTGACCCACAGACAAAACAGAGGAAGACTGGCACAGATGTGAGCTCAGGACAACTCTTCCTCAGCAAAAAAAAAAAAAAAGAAAGAAAGAAAGAAAAGAAAAAAAGAAAGGCCATGATTTAAGGTGCAAAGCCCCTAAGAAATAATGATGAATTTGGAAGGACAGGAGGAGACATATCTGTATAAGCTAGTATTCTCAGAAATCTGAGATGCAGGAAATTGCTCCTTTGGTAGTATGAGTGAAAGGTTTTCAAAACAGTCACTACAAGGAACTTTCTATTCGAGACTCAAATGGCAGCATACAAAATATGAGGGGCTTTGGGACATATTTTCCTTTGAAGAAGGCTTTACTTCAAATGGCTGCTAGTGTCAGTATAGGAAATGGCCAACTCTGAAGAGATTGCAGGTTCACTGCAAATACCCGCTTACTGGCAGGTTTACAAAATTGTGCCAAGACACGTCCCCTCAATTGCTTCCGGGTTTCAAAAGAGAGCTGGACCAAGAGATTGTCAAGGCTTATTACTAGTGGTCTGTTTCCTGTGTGTTCTAGGGAATTGCATCTTCAAAAGCTGTAAGTCTTTTCACGATATGGGTTCAAAGATGCTCAGTATCTGAGATTAGTAGCTTAGGGCATGGAAACCAGATTAAGATTAGGCATAAATGTCCAGCGTTTCCCAATGTAAATGAGTCATGGTCTAGAAAGTAGAAACATTCCTACTTTTAAAAATATATACAGCTCTCGGCTGTTACTGGCTATTTTGAATTCCAGGAAACCACAGAGGATTCTCACATTAAGCTGTTGCAGGTGAGCATGACAGCCCCCATCCCTACCCCACCCCCTAGCTGGGCCTGGTACCTCAACTGAGTAGAGCACGTGTTGTGCTTGGCTCTAGTTCCTTAGCCCTGCTGTATTCTCCACAAAGGAGGCAGTTTCCAGTGTAAACCAGAGGGGCCCCAGCCAGCAGGGAATTGCAGTCTGAGAAGCCTTCCGAGAGTGAGGAGCCTTGACTATTCAATGCACACTCCAACACACACACACACACATACACACACACGCAAACACCCTTTGAGCCTTCTCTATGCATAAGAGTCACCCAGCTTCTCAGTCTGCCCCTTCCAGAGCAGGGAAGAGAGACAGAAGTCTCAGAGGTCTTGGGTGAAGTTCTTTCTGGTCCCCAGATGTGTTTTCTCCAGGCTGGGCTTGTCCCTAGGAGGCTGGGCGAGAGCAGGGCAGCCGTCCTTACTCTGCTGCTGCTACATTTCCCATGTCTCCTGTTCTTCCTTCACTAGATTACCTCTCACGGCTGCTTTCCTCACTCACAGTGTTTGATTCTCTTCAGATCACCACTCCTGCCCTTACTCCCTATTGTCCTCCTTCTATGACTTCTCTCTTTCATTTGTTCCCCAAAAAGACAGGCAGCCTTTAGTCCTGCTGTTCCAACTCCCCTCACACTGTGCCTTTATGTCCCCATCATGTCCTGCTCCCTCTATTTCCAGCTTCACTCACTACAGCCTCATGATGTCCTTGTTACTTTTTTCTTTCACTTTTATTGAGATATAATTGACATACATCACTGTATAAGTGTAAGATGTACAGCATAATGACTTCACTTACATATATTGTGAAATGATTACCACAGTAAGTTTAGTTAATATCCATCACCTCATATAGATACAAAAAAAAGAAAAAATACTTTTTTTCCTTATTATGAGAACTTTTAGGATTTATTCTCTTAGCAGCTTTCAAACATACCATACAGCAGTGTTAACTACAGTCACCATGCTGTACATTACTTCTGTAGTACTCATCCATCTTATAACTAGAAGTTGGTACCTTTTGCCCACCTTCACCCAATTCCCCCATCTCCCATTCGCCATGTCTGTTAACCACAGATCTGATCTCTTTTTCTACAAGTTCCCCATTTTTTCTTTTTTAGATTCCACATATAAGTGAGATCATATGGTATTTTTCTTTCTCTGACTTATTTCACTTTGCACATGCCCTTAACGTCCGTCCATGATGTCACAAATAGCAGGATTTCCTTCTTTTTTATGGCTGAAATATATATACACACATACCACATTTTCTATATCCATTCATCTGTCGATGGACACTTAGTCCTTTCCATGTCTTAGCTATCGTTACTTTTTCACAACCCACATGTCCATCCATCCAACACGCATTCCTCCCTCTCACCCCTCCTCACACCTTCCATACTCTTCACAGAACAGCCCCCAGCTCTTTCCATAACCAGAGAACCTGCCACTCCTCTGGGAAACCACACGCATTCCCAGGGCGGAATCAGAATTCACCCATACATGGAAGCTTCCCAGTCAGATTAGGTGCAGAGAGTGAGAGAGGAGCAGATTTAGGATCCAACAATCCACGGTCCTCTGACACAGGTGGGCAAGGAGCACAGCATGGAGGTCAACAGCACAGAGAGGGAGGGGCGGCAGGACAAGGCAGGAACTGAAATGGCTCCACCATGTCGACCACGTCTGAAGACTCCGTCCTATAAATTCCGACTCCCACACCCGGATCCACTCTCCATTGTTTAGGACCCCCAAACTAGTTTCTGTGAAGGATTCTGCCAACAGCTCATTCACCAGAATCACAGTGAGTGTTATTATAGGCAGGACGCACTATCTTCTACTCTAGAAGTCCTCTTCTCTCCTTTCTAATTAAATGAAAACTTGGTGAGTTTGACTACATGGAGTCTGGGATATTTATGACAAGAAGTAGATTTAGTCACCCTGAGGTAGACTAAATGATGAGTGCGTTCATGCAAACAAACATTTTTCTGCTTCGTTGTAAAGCGTGAATAACGTGAATCACGGGAGTAGCCTGTGCACAGCAGCACATGGTTCCTGCATTTCGGCTGCAGTGTTGATAGAGGAGGCATCCGTCCTGCCCTGGATTAAGTTCTCTATGATGTCTGCTAATGAACCAGTGAGCCAGAGAGGATTCCTGCGGCATCTCCAGCCCTGGGCTGCACCTGCCCACCTGCCCATCTCGTGCTGCAGCGCAGGAATTCACAGCAACCCTGTGAGTAACTGGCATCAGCTCAGAGACCTCAAGGTGGCAGCTGCACTTAATAACAAAAGCCCCGAGAAACCTACCACGTAGCAGTTGGCCCAAAGCACATGCCCACCTTACCAGCCTCATTCAGGGCCACCTGTCCTGCCTCAACTTTCCTCTCCCTCATCCCCTGGCTACACTGGCCTTTGTGAAAGTTCTTGAATGTGCCAGACTCCCTCCTGCCTCAGGGCCTGTGGATGAGTTTTTATCTGAGGCTGGCCCAGCCCCTTGGCTAATTCATATCACTCTCTCAGAAGAGTGTTCCTTTCCCAACCACCAGCCATCTCCACCCCAGACCATCTCAAGTCTTTCCATCTCAAGCTCTGATAATAGTGTATCTTTCCTTCAGGACTCTTAACATGGTTCATAACTATATGTTATATTTTTAGAATTATGTCATTAAGGTATGCCTCTCACACTAAAGTGTAAGCTGCCTGGTGGCAGGATTCGTATACGCTTTTTTTTTTTTAAACAACACTATATCTAATAGTGCTTGGCACATGGGAGATACTCGATAAATATTGAAATATTTGAGAAGTTAATGAACGGATGGTAGTAAGAATGCAGACACAAGACCTCAGGTGAGAGACAGCATCACTCTACTAGGCAGACGTGCCCATGGAAACAAGCAATGCACTTTTGTAGAGCACACTGGCTGAGAAAAATGAAATCTCTGGATAACAACTGATGAAAACTTTGTTCTTAAAGACTCTATTTTGTACCAAAACATAAGAAAAGACTGGGACTTCTTCGTAATTAGTAGTAGGGCCCTAAAACAGGTAGTGGACAACCTAGCACCACACATGGGAGAAAGAGGCCCCCAGGGGCAGGTCCCCAGGACCTGGGAGAAGGATTCGGGCTGGCTGATGATAGAGACTCTCTTCTTGGACACTGAAGCTAAAGATTAGCAGTACCTTCCTGACGGGGAAGAAACAGAAACAATATCAAAGGGCCTATCTGTGGTGACTTGCACATAATCGTGTAGAATGAATTTTATGCAGTTCTCACTACAGAGCAAGGGTTTAGTGATTCTCAACAAATTCTTTGGTCATCACAGAAAATCCTGAGTTGAAGAAACGCTCTAGATATTATTACGCAGGGGTGCCAGAACTCACTGGGTCTGATTTGGCTTTTAAAGTCAAGTTTCTAGTGGACAAACCAAACAAATGGCCCCCATTTAGAGAATTTGATCTTAAAAAAAGTTTATTTTTGTCTGGGTGTGCTACATATTATGCCAGAACCAATTACAAATGTTTAAAATAGCTGAACTTTTAAAAATGTGTTTGAGGCTTTTATATATAAAAGCATTTTCAAAAACAATAATAATGTCAATAAACAGAGTATCAGATTTGACAAGGTGGATTACTAAGTGGTTGAAAACTGTTTCCAGAGGATGTTGATTAGCGTTTTCCTCTGGCCTGGAGGGCACTGGAAGCAGGCCATCCTGGGCCTGGACTTATTCAACATTTTTAGCCATGATCTGGATGAAGACAGTCAAGACATGTTTATCAACCCTGCAGGTGCTATGAAGCTCAGAGGAAGGGATAACAGCCCTATCAACTTGGCCACGTTACTTAATCCACTGGACTCTCCATTTCCTCATCTATAAAATGCGGATAATGATTCCTACCTCACAGGGTTATAGTGAAGAATTAATGAGCTAAAAGTATATAAAGTGAACCAGTAAAGTGAGTTATCCTCTTTCAAACAGAGAATGATGGAATCAGGATTAAAAAAAGTCTTAAGTTGGAAAAATGGGCTGAAACTAACAATTATTATACAAAAATAAAGGGAGAACCTTCTGCATCTAATTAAAAAAAAAAGACCTTAGAAAAGGATCCACACAAAAACAATGACACACAAAGAAACCAAATGAGTGGCAAAAACACAAAACATCAAAAAACAAACTTGGGACAATGTCACCAAACCATGTTCTTCCAAAATATAACAATGTCATTTGCAGAATCTTGATTAAGGCTTTGCAACACCAGTAAATCAATCCTATTGGTTACAGGAAGGTTGCAAGTTTTACAACTTTAGTACGCTTCCTTGTGAACTGACTTCAGGAATGTATAAATACTGCTGCAAATGTATTCCACTGTGTTATATCTTATAATCATTTGATTAATTTAAAATAATTTGAGTTACTTTCAGAGTAAACTGGTATATAAGCAAAAATTACTGAAAACTCACAGAATGGGAAAGATCTGACTTGACAGTGTTCCGAGATGGAGTTTTAGAAGTGAAATTTTCACTGACCACAAACTCATCAAGAGCCAGCTGTTACAAGGCCACTGATGTCCTCGGCCAGAATTAGTCCTAGAGTCAGACAGCCGAATACCAACCTCCCTTCTCCCTACATTACAAGGTGACACTTCCTTTACTGTAAATTACAAAAAGAGCTATTTTATATTAAGATCTTAACTAATTTTATTTTATTTTATTTACTCAATCTAGCAAAATGATTAGTAGTTGTTTGTTTTTGTTGTTGTTTGTTTTTTACTTCTCATGACTCCCCAAAGCAGGATTGCTACACTAGGGATGGAATTCAATCATGCTTCACCTATCCCAGGTCAGCGGCTTCAAATTATACTCTTGGGCTTCAAGAGTTCTGACTTCTAAGGTGGTTCCAGTTTCCACCATTTCCTCATGAGTCTGTCTGTGACCTAAAATTCTGTGATTTCTTTTAAAACAGCAAAAGTCAAGCTATGAAGAGGGTGGGCTTCCCAACTCTGGAAGGCCAGCATTGTTCCCTGAAATGATGGAATAAGAGGAAGAAGACAGGACCAGGAAAGGGGAGCCTTGAGCCCTATTTTAGCTGTGACTCTGGCAAATTTCTTAACTCATTGAAACTCTATATACTCATCTGCAAAGCGAGAAGCTGAAGCTAGACCATCTTTAAAGTCCTCTCTAGCTCTGAAATTCTATAATCTGTTAACTGCCCTGGCACATAGGTAGATCAGACTTTTGGGGACTTATGGATGCTCCATGCCCCCCTCCCCCAATAGTGGCAGAAATGAGTTAAAAAGCATGAATGCACGAGACTCGCAGGGCTGGCAGAGCAGCTCTATAGCTTCTAAAAATGTCTCCTATCTCTCCTCATTATCTGATTCACAGAACCTAATTTAATGTTGAAATTCCAGAACGGTGTGCCAGAACCTCTGACTGTGACATGAAAGATGGTCATCTTGGGCATGGGGCTAAGTTACGAGTGAGTTGCCGTATGCTCACACACTCTGTCATTTGCCTCCAGCTGTGTATACATCACACTGAGGCACAGGAGAGGTGTCAGTAACAAACCATCATCAACAAAGCAATATCAATTTATGCAAGGTTTTCAAGACACAATCGCTGCCGCTGCTCCAAAACATTTACCCCTCCAAGCTGGATTATTTTAGGTTGAACTGTATAAACTTATCAATTTCGTAGATCAAAAATGCTTGACTATCAATAGTTTCACATGGCTAAATCTACACAAAGATCCCTGACGGCTGGGGAAAGTGGAGCTCTCCAGGCCTTCCTCTGAGTGTGGTGACAACAGAAAAAAGATAGATGACAATCCAAACACAAAGCCTGGACGTGTGTAGGGTAAATGGCTCTTATATAACAAAAGGACAGTAATGGAGGTATCTTCTGGAAGTCCTAGAATTAGGTGAGGATTCTTAAGGAAGAAGTATTTCTAGAGTTAACAAAGATTAATAGGAAAATGACAGTCACACAAACTCATCAGTTTAAAAAGTTTTTAAAAATTTGATGTGCGTGATTATGAAGCCAACACAAGGTGAAACAGAGAGATGGAGAGAGACAATATCTCATTGTATCCTTTGAGCCCAGGATCTAGCTATGCCTGAAGCCAGACACCCCTGGATTTTCCAGTTACATGAGCCAATATATTTCTTCCTATTAAAACACATACTCACATAACACAATAACAATTATGATATACACGAAAGCTTATGATGCTAGACCAAACTGCCTTAAAATTTTGAATTGAGTCACAAGAAGCAAGACATATTTCATACCAAAAATTCAAAAAAACTTAGGCTTCTAGTCTGATTCATAAATCCACGGGGTCAAGGCCCAGGCAGCTGGAGAGATGAACTGTTTAAGATTCTAGGTAAAAGAAAAAAGAATATGTTTCCTGTTAAAAATAAGAGAAATGAAAGAGAAGCTTCTCACATCTGTAGATTCAGCTAGTATGTTAGTGTCCAATGCAGAGAAGAGACGGGAAGAATCAGGGTATTTCATAACCAAATTGCAGAAGATAGAAATAAGCTTATTATGCCCTCATCACAAGCAAGAAGCTGAAGGTTGGGTGAATTGTGTAAAATCACACAAGCCAAGAGCTAAGACTGAATTCAAATTATCAAACTGTTATTAGATTAAAATTATTAGAATACTCATATATCATTTTAATAATAAAAATATTAGAAAAGTACTCAATGTTCCAAATCAGTTTTGTCTCTTTTCTGAGCTGGTTAAACATTTGCTGATGTGCAACGCATAAAGTAATAGCCATCTGCTCATTTGTGTCCTAAAATTTCCTGCCTACATTCTTTTCTTATAATTTATCTGTTTTGGGCAAATAAAGATTGATTTTAATTTACTCCCAAATTTTGTGGCATGGGCAAAGGATAAGTTGGAACCAAAAAACAGTTTGCTTTTTACCATCTATTAGTTACCATTTGAAAATCAATATTCAGTGTTCACCCTATCCATGGCTCCAGACAACCAAAAGCAAATTGTGCGCTGTTCCCGCTTCAGACGGATGATGCATCGTGCCATTATCCTGCGAGCTAATATGAGATTCAGTAGCTGCTGTCTTACCTGACAAATATGCCTTCAGAATCCAAGCTCGGGCACGTTACTTGAAGAATCTGCAGCTAGGACTGTACCATAATTTATACTCCCAAGTCCCTCACCACTGCTTCTGTGTGTGTAGCATGACTCAAGATAGAAGGATAAAGAAACTAGCATGGTTCTCTTCTTTCCTACCCCATCATCGAATTGGTTTTGGACATTCCTTCATCCCTATAGCTCTCGATTACAGACTGAGTGCCTACTATGTGTCCTGGGACAAGTTAGATGCTGAGAAGATGGTGACGAATAAGACAGAGTCTTTTAAGTTGCTGAACTTCTTTACTATTCATAGGAAAGGTCAAAGGAAGAGAAAGAGAAGAGGAAGAATTCTAGTCTGGAGGGGTGTTAGGAAGTATTCTAAAATTACTCCAAAGTGGGGATGCAGAATTAAAATCTACCAAAAAAAGGATCCTTAGGCTCTATCCCATAGATCAATAATGAAAACTTGAGCCGCTAATAACTGTTGAGTGCTTATTTTGTGCCATGCATTTTACTAAGATTTATCTCATTTAATCCTTATTACAATCCTATGAGGCCCTTTAATAAACCCACTTCAGAGATGGGAAAACTGATGCTCAGAGAAGTCAAAAATCCCATGTATAAAACAGACCTCAAAGCAATGGAGATGCAGCAAAGACCTGTTTGACCCCAATACTAAACTCTTAACTGCTGTGCGATATTGCACTAATTTAGCCCTACACTTATATTCTGCCAGTTTGGGACGTGGTATTTCTCAAGATGAATTCTCAAAATGGGTTAAAAAAATGTAAGGGATATCTTTCCAAAAGTTAGAAATGAGTAAAGAGAAAAGAATCCGACTGAGGACAGGGCCTGAAGGTGGGCCTCCGCTACCAATCAAGAGTGGGGAGTGGGCCACTGCCCACGTCAGGCCCCTCCCACCGGCACTGAGCGCCTCATGGCACAGGTGGTAGGGCTGCTGGGAATCTCCGCTCCAGGCGGACGGCCGTGGGCAGCTCTCACCTCCGCTTCTGGCCACACGGACCAGGCTCACTCTCCTCAGCAGAGATCCTGGAGCTGACCAGGTCTCTGTGGGGCCACTAACGTCACTCAGATCAAAAGTCAAGAAATTCCTTATTAGCACAGCTCTGCAAAGCAGACATTGTTACCAACAAAGAAAAAAAAAAGATAGGAGAGAAATGAAGAGAAGGAGAGAGAGAAAGAACATTTGGCCAAGGCCAGAAAGGGTCAACCAATTAAGCCTCCCAACTTCTGGCCAAATGTTGATACCTTGTTCACTGGTGACAACTCAGGAATGTACCCTAAATTGCACAAGGCTACTTGAGGGAAGCGAGCCTGGCAGCAGACCTGTAATTACCGGCACACATTAGTGAGAGCAGTAACAGCCAACTCAAAAGGGCCTTTTGTTCATGGACTGGTAGTTATTTTCTGGTCTCTGAGAAACCAAATAAAATTAAAATACACCATTAATAACAAAACAATACTTTACAACCCCCCCCCTTCCCTTTCAGAGACCCCTCAGTGACTGCATCTGATCAAAGCTGAATTATTAAATGTCTATAGATTAATCCCATAACTCTCAAGGGCCTGGAGTTTGTAATTTCCCTGAAAAAACAGACACAATCTACACCATGAAAAATTTAATTGCACTTTAATTACCAGTTAGGCTGAATAGCATGAGATATGGGTGCCTTCAATTTTTAATAGTCATTATGATTCCAAGAGAATTTTGAAGGGAAATAATTGAATCTCTTGGGAGTATTCTCTTCTTCTGCCACTGCCAAAATCAAAATGAGAACAGAAAAAAATGGAAAGGGTGATTCAAATTCTTCCAGATCATAACCCAGCACGGCCCCCAGCAATAATAAACTGGCCGTTCCCAGGCAGCTGCACTGCACATTTTCCTGATATGCTAATACAGAAACCGGTTTCCTGCAGTGGAGTTCTGCTACATTAAACAGATAAAGGGTCTTGGCCGGGGTGTTTCTTTTCTTTTTTAAAATCAGATCCAAAGATGCCATACTTGTTTCTTTGTTTCTCAGAGCTAGGCACCAGTATGGGGGATATCCCCAACCCCACAACACACACACCCCCCACACACACATGCACAGAGACACACATATCTCCCACCTATTTCCATGTTTTGAAAACATCATTTCAGAGGAAAGAGAGAAGAGAGTAATACTATCATGCAAGTCTCCAGGAAAACTTTCGGAAATCAGAAGGCCTTGGTGAGAATTCAAAGGATTCAACAAGTTTAGCTTTCAAACACTTTCACTTTATCAGAGAAGAGAATGACTCAGGAAAGAGCAGGCCTCCGCAGACCTGGCACAGGAGGGGTGTGTGCGTGGAAGGTGAAGCTGACTGCTTCTCTCCCTTCCACAAGCATGTTGGTGTGTGTGTGTGTATGTCCCCGTCTCCATCCAGAAGGCAGAGTGCCTCAGTCTCTTCTTGGGGATGTTATCCCACTCCAATACAGGACTTTTTATATGGAGACAAATCAGTCTGTGCTTTTCAAAAGGCAGTCTGGCGTCAAAGTAAGACTTTTCATGAGGTCTGTAAACAATTTAGAGCTCGGTATTGCTGCTGGCTACTGCTGCTCATGTACCAGATTCATTGCAAGTGTGCGCCTTGGTATTAGAGGCCATTTGGTTACTGGATTATGATTTTGTCTGCCAAGCAAGTAAGGAAAAAAAAAAACCTGTGCAGAACCATCTGCCACTTTTCTCTTCTCCAACTGTGCACCCATTTTGTTTCTCCAACCCTCCGTATCAAACCTGTGCCGACACACAGTGCTGTATTGGGCTTTGGGGGATTTGCATGTCTCTCTCTCAGGGACCCAATAGCTGGGCTGAGCTGCTCCCTCCCAGCCACGTAGTCCCAGTCTACAGAGGAAGCAGCACAGGCCCTTTCTTCCTGAGCCCAATGGGTTCTAGAGGGAGGAATAGAGTTCTTCTGACTTTGTGCACCAATACTTAGAGGTACCCCTTCTCGGGGTGCCTGCTGTTGACTTCCTTGGGGTGGCAGTTAGTCCAGGATATGTCAGGATAGCAAAGCACCTGAGCTACAACAGCTCTTTTGAGCCAATCTCACCTCCCTTACTGGGTACCAAGCAGAGGCCTCTCACCCAACAGACTGGGAGAGGCTGTCGAGGGCTTGTGTCCACAGAACACAGAACTGAAAGTCTAGAACTGCTTCTGGAGCTCCTCAAGTGTGAGAGGTTCTCACTGCACAGCAATCTGTCCTGATGACCACTCCCCAGGAGAATGACCACCCACAACTGTGGCGCTCTCAGGTGGGGCATCCTATTTAGAGCCTCTCCAAACCCTCCTTACTGCAATTCCAGAAACGTAAAGGTCCTGATACAAATAGGATTGGAACTGACAACACTGTAATGTGTGAGTGGTTGGGAAGTCAGTCTGCAGCGCCGCCTTCCCAATACTCACCAAAAGCTCTGTCTCCAAGTCAGTCACTCCTGCCAGGCTGGTGGGCTGATTCAAGAACTGATCAACCCTCTGAACTGAGCCACTAATGGCCCACTGTTTTCAGGAGCATTGACATGGTGCACGACGATGGATCTGAGCAGCAGTTTGAGTTTGAGGAGGCTGGAAAAGGGAAAGTCATGACAGCTTCTGTGGCTAGCCTGTATACGCACTGTGTCCATCATCAAAATGCTGTAATTTGAATGACTGAACTGAACTGGGAACTGTGGAGAAGAACCAGTTTCCAAAGAATTCCTCAATGGAAAACCGAAATATGACGGTAGCTTGAGGCTGCAAAGGGATTATTAGGCTGCTAAAGCCACGCGGCCTGGGAGACTGAGGAGATGCAGTTGCCACATTGAGGTAGGCTGAAAAAACTTAACTACAGAAGATTTAATTGTAGCTATTGAGGTTATCAGATACTCTGGCCAAAGTCCCTAGTGCTCATTATCCTTCTCATGTTATTTTCTCACCTCCCTTCAGGCCATTTGTGCATCTTCCAATTCAATATGGTCTCCAGTCTCTGAAAAGAGAACTAGTCCCTCTCAGAATATCGAAGTGTGAAGGCTGCATTTCAGCTGTCACATTTGGGCATATCACTGAGGCGTACTCCTATGGCCTTTCCAACTTCCTGGTGCAATGCAAATGAACACCGGGTGGCAGGTAAACAGAGCGCTACAGTGCAAAGTACAACTCTTATTTATAGATCAAACACCTGCCATCTATTTAAACAGTAGTTATCTAACTTGAAAGTGGAGCAAGAGACTGAATGCCCCCTTGAAGCAAGTAATTTTGAGGCAGCAGTTCATGTATACAGATGTGTTTAAGCCTACTTCAGAATGCTGTAATTATCATCAAAAAGACAGATTCCATTAAATATCTGTTATACTTTCAGTATCTGTACTTCCAGACAGGTTTAAAATGTTGAAAGTCTTGGGTTTCTTAACACTATACTTTTAACATTATTTCTTTAAAGGACTGGGGCTTAGGATCTTCAAAATTTGGAAAGCCATCTCATCAGAGGTTTTTGGAATAGCTAATGACACAATTTGGCTGTTCCTGTCATTTAGCCTTTTCAACCACAGTTCTGTTTCCAGCCTCTCTCTCTACCAGATACATCACAAACTTACTATTTGGAGAAAGCTATCTTACTAAACACACATTGGTAAAGAGTGAACACATCTCAAATCACAAGCGACTAAAAACCATCATTTCGTGAATGTTAAAAATTAGGTGACGTGTAGTATAGATGCTCTATGGATATTATTCCATTAACATTTCTGATGAACTCTTGAAGGTCGGTGTTATTATCTTCATTTTACAAATGATGAAAACCGAGGTTCTGAGAGGTCAAGTACACTGCCTGAGGTCGCCCAGCTAGCAATAGAAGAATGTGGACTTGAACATGGGTTGGCCTGGTTCCAAAGTCCCTGTTCTTTCTACTACATCATACTAGTTTAGAAAATGCCCCTTCTTTGCATAGGTTGTACAAAATTGATTTTCCATTTACAGGGATATGGAATGTCATTCTGGAAATAGGTGATGACTATTTTCAGTGGCTTGGGATTGGCTTGACCTCTGGGACATGAGTCAGCCCGTGGACAGGATTCAGCTGCAGGCCACATCAGTCACATTTGGGTGTCTTTTATCTCAGTCAATCTTTCTTCTCCCCCAGAAAGGCATAAGAATGGTTGAGAGGACTTTTACACTCTCTTTTCATTTTAAAATTCCATAGATCTCTGGATCTACGATTGCATCACCCTCCGTGATGATGAGGCAGGCTTGTGCTCAGAAGGGCCTGTACTACTTCAGTTCCCTGAATGCGAAGGTGCCAGCCCTCCTCATGCAGGCGCTGTTCCCGTGGTTTGTAATAGCCTCCCCCTCCACCATGTACTTGGTTGCTGCTTGATGAACGGACGAGGCAATGAGTGAAGGCGGTCATGCATACGTTTTTACTGTGCTCTGTGGGCGGGTGTGCTGAACCAGCATTGTGCTCTCAGCTTCATCCTTTGTAACCAACAGAACACCTATAGCCCATTCAAGCCTGAGTGAAGGAGGTGTGTTTTCTGGGAAAACATGTTGGGGGAAGTCTAGGGAATCAGCCTCTTGTTGGAGTAGCCTGACAGAGGACATTCCCAGTGATGTGACATGAATGAGAAGCTCACCCAGTGGTAGGAATAAAAAAGAAAGAGGTGCTCACCTCAAGAGGCAGTGTGAGAGGGAAGCACTTCATCATTCATCAGGATATAATAATTAGCACCTCTTTCTCTTTTGGTACAAACTACTGTGAGTGAGTGAATCTCATCCAATGTGTAAGCAAGAGAGTTTGATTTGAGCAAGGAATGAGAAGCAGCTTGGGTCAGAAGGAAGAAGAGGGTGCAGGGGAGCCTAAAGGCAAGGAGAATGCTTCTTTCACTCGAAAAGGTTCCCTTAGATAAAATTTACAGAGGTCAACGCACAAACTAAGAAACAAACTTCTCTCCCCATGTGCAAGCTCAGCAGCTGGCCTCGAGATAAGAGTTAAATGAATCCAACTCTTGAATAAGAGAGGCTGCCTAGGCCGAGAATCACACCTTATAGATGGCAAGAAGGAAAGCTATTCCCTAGCCTAAGGACATCTGGGAGAAGCATATGAATAGTAATTATCTGAAAAGAGATAACCAACAAAGATTTAGAAGGGCAAGCGCCAGTCTAACTAATCTACTCAACCTTTACAGCAAGGCTAAAGACTTGGTAGGTAATGGCCCCGCATGCATGTCAAAGAGTTTATTGTGATTTCTAGAAACTCCCCAGAAGGCCTCCAAATAGGACAGGAAGCTAGGGAAAGACTCTGGAAACCACAAAGAACTGGGACTAGTGGAGGAGCTGCCATCATGAGAAAGGCAAAATTTACAGTTTAGATGTCATCAGAATATTAAGCACTTAAATTACTCTCTCATTTGGGTTTCTTCATGGAGACTTATCAACGCATAGATGAATAATTGGTATTAAATGAGCTAAAATATTCATTGTAGTTGCTTTTGGGTGATAGGATTGTTTGTGAGTTTCCTCATTGTTTGACCTTGTACGTTTTTTTAAAAAATACTATTGATGTGGGGTCGGTGAGCCGAGGAGTCGAAAGAAAGATTTCTTGGACTCTCAAGATCTGGCAGTAGTGCTCTTTTATTTAGAGAATAGTGTGGAATAGCATGGGGACAGGGCCCATGGGCAGTCAGAGCTTCTGCTGCCCCAAGTTGAGGGTTAGAGCTAAATTTAAGGCATAGGTATGTGATTCATCTCTTTACAAGACAAAGGAAAGAACACGAAAAAAAGTTAAAATGGTACCAGTGCAGGTGGGGTCTGGTCATTGGGTGATCCCATGACTTTTAGACAAGAATCAAATCGGATTAAGTAAAGGTTAGAAAGGTTAGAAGCCACCACCCTAAACCAGTTACATGAGATTGCCAGACAACAACCAATTTAAGTTCTTGCCTTCCCCATTAAGAGTTTCTAGGGACAAGGTCATCTCTCCTCTTCTTCCTGGTACAGAGAGGGAGGCACCTTTTACAAACAGAGATTTACCTTACAAATGTAAATGTGTCCCAACAAGGGCAAGTTCCATTCCCCAGAGCCTCCTTCCCTGTCCCAGTTTATCAAAAGCAATCAGCCCAAAACAATCCCGATGCCAAAGAGTCATATCTTGGGGTGGCCAATTTCAGGTCCCTACAAGCTCATCCCCCCCTTCCTTCACAAATGCAAATGTCTCTCAAAAGGGCAAGCAAAATTCCAGTCCTCGGAGCCTGCTTCTCACCTGTAGTTTTAAAAATAACCAGCTTAAAATCCTCATCACTATGACAGCCTAACTTATAATCAGGGAAAAAAAAGGGAAAATAAACAGAAGGCCAATTTCTGTCTTTCCGTCGTGTGGGAGCTGTAAAGGGAACATACGTCGATGTCAGTGCGCTGGCTGTCTAGCAAAGGAGTAAAACATGACTATTAATGAACTATTAAACATGGCCTAAACTGCAGTTCTGAAGGAAAGCACTCCCATTTCTGGTATTCTGCTTTGAATGGAAAAATTTTAATAACGTAATGTATAGCTACGTCCAATTATCCACGCCATTGTCTTCACAGAACTATCAGAGAATTAAGGTGGAAAAATCTGTGAGGCAGCAGCAACTGTAAGGACAGACACAGCTCAGCTTTTTAAAAGAAGATTCCTTTTTTCTTGATCTTCTCATTTAAATGGGGGCAAAAGAGAACTCTATTGTTACACCACATAGCTGTTTTAAAGCCTTGTCCTTCTGGTACTGAACACGAGCAGCCCAGGGGACCCGGGAAATGGATGCTGCTGCAGGATTTTACTTAAAGGATGTGTGTGATCTCTGTGCTGAATGGCATTGCTGAGGAGCTGCTCTTTCTCGCGGATTGGAGTCACTGAGCTTGTGCTGGCTCTGTGAGGAGCTCCAACGAGGAAGACTTCGGGACCTTTCACCTGACAGAATTTTGGAATTCTCAGCAGGTACGTTTTCCTCAGCTTCCAGATCCTCAGGAATGACCTTCTACCATGGATTCCATCACATACACATATTCCCTTCACTGAAGGCTCCCAGGACAACTTCCTCACAAAAGGGCCTTCAGTTAGTGCTTGAGATGAATGAAGGGTAAACTAAGCTCACAGACGTCATCGGGTTGAAGAAGGCCAGAGCAGGACAGGGGTCTTAATCTCTACTCTACATCTCCAGTACAATCTCTAAGAAAAATAACTTTAAGGCGAGCCAGGAAACTGCTACCAAATGGTGGATCTTCAGTGTAAGAAACAGAAGACGCTCTTACATCTGTGATCCCCACCACACCCCAAGGCCTCCCTCCAAGACATGCAGGGATGAACACTCTGTGTGTGCAGATGAAAATTCCCACTGATTTGCCAGGTGTTGAAGCTCCTGGTTTGGGATGTGCTCCAGTCTTCCCTCTAAAGTTATAAATAGATTTAAAACTTGGCAACAGAAGTCCGGAGCCCAGCGTTGCTTCTTACCCTCAGCTACATGAAGTCAAACATCCCAACCAGAAAAAAACAGGCACACACATAGGAAGCTACCATTCACAAACGGGACACCATGGTGCCAGAGCAGGAAGAGCTGCTGGTTAACTCAGAATGAAATGTCCCCTGCCTCCTAACGAAGGGTACACACGGACCTTACACTATCGTGTTCTCCTTCTGTCCCAGGCACCGAATCTCCACCGTCACCCAGTACCAGCAGTGTGCTCTCATTCTCCTCAAAGTGTAGTTTATGGATAATCTGCACCACAATAGCTGAGGAGCTAAGTACACAGGGATTCCAGGCTCACTGACGAGATTTTGGAGGGGTGAGGCCTAGGGAATCTGTATGTCTACTCCCCAACTGATCTTGATGTGTATTAAAATTTGAGCACCATACCCAAGAAAGTACTCAGATTTCCTTGTCAACAGCAACCTGGTGGGTGGTGGCAAGAAGCCACTCTGTCCCTGCAGCATGTCCTCTGCATGGTTGCTGTCCTGCTCCATGGCATTAGAACACCCTTCACAGATAAGAATGGTGACAAAAGGTAATTTCTTTAGCACTTTATAGTCTATAAAGTTTCCAAGGCACTGTCTCATTGCATCAATCACTCTGAGGTAGGAATTAGAATCCCTATTTTCACAAACTCAGAAACTGTGTGCCCTAAAAATGTTGCACAGCCTGCTGGTAAGTGGCAGAACTGAAGTGTTGGATGTGGTTTTGGTGATTCCAAATCTGATGATCCTTCCATTTATCACAGCTGCCCTCCAAGTGTCCATGGTGGCTAGCCCCACAGTGTTTACCTTCTCTGCATGAGGGAGTAAGTTGTGGCCCATGAGTCTTTTAAAAGAACAGCACATCTCCGTGGAAGAGGACAGGCCAGGGGACCTCAAAGACATTTTGGTCACAGGCTTAGGGCGTGGGGGAGGACTCAGTGTGTCCAGTGAAGCTCAAAGGGAAGAGAACAACAGATCCAGGAGCTCCTTCCCAGACAAAGCCTCTCCTAAATATCTATCTCAAGAAATCAAGAACTTTCTCCAAAGAGATCACAGCTGAGCATCTCCTCAGACGAAGAGGCAATCAAGGCTGTTTCAGCGAGCAGAGCAATGGTACACTCCCCACAGAGAGCACTCCCCGGGAGCACAGCACCGTCACTCTATCCAGACAGACCAAGAGGAATGGGGCTGGTGCTACTGTTGGCTGCAACTGAGCTCAGCTAAACAGGAGCCTCATTTCAGAATGGGCAGGTTGAAGCAACGCAACATTCAGCTGAGCCACTGCAAGGCCAGACACAACCCAATCCAAGGCGACCTCTACTGTGAGAGATCCTCTTCACTTCCGAAGAAAAAGCTACAGCCAGATGACACCAGCTGCTGCCTCGGTTCCAGGAGCTCAGCCATTCCACAGCTGACACTGTATTGCTATGGATCCTCTGCAGGATGCTCACTTCCCCAGCTGATGACAAGGACTTGCCAATCAATCTCTATGGTGATCCCACTGCCCTCCCTTCCCCCACTGCCCGTTGCCCCTCCAGCATGGCTCCTCCACCTGGCCCACTCTGCACTTGGCTCTCCACACCTCCTGTAAGTCTTCATCAAAAGACATTTTTACATAGGGGGCATGAAGCTCATTTAAAAAAAAAATCATCCAATGAAAGACCGCCTTCAAATTTCTACAGAACAGGGCTGAGGTCAAAGTGAGCTTCATAAACAGAAGTGGACAATGATGAAGATGTGTTCCCTGCTCCGGTTCCCATCAGCCCAGGGTGGGTAATGCACAGTGCTCAGACACTGTGAGAGCAAAGGGGTTTTCTTCTCTGCCTCCCTAATTATTATATTCTCTGTCTGCCATCCCACAGGCACAAGAGCGCTGATGAGGGAGAGCTCAGTTCTTTGGTGTGAAAGTACAGAGTGATAGAGGTCACTGGCTTTAGAAGAACAGAGCTGGATAAGTAAGTACAAAGAGGAACACAGCTAGTCAAAGGAATGGCATTTAGAGGACCTGATTCATAGCTCCTTTCGTTTCCATCTTCTTTAGGACAATTTTAAAACCCATTTTTTTCTCTCTCTCTCACTCTCTGCCCCTTCTCTAAGCTTTTATGTGCTCGCACGCTCCCTTGCACGGGCTCTCTCTCTCTCTCTCAGATGCACACACACACATACACACACACACACGGGTGCACAGGCACTCGTTTTTCTGAGGCTGTAGGCATCTGTGCCTGGAGAAGCACACCTTAGAAAGGGGATGAAGTAAGGGGAAATAAAAGCATGTATCCTTTACAACTCAAACATCTAAACTTGATGCCACACATTATTACAATTTCCTGGGCCAACTGCTTTGTCCAGGCAAAGCTCCCACTCATGTCAACAGTCTCGGTAGGATTTATCAAATTCAGCCATATGGACAATTTTCATAGATGCTCATTCAAGAAGCTCTCACTGTTCCCACTTCCATTTATTGACTCTCTCTCTCATCTGTTTTGTCTCCAAGTCATTCACTTCAGCTCCTGGGTGACCTTTCAGAGAAGCTTGATAGACAGGGATTTCTGCTCTCTTATTCTGCTGAAGAGAGGACAGGCCAAGCAGCAAGAATAGCAAATGAGGAAAGAAAATTGGAAGAACTTCCCTGATTCAGTACTAATCTTGCTCCAGGATAAAACTGCACAGTACCAAAAACTCTGGCAGGGCACCAGGTACCATGAGGTAGGCAAGGTTCCCAGATTCAGCTTCTCAAAGCTAACTGTGCAAGGGGGAGCAGTGCGCCGCCAGAAGAGCATGGTGCCACGGTGTGGCCAAAATGATAGCACGACATCAGCTCTTCCCACTGAGAGACCCGAAGGCCCAGGGTCACATTTTTTGTTACCTGTCGGCTTACTCTCCCACTCATGACTACAAGGAGTTGTAGGTTCTGCCCCTTTAACCACAGTCAACTTGTGAGTAGTGTCTGAAAGCACCAGGGCCCAGACCAGTTAATTGCTAACTGAAGTAGGGGAAGGCAGACAGCAGTGCCTTGCACAGGCTTGGCAATGAGGCATTTCTCTAGCCATGTTGCCCTTCACACAGCTGGCACTTGATCAAAATATCAGTCACCATTTAGGCAAATTGCATGAAAGAAGAGATGCTTCCCAGCAGAGTACCTCTTTCATACCGGGCACCTACTCAGGTCTGTTGTATAAACGAATGGGTAGATGAATGGATGGAAGGGTAAACAAAAGACAGGTGTCCTTCTCTCAAGCAAGCTGAGCACTAACTGAGTAATCTTAAAAAATGAAGGTCCACCAACTGATCGCAGGGATCTGGCTGTGTCACCCTCAGGGAGGACCCCAGAAAAGCCACCCCCGACATATAAGAATACAGCTTTTCCTTAAGACAGACATGAAAGGAAGGAATTCTACCATCTCTTCCAGTAATCTGTGCCAGCATGTGTTAGTCATTACATTTGGGAAGCTTTTTCCATTTCCTACTTTCTCCTAGGATTTAGAAACCCACAGCAGCTCCCAACAACCTCTTCTAGAAGTCTTTACACCTCCTGCCTGTGGTTTAAATCCTTCTTCAGCTGTCCCTGCCTCTTCTGGTCCCAGATCTAGAAGGAGATTCTACCACTGGCAAGTCACTAGGAAGAGATTTACAAATGGCTGAATTAGTCTGCTCAGGCTTCTACAACAAAATACTGTAAACTGGGTCACGTAAACAACAGACAGTTATTTCTCACAGCCTGGTGGCGGGGAAGTACAAGACCAAATGCCAGCTGATTTGGTTCCTAGTGAGAATCCTCTTCCTGGCTTGAAAACAGCTGTCTTCTTGGTGTGTCCTCACATGACAGAGACAGAGAACTAGCTCTCTGGTCTCTTCCCACAATCCCATCATGAGGACTCCACTCTCATGACCTCATCTAAACCTAATTACCTCCAAACACCATCACATTTGGGGCTTAGGGCTTCAACATATGAAGTTCGGGGGACACAAACATTCAGTCCACAGCAGCAGCCCTCCCTTTGTCTGGCCTGCTTCCTTCTCTCCCGACCACAAAGGGCTAATTAGGTGGGATGGGATGAGGCCGAACTTAGCCCTCCCTGAACTTCTTGTCTCCCCTCCACTTTTCTTAACACCTTTGTTGGTTTTGTTGTGGCCATATCTTTTCTTACCTCCTCCATGAGATTGTAAGCCCCTTTAAGAGAGGGATCGGTGATAAGACCAAGAATGCTAAGATGATAAGAGCACTTACTGAGCATGTTCCCCTTGTTCTAAAAACATGTTCATTAATTCCTTCGACAATCTGTGAGATAGATATGAATTACTCCTATTTTACAGAGACAGAAATCTAACGTTTAGAAGAATTAAGTAACTTGTCTGAGGTCACTGCCCCAGAAGTGGCTTATCTGGGACTCGAACTGAGGTCTGTCCACAAAACTCCCCATTATTCTCTCCCAAAAGAAACTCTTCCCCCTGGAGGCAGGAGCCTCCTCTGTCATAGTTATTTTTGTATCTCTGCTCCTGCTTTTAGGACCTAGCACAGTGCTTTATATATCATATTTACTTAAATGTTTGTTAAATAAAAATTAAAGAATATGCACCCTGTATTCACTCCCCAGATTTTGTTAGTGTACAGTTCTGTGGTGTTAAGTACATTCACCTTGCTGTGCAACAGATCTGCAGAACTTTTTCATCTTGTAAAACTGAAACTCTGTACCCATTGAACAACTCCCCACTTCCCCTCCCCCCAGCCCCCAGCAACCACCATTCTACTTTCTATTTCTATGAGTTTGACTACTTTAGCTTCCTTATCTAAGTGGAATCACACAGTATTTGTCTTTTGGGGACTGTCTTATTTCATTTAATGTCCTCCAAGTTCATCCATGTTGCAGCATGTGACAGGAGTCCCTTCTCTTTTATGGCTGAATAATACTCCATTGTAGGTTGTACCAGGTTTCTAAAATGCCCTACTGCATCCAGTTGCTTCCTTAAAACACCTTCCTTTAATTCAGCAATAAAAATATGACAACCACCACTGCCATCTGTTGAGCACTTACACTATGCTAATCGATCCTCCCACACTGTCTCACAGCAAGCCTTGAAGGTCATTACTGTGATCCACAGAGAAGAAAACTGAGGCCCAAGGAGACTAAATAACATATTTAAGGTCACACAGCTTCAAAGTGCAGCAATCCAGACCTTCGATGCTTTCCCAGGCCCCTCTAACTCTACAGCCTGCTGCCTATCATCAATCTTTACTTCCTTTCAGTGAGTGATGTAACAGAGAGGGACACTGAGGACCAGACACATGAGGTGATACCTGAGGATGTACTGCCCTACAGTAGAGGAGCAGAGGTGGGGTGGGGCCCTGAACTCATGACTCCTAGCCCAGGGCTCTCTGCCCTGCTCTTTTGCCTCCCACCTCATCAGGCCATTCTCCATCTGG
Source organism: Equus quagga (assembly GCF_021613505.1). Taxonomy (NCBI): domain Eukaryota; kingdom Metazoa; phylum Chordata; class Mammalia; order Perissodactyla; family Equidae; genus Equus; species Equus quagga. Next base: position 37,541,253 of record NC_060278.1, read on the forward strand.
GTGACCTGTGCATATAACTTCTCACTCCATCCCAATCCCAGGCGTTCCTCAATGCCCAGATCAAGACTCACTTCTTCCTGATCAAACACTCCCACTGACATTCCCTGTACCTGCTTCTCCTTCGCTTTGCTTGGCTGAATCCAGTTGAATACACACTCTCACAGGTAGCATTATATGCTGCTATATGATCCTCGAAGGAGGCATGTATGCTCCCCTTTCCACCACACCACCTAACAGCATCCTGGGGATGTGGCTGCACTTGACAAGTGCTTTCTGACCACATGCACCATGGAACCATGGAATTTAAGAGCCGGATGGGCCCTTGGGGACCATCTGGCTTAATGCCCTTATTTTCCAGATGAGAAGCTGAGACCCAGAGATGCAAAGTGACTTATCTGGTTACAGAGCTAACGAATGAAGACTCAGTTCCAGAGCCCAGTCTTCTGCCTCCTAGTTGGTCCTCTCCCACTGCTCTGGGTGTTGGGCCCCATCTAACCAGGATTCTTTAGGATTTCTCTGCATTAGAGTTGCACCTTAAGGCCCTAAGCGGGCAGACACAAGGAAAGAGAGGTTAAACCTGCATTCAGTCATTTTAAGGGGATATGAAAGTACCACTTTTTTATTTCTATAGGGAAAAAAAGATGAGAAGGAATATTGAACAGAAAGAAATGAATAAAGAGTAGTGCAAATTCCCAGTTCTTCTCCAGATATTAAATAGCTGAGAGACCGGAGAATCTCCCTCCATCCCTCTCCCTCTGCCCCTCCCACCCCAACACTCCTTGCTCTTCAGGAAGGAAAGGAGAATGCAATTCTCTCCAGGGTAAAGTGTGAAAATCTGGAGAGGGGCACTAACATTTTATGACCTCAAAATTCTTTAATAAATGAATTTTATTAAAGGATTGCAGCTTCTTTAGTACCTTGAAAATGAAATTACACCTTCTAGAAAATATATATTCACCTCATTCACAGGTTTGCTGTGTTGTTACACCTACTCACATCTCTCTTTCCACTACAAAGAAAGAAAATCATCCATTTCTGTAGCATTTTCTAGTGTACAAAATACTTGAACACATTTTTCAAATGCTTATCTTTCTAATAATCCTGGGGGACTATGTAATGGAGGTATTATTTATTTAATTAATCAACACATGTTTATTGCAAGCCTACTGTGTGCTGGGCACATTTCTAGGCCCTAGAGATACAAGATGAAACAAAGCAGAAGAAGTTCCTGCTTTCCTACAGTGTATATTCCAGTTAGGTCTCCTTTCTGAGACCTCAGAGAGGGGTTAACTGCTTCACCCAAGGCTACTCAGTTAGTGAGCAGGAGGCTGGGGCCTGGACCGGGGGTTAAACGTCAGCTCTAGCACATTCCCGCTTTATGTGAGCAGGTGTCTGTTTTCTCTGAAGGCACGAGTCTGCATGCTCGTGACACCTGTTCCTCAACTGTGGGATGCAGCTGTGCAGATACGTAGTCTCTAACACAACACAGCCTGATCGTCCAGAAAAGGCTTCTGTCTTGCTCTCCTAAAAGATATATAACAACTGGATATCCATATGAGGTAGGGTTGGACGCTTACCTCATTCCATATACAAAAATTAACTCAAAACGCGGGGCTGGCCCCGTGGCCGAATGGTTAAGTTCGCGTGCTCGGCTTCAGTGGCCCAGGGTTTGGATCCTGGGCGCGGACAGGGCACGGCTCATTAGGCCATGTTGAGGCAGCGTCCTACATGCACAACTAGAAGCACCCACAACTAAAACATACAACTATGTACTGGGGAGATTTGGGGAGAAAAAAGCAGGGAGAAAAAAAAAAGATTGGCAAGAGTTGTTAGCTCAGGTGCCAATCTTTAAAATAAAAATTAACTCAAAATCGATCAAAGACCTTAACGTAAGAGCTAAAACTCTAGAAATTATATAAGAAAACATAAGCATCGATCTTCATGGCCTTGCATTAGGCAATGTTTCTTAGATATGGCACCAAAAGCACAAGCAATAAAAGAAAACATAAATAAATCAGACATCACTAAAATTAAACTTACATGCTTTCAAAAAAAAAGCAGAAGGATAACCAACCAAACGGGAGAAAAGATTTGCAGATAATATATGTGGTAAGGGACTTGTCTCTAGAATATATAAAGAACGATTACAACTCAATAATGTAAAAACAAATAACCCAATTAAAATATGGGCAAAGGACCTGAATAGATATTTCTCTAAAGAAGACATACGAATAGCTAATAAGGCAAACTGAAACCACAGTGAGGTTCCACTGCGCAACTCGACGACTAGAACCAGAAGACAGGTAATCACAGGGTGGCAAGATGTGGAGAGACTGGACGCTGCATCTGCTACTAGTGGGAATGGAAAATTATGCACCCACTATGGAAAACAGCTTGGCACCTCCTCAAAATGTTAAATACAGAGTCACTGTACGATCTAGCAATTCCACCCCTAGATATATACCTGGGAGAAGTTAAAACTTATATGTACAAAAAAATTTGTACACAAATGTTCAAAGCAGCATTATTCTTAACAGTCAAAAGGTAGAAAGAGCTCAAATGTCCATTGCTGATGAATGGGTAAATAAAATGTGGCATATTCATAAATGAAATGTTTTTTGTTGATAAAAAGAAATGAAGTAATAACATATGCTACAACATGGGTGAACTTTGAAAACATGCTAAGTGAAAGAAGCCAGTCACAAAAGGCCACATGTTGTATTATTCCATTTAAATAAAATGTTCAGAAAAGGCAAATCTAGAGAGGCAGAAACCAGATTACTAGTTGCCTAGGAACAAGGGGGATTGGGGTGTGACTCCTAATGGGTATGGGGTTTCTTCTCAGGTGACGAAAATGTTCTAAAATTGACTGCATAAAAAAGACGGTTGCATAATTCTGTAAATATACTAAAAGCCATTGAGTTGTACATTTTAAATGAGTGAATTGTATGGTATGTGAGTCACATCTCAATAACACTGTTTTAAAAAAGAAAAGATGATGCATAGCCTGGTATGAAGATACACTGAGAGCTAGTGAACGATGACCCCAATGCGTGTAAGTAAGCAGTAACTGGCCTGGGCAACGACTCGTCTTTTATCTTCTGTAATCTACAGAGAATGCTTCTTGGGGAACTTTCTGGACCAAAAAATTTGTGGCGGAGAGTAATCAGCAAATATTGCCCAGACTGCCACAGAAAGTAGAAAGCTTAGAGATGACTGATTTTCCTGGCAACATCCAGCCACTGGTAGGATTTACAAGTCACCAGAGTGGCACGAGCTGTATGCAGATCCACTAATCTCTCATTTGAGATAGGCAATACTGTCTTTAAACTGGCAGAGACAGACACTTCATTCTTCTTCCTCTTCAAAAGTCACCCCTAGCCCCACAATGCCTGTACTGAGTTCCAGAATTGGCCTGTAGAGTAACATGCAGACCCTTGCTGGGTGGCCTCTTAGCACAGGCTCCTGCCCCTTTTCCCCCTTTACATCACAAGCCTTGGCCTGGTTTCTCTCACCACAAACAGCAGTATCAACAACCCCATCCAAATTCCACATGCCTCTTAACCAAACTTGAGCTAATCCCAAGTAAACAGTACTTGAACTTCAGAAGTCTGGGTCCATATGTTTGTGTGAAAGACACACTTCTCAGCAATTTAGCCAGGGCCCACCCTCAGTTACTGTTTTCCTACAATGACAGCTCTCTACCTTATTGAGGCTAAAAAATTATTGTCCTTCACAACAGAGCTACACATAGGACCTCAAATGATGAATTGGCTGAAATGTAGCTGCTCTGTATGCAGCGGTGGAACTCTAGCCATGACATATACATAGCAAGAAAACAAAGTGTTTTCCTCATCTTCACCAGTGGGACGGAGCTAGCATTTGGCTAAGACATCTCTCTGATAAGTGCTCTTGTTCCTCTCAGACCCTCCATCCACAGCTCTTTTGGGGCAAAGGTTGCCCCTCTCTCTTTTGTTATTCTGCCACAGCAGGGGCCAACCTGCCCTTCCAGCCTCATCCCAGAAGGGTCATTAACCACTTGAAGTTTCCATCAGCTGGAAACACACCTGTCACACAGCCCACTTTACTGCATCACTCACACAACAGTTGCCAACATTTGGACCAAGTCTGACAGAGTATTTTTGATTTAGTTGAAGCTGTTTTCTTGTTTTTCCGTGATTGAAGATCGAGTCTGGGGCAGGGGATCGTATTAATAAAGCCCTCGTGATCGGAACTGCTGCAATGACACTTCAACCCATCACTGACCAGAGAACAGAAAACACTGCCGAGCAGGGCTCTGTGGGCAAGCCACCTTCAAACTGGCCCTTGATGAAATGGTGCTGATTCTGGAGAAAGCCAAGGTTTATAAATGTGTGTGTGTCTGTGAAGGAGGAGAATCTTGGCTCACAATTAGGGAGTCGGAACTGGAAACTTTTCCAGACATCGCCCAAGTCAATGTCAGGGGACTAGAGTCTGTCTCTTCTCTCAATGACAGACGTGAGTTTCCTAGAGCTCACTGCCTTTCTGGGAGGAGGGAGGGAGGGCCTTTACCAACTCTGTGCACCTCCCCGCTTTTTGGCCTACTTCCCAATGAATGGGCAGTCTGGGTCATCCTTATCACATTCAAAGAATCTGAAAAGGAGCTTTATGTTCATCTGACCTAATGCCAGCTCAATAATCAGTCAAGAGGTTGGGTCTCACTCTTCAGGGCTCATTTATATGGAGGGCACCTCTGGGTTCAGAAACTCTCAATAAATGAGTGTGTATCACACTCTTTCCTAAATTTAACAGCTACAATCTTGATAGCCTTCAGGCTGAGAATTCAACCTTTATCAAACGCATAGGCAGTAAATCAAGTATAGCACTTTGACCCAAGTGTGCTCCTTGGAACCCCAGGGTTCTATGAGTAGCTTCGTTTGGAAAAACGTATTCCACACCTGCCTTATCCTAGGATTCTAAAACATCATCATCTGTAAGCGCTCCATTGATTTAATAGCAATTTTTGGAGGGAGACGGGAAGAAACACCTGATTACAAGTATACAGTTTTGTTTGTAAATTACCAGAGCCTACATTTACCTATACAGGTACTTAAGACTGTTTTCCTCAGTATCTCAGTTACAGTTTTATCTAATCCTTCTTTGCTCTCAGAGTCTAAAGGTTTTCTGAGCCACTTTTGACCTTTGGAAGTTATATTAAATAGCATAGTGATGAGTTGCTTTTAATAAACTTTTTGTCATCTTGATCTCTTTTGCACCTTTAAGATAAACAACATAATTCTGAATCCTATAAGGAAATAGAGTTTCATGTGCCTTTTCCTTTTGATAAGTTTATAGTTTCATCTTTTTCCTTAACTGAACAACATGTCACCGGAAGGTATCAACTTTGCTTAGGTGTCAGCTGGAAGCTTTGGAAAGATGCTTGGAGACGGAGTGAAGGTTCTTCATAATGAAGAACTGTCACACCATCTTCTGAAGCTTCCATGATCCATTCCTGGAAATCTGGAAATTTCTATAACCTTTAACTACTCTGCCTGGGCTGTGACAGAAAATTTGCCTTTACAATGCCACTTCATAACAATCTTTGCTTTTTAAATACACATTTTGTTTTGGGATAATTTTAGACTTACAGAAAACTTGCAAAGATAGTACAGAATTCCCATAATCCTTTCTCCAGCTTTCCTTGTTAAGATCTTACATTATCAAGGAACATTTGTCAAAACTAAGAAACTAATGTTAGTATATTACTATTAATTAAATTCTAGACTTTACTTGGATTTTACCAGCATTTCCACCAATGTCCTCTTCTGTTCTGGAGTCCAATTCAGGGACAGCATTGCATTCAGTTGTCATGTCTCCCTGGTTTCTTCTGGTCTGTGGCAGTTTCTCAGTCTTTCCTTGACAGTCTTGAAGAACACTGGCTAAATTTTCTGTACAGTGTACCCTGATCTGAGTTTTTCTCATGACTAAATGGGGGTTACAGGTTTTTGTAAACAATATCAGAGGGGACATGATAGGCACATGACATCACTGAGGATGCTAACCTGACTACTTGGTTAAGGTGCTGTTCGCCAGATTTTTTCCACTGCAATTAATAATCTTTTCTTTCTTTTTTTTTCCATAACAATCTTTTAAAAAGCATTTTAAAAGATAATGAAAGGATCTAAGTTAACCATGGTAATCTATTTTAAAAACTCAAACTTACTCCTGGGGTCCTACCTGCGTGACCCTGAGAGTGAGCACCTTCTTAAACCTTGCACCTTACACACCTCACTCACCTCTCCCAGTCCTGGCCCTGCTTCTGACACCGATTCTAAGACTTACTCCCAGTCCAGAAACACTAGAATGTTAAAAAGATGTGCTCTTTATTTCAGAAGGAAGTATACTGCAAAGGCTCTGGGACGTCCTGTGGTACCTCATTTAACCCACTGTTCCTCAAATCAATAGGATGGCAGAGCCCTTTTTTCACTGAATTGTCCTTTCTTCACCTAAACGTATTATTAATACTCTTTGGGGAAGTGAGAGTAGACGAGAAGACAGTGGATGGGGTCCAGCCCTTTGGTTTCTGGACCTGAATCTGCCTCCTGTTCCAGCTGCCTGACACAGCCAAGTTTCCTCATAAAGGATGCTCTTCAGAGCCTCTGACATCCTCAGCTACACTTCTGATGCATTTAAATGGATTTCTTTGGCCTCTCACACACCCTGGGGAAGGCTGTGATGCAGTTCTGTGAGCTGTGGATGTATGTACTGACAGTCCTCTGGGAGTGGCTGACCTTGGTAACCACGTCAGGGAGTAAGAACCCTCTTGATGGGCAGCCAAGCACTCAGATGCTGACCCCCGTAGGAATACTATCAGAACTGCTCACTGCACCCCCATGAAGGAGGACGGGCTCAGCCAAGTCCTGCTCTTGCGCCCCAGCCTCCCACTAACCTTTCTGTCCTTTAGCTGCCAGGACTCACACACACTTTAATCAAATGGACTTCCATCCTCTGACACAGGATCTTTAATGTCCTCTGCAGAACACTGTCCTGGCAGGCTGGTAAGCTGAAAATTTAGGAAGCAAGTTACAATAGACATCCTAGCCAACCTCATTTCACAGTTTGAGTAGCCCCGATGGAGCAATCTTCTAGTTCAGAAGATCGCAGCAATATACTGAGTAATCACCATTCCAGCCCGTAAGAGAGAAACCAGAGAGGGAGATCCTAATGTCATTCAGACCCACGCTCTGTCTTGGCTATTGATAAGGTCTTTTAAGACACGGAGTTATATTTTTTCCTACTCAATGACAGTAGCATTTGGTGGGTTGCATGTACACACAGATGTAGAGGGGTCATCCATCAAATGAACATAGAGAGTCTCTCGGGGAAAAATTCCACATTATAGGGACGGGGGCCTTTTCAACTATATGACAAGGTGAGCTTAGAGATCAATGAGGGCAGCTATTCATTTATTTAAAAAAACCTTGCCATCTTTTATCAAAAGTGCCATGGTAGAAAATGTATGAGACCCAGAGTTGGATACTCTAGGGCTCAAATCCTGGCTCCTGGGGCAAGTTTCTTAACTTTCCTGAGCTCTAGTTTTCTCATCAACAAAACAGGGATAACAATACCTATTAACATGGATATAAAGGATCAAATGAGATACGATGTCTAAAGAGTTTTAGCCAGTGCCTGGCACAGAGATGACTAATAAACACGGAATTCCCCTTCCCTGTAAGCTTCCTTCACTGTAGACTGTTCCACGGTCGATACTACATGGTATGGCCTTAATTCTGCACAAGCTTGGTACTCTAACACGCCTACCTTGGGGAGCCCTCAAGAACCATCTAGAAGGGCAGGAGGCCTTTCAAAGCAGTCTCTGGATTGCACGGCATCCTCAGGAAAAAGAGAGATGTCAGTGCCCTGAAGCGAGTCCTTCTGAACAATCTGGTGTGCCCCAGCAGGCTCAGGTGTCTCGTTCTTTCTCTTTCTGCCCACACAGCTCGTCAGCACTTATCCTGCTTGTGGGCAGGAATCAAGAGGGCAGCTAAAACTTGCTTTGCCAGTGTAGTCATGTTCAATCTGCTCTGAGAGTTTGCGAGGCAAGAAAAGTCAAAACCCAGGAGCATTTCAAGTACAAGTGGGTAGATTAACATGCATGGATTTCAAGGTCCAAGATGGTCCATGGATCATTACAGCTCTTGTTGGTGCCTGGTAATTACACTGCGATCACCAGAGCTTCAACCTTCTAGCTTAAAGCTTTGATTCCTGTTAAAATGCAGAAGTCCCTGGGAAAGCCAGCTTAAAGCCAGCTTGCCAGTCAAGAGACCCCAGTGGGACAGAAGGATCTAAGAGTGGGTTTAGAAAGGGCTACAGGGAGACAAGGGCAAGGCCATGAACCCCTGAGGGGCTAGCGGAGACACACTTGCGGGAAGCAGGAAAGGAGTTTAAGAGGAATGACACCAAATAAGAAGGCAGGGATGCCACAGACCAAGTTTGCTCCACAGGCTCGCCCTGCACCAGGATCAATGGAACTAATTCCTATATTAACCTTTAGGGGAAGTGATAGAGCTCAGTTCTTCATCCTGCTCCATTCTTCTCTCTCCTGACCAGAGCTGCAGATGGATTCTCATTAGGCAGAAACAGTTGCCTACTTTCAGTGATTTGGATCCTCTGTGTCATCTAGGAGGTGCCTTTGTAGGACAACAGCTCAGCTCCCGTGGTCAGGGTTCTTCCTGCCAGAACCAGGAGCCCCAGCTCCTGGCAAACATTAGCCACGCTGCAGGGTGGGACCCTCACCCTCTCAAAAGCCGCTGGAAAAATCTCTTTTGGCAAAAACAAATTCTAGCCAATTTGGCTAATTTTAAATACTACTGTGACCAGGGGACAAGGATAACACCATTTGGGTTAGACAGAAACAGAAGCAGGAGCTTTAAAAAGATGAGATGGGTAAAGCCAAAGCCGTGATTCAGTCCAGCAGAGCCTGGCTTAAGCTGAGCCGAGGAGAAAGTGAGGCTGGCTCCCAACAAGGCTGAATCCATGTCTCTGCTGCTCCCTTCTCTCAGCCTCTAGACTTTTCACCCTCTACCCAGCCCTCGAATGGCCCTGGGCACACTACAGTGTTTGGGGCCAGCCACAGGGAATGTTCTTTTCTTGCAAGACATCTTTTTGAGAGAGGAGTCTGTGTTTACAAAGGTTAATTCCAGGCTCAACCAAAGGCCACCTAAGGCACAAACACTGAGTCAGTTGGGTTTTACAAGTTCCATCTGTTGCTGAGCACCTCGCCATGGTGCATATTTCCAGTCAGTGGACTGTCCTAAACATTTTAAGCTGCTGACAGATGAAAGCTGGCCTTGCTTGTGGCATACATTCTTCAGTTCATACACATGCTCTTATAAGGAAGTGGAACTCAAGAGCGTTCACTCACTCACAGCTGGGGGGACTGACTGTGCTCAGAGGATGTCCCGCCCTGGACTCAGGGGTGGCTCCAGTGCCACATTTTGGGTCTTTATTGTTACCAGTGTTGATGAAACGCCGACAAAGCAAAGCCAAAAGGCAAGCATGTCCTGAGAGGAGCCCTGAGAATAGATCCGTAAATGGACAACTTTGCTTCTAATTTGCCAAGGAACTGGGGCATCAAACAGGAACCTAGTATCCATTTCAACACTCCCAAGTGATCAGACTTTGTCAGGAGTAGATGTGACTTTTCAAAATATTTAATAACCTGCAATATGTCACAGTGACAGGCCAATCAGAAGAGATGCCAGCCACAGCAATGGGGCAGGGCCCCAGAAGTCTCCCATAGTGTATCTATGCTCTCCGGCTCCTGGATGGTGGGAAAGTCCTGGGAGAGGAGCCTGGGCAGAGGGTTTGGGGCAGTGGCTGTTTACTAATGCGGAAGAAAGCACTCTAATGCTATAATGGGCAGTAATCAGCACCAAGTTTAGGTGATTCTCAGTCCTGCTGGGGGGGGGGGGTGGTGTGGACATGGAGGGAAGAAGCATAAAAGCAAAAGCATAAGCTTTGCCTTTTTGATTATACCACAGTAATCCCCAAGAGAATTTGGTCCCCTTAAGGTGTTACTGGATCGATAACTTCAGAATAAAGAAGTCCTGGTAAGAACAAAAGCCCTTCCAGAGCAAGATTCCACATCAGCCTGGGGACTGACAGGCCTTCGGACACTCAGACCTGAGACATCAGGAGACTTCTGGTCGGTGTCCAGGGAATTCAGTTCAATCCTGCAGCAGACTGAGACCGCCTCCTCCAGGCACCACCAGGTCAGATTTCTGCTCAAAACACATATACTTGTGTCTGGGGAAAGGCAAGCATGAAATATACTTCACTGAAAAGCTGAAAACCATGGAGGGTAAGTTAATTTTCAGAGAAGAAGGTGGCACAGCACAAGAGAATGCATGTGTCACCTCCGCAGAGTGGACACTGATCTCTCCACCTGGGAGAAGCACCAAATTAACTGGCAGTTGAAAATACGACCTTTGACTTTTTTTTTCATTCCCCTTAGATCTCACATTTTAAGACCTTGAAACAACACAAGGTTAAAAGTCTCATTCAGAATCAGAAGTGGAAAGGAACATTCAGTGTTTCTCTTTGTCCAAAGAAAACACTTTCAAAAGTACATCATAACTAAAACTTAAATATGTACGTGGGGGCAAGGAGGGACATGTGGCTTTCCTTGCTTGGTTTGTGTTGAGCAGAGAGACAGCCTGTGAGTTAGGGGGAACAGAAACCTCCCACCTACCAGGGTCACCCTGGGCCCAGCCCTTGCTGACAGGTATTTGCAGAATACCCAGGTCCTGCACTGATCCCTGTGGCTGGTGTCCTGGGCCCAGGCATCAATCAGAAGCTGTACCTCCCTCTTGTGGGTGGGCGTGAGATGGACGAGTAGCGGGAGAAATCATTCAGGTATGAAATGTTCTGGCACTTACGAGATGTGTGACCTTGGGCAAGGCAGTCCACCCTCTGAGCCATGGCTTTTACAGCTCTAAATTAGGGCTAATAACTTCTGCTGCTACCTAGAGAAGTGAAGCTAGATTCAAGTTTTCTGATGCTTGACACTACAAAATGTCATTTTGTAGCTTTCTTTAAGAAAAAGAATGCAAAGTTGACAAATACAGTATTGAGAACAAGGTTTTAGAAGGGGCTCATGCAAGTGGAGGGTCCTACAGTTTCAGCCTCCTTAGCACCATGATGAATCCACTTCTGCACACCTGCCTATCTCAAACGGGATAAGAGATAAGTATGTAAAAGTGCTTTGCAAACAGTAAGGCATTATATAAACATATGGCAACGAATTATTCTACAAATACATAATATCTTCTGTGCGCTAGACACTATGCAAGGTGCAGGAGACAAAGCTGTGAACAAGATAGACACATTCCCTCCCTCATGGAACCTAAAGTCTAGAGGCACTGCATCATCATCCGTGGTGGAATGTCCTCTGAATCCTGAAGACAGAAGTGAAGCTGATCAACACCGAATGTGTTCACTGCTTACCTGCAATACCAGCCGTTCTCAGGGCTCTCCAAGGTCCTGATTCCCACAGGTGGCTTTCTGGGACTTGGGTTCTACTCATTCTCAACCTCTGCCTTCTCCTCCTTCCTAGCCACTGTCTTCCTATTGACTTCTATTTTGAAACCCCAGAGCAACAAGCCAGCTGTTGTAATCCCTTATTTTCAAATATGAATGGACAGGGGCCCCTGGGGTGGATGAGAACATTAGGGAATAACAGCTGAGGAGCATGGGGTTTTCTTAGGGGAGATAATAAAAATGCTCTAAAATTGATTGTGGTGATAGAGGCACAACTCTGTGCACCTACTGAAGCCACTGAATTGTGAACTTTAAATGGCTAAATTATACACATATGAATTATATCTCAATAAAGTTGTTAAAAAATGTGAATGGACAATCAAGATGAATCTAAAATTCAAGAAAAGTTTATAGCAAGAAAAAGACAAGAATAAACAAACAGAAAAAAAAATGAACATGACGGAAACCGAGATCACTCAGAAAATGGAAGAGGATTTTTTAAAAAGACCAATTATCCTTAGAGAGATTCAAGAAGACATTGTGTCCAAAAAATAAGAACAGGGAGATATGAACAATGAACAATTCAAGAAAAAGAAAGAGTTTTTGTAAATTTAAAAAACAAACATTTGCTGAGATATAAAAATTCTATTAAAGGTTTGGAAGATAAAGGATAACTCTCGGAACATAAAGCAAAAGGCCAAAGACACTGAAAACATACAAGTTTAACATCTGTACCAGAACTTTCAGAATGAAAGAACAGAGAAAACAGGAGAAATAAAATTTAAAAGGATAAAATATAGAAAAATTTTCCCAGAGATAAAGCAAGATGAGTGTCTTTAAAATGAAAGGGTCTTGCATGAACGGAAAAATACCTATGCCTGTCCATCAACGTGAATGCTCAGAACATCAAAGAGCAGAGCAGAGCCTAAAAACTACAGAAAGATAAAGTGGGTGATCGACAAAAGAGCCCAAATGCAACTAGGATCAGAATAAAGACTTTAGGAGACAGTGTAACAGGCTTTAAAACTGTCCTTGACAATGATTTTGAATTGAGAATTTTATATTCTAATTCTCCACCAAGAACAAGAGAACTAAATCTCCATCTAATCTAGTGGGAAATTGAGGGACACTGCCTAAAGCTGACGGAACAGGAAATGGACATTTCAGTATATTGTATGAGGTTTCGCAAGTAGCCATTCAAAGAATTAAATAACCATTATTATTTTTTAATTAAAAGGGAGATGAGGGATAGAGAAAAGAAGACAGTATAAACTAGATCTTTATTTTTTCATGGCTAGGAGTAGATAATTTCTTTAGCTGATACATAAGAAACATAAATCTAAAAATACTACTTAGAGGTATAAAAATAACTATGATAAGTACTGAAAAATAGAAATGTTTTAAAAAAGTTGCTACCAATAAGAAGGTCTGAAAGTGGGGAGGGGTGAGGCAGCAGCTTGTTGCTTTTTATTTTAAAAATGAGATACAAGGTTAAAAAAGTCTTTTAATGAGTTTAACTAATGAGACTTTTAAATCCAGAGCCCAAAAGCACCAAAGAGAGCCCAACCCTTGACACCGGAGGAGCTGTTCCCAAAGTGCACTGTGTGAAACTAACCCTTCAGAGTTCATGACTTTTACAGTTATCCGACTTTGAGAAATGCAGTCTTATTCTAAATGACTCTTTTGGAGATTCAAAATGTACATTTGTTTACTGAAAACTCTGAGAGTTCTGCAGAAGAGAAACCAGTTTAACTTCATTTGAAACAGGTCAATTCACTGAAAGATCAATTCGATGAATTCTTTACTGATTTTAATAAATTCAATAACTGCCATTTTTTCCTTCAAGATTTATTACTTGTAATGGGAATGCTTTCAAAGCTTTGACAGGAATGTGCAAGCGGCAAAAGAATATTAAACATGCAAAAATTTAGTAAAACATAAATTAATATAAACAGATAATTTTCCACAAATGAGATTGTTTAGGCTGCCTCTGGTTTCTTTTGGATGTTCTGAATGTTGTTTTAACTTTGTTTAAAGTTTTACGATGTCCTTTTCTGCAATTCCTCCAGTGGCCTATCAGCCTTAATTTAGTATTTCTAGCAAGTAACATTTAAATTAAATATAAATTCAAAAGCACCCCAAAGATATTAGAACTTTAAATTAGTCTAAATCTAAATTGTAAATTAACAGAAATACAAATTAAGACTAGTAAGCTATTCAGGAATTGGTCAAAAAACCTTAAAAATGCTTAAATTTAAAAAAAGAAAATGACATTTCAAAAGCATAGAAAAGAAATCAAATATAGCTGAAACAATTCTGTCACATATGAAATGCCTTTAGACAGAAAAATCATTTTTCAAACAGGAATTTTTCAAATAATACCGAATTCTGTTTTGCCAGCCTTCCAGAACTTTTAGGATTTTTTTAAACCAATATCTCAGAAAGCATCTCAATATTAGCAAATGTTGAGTTTAGTCAATACTCAGAAAAACACCTTTGAATATCAGTAACCCAGACTGAACACTTCTGAACCAGCTGCTAAATCACCATCAGTCAGTTTGGCATATCTGGTAAATAGGTCTTTCATGGAATTGGTATTTGGTGAACTGGCTTTTGATGAACTGGCTATCAGTAATTAATTTTCAGCAAATTGACCTGAAACCATTTCATTTAACCTAACAATTTCTGAACTCATTTGACCAGGATCTTTTTTTCATTCGTGTCAAAAGAACAATGATCCCCAGGGAACACAGTGTGGAAAACATTACTTGATGGGAATGGAGTCAGGAGCTTGCACTGGGGGCCCTGAAGAATGGCAGACTCTGACCATATGAATTAGACACTGGTAACAGGGGAACTCAGAAGAAAAGGTACTGAACCTTTACCCAAATGTTCTATTTCTATAAATCTGCAGACTCTATGGTCTATTCATCCATCTCTAAGAGTGAATAATTCCACATTTTAGTTTTTTAAATTAAAATGTATTTTCATAGGAAACTCATGAGTGAGAATGAAGTGTCTGATTTCTTCCTCTCCTCACGAACTTTGGGTTTGAGAAGCAGAACATGTCCCGGTCTTAACACTCTCCTGTTGACAAGGGTTGCGCTGATCACTGCCAGCAGAGTGCTAGCAGGAAGAAGAGTAAGATTGAGGGCCAAGATCACACATTTACAAGCCCACAGGGATACAGGGGATCGGATGAGTGAAGCTGGCCTGGTGGGCGAGTGGTGGGGACCATGACAAACTGACACAGCACACGTCAGGTTTAAAAGGCCACTGCTGCCTTGCCCGGCTACTGCTGCTTTGGGTCTATGGATCCACTGTCACCAGGACTTCCAATTTCCCAAGCAGAGCTAGAAATCTAGACTTTCTTTAAAGTGTAAAAATCTCTTACTTTCTAGAGGTTAGCAACTATTTCAATTAAAAAAAACAAACCATGCAACTGATCAGAAATAGATACATTTCAAATATATATGAATGTGTACATGTAAGTATATACACATGTATATATATCCACGTACATGCATGTATACATACATATATAATGTGTGCATGTAAGTATACATGCATGTACCTGTATACGTATGTACACATGTGTATATAT